>NC_051288.1:22168799-22484157 GCF_015220745.1 Sebastes umbrosus | reverse complement strand
TATATTCTAATGTATTTCTGTCACTGCAGCATTTAATTTCCCATGGAGAGACATTGACAGCAACACAGGGACATACAGTATATACTAGAATCAATGACAAGATAGTGCAGAGATCTGCCTTATTTTGTGTCATTTTAAGATACTAGTCACTAAAGCTACAACGATTAATCGATTAGTTGATCAGTTTGAGTAATTTTTACAAGAAAAAACAGTCAAAATTCTCAGATTTCAGCTTCTTAAATGTGAATATTTTCTGGTTTCTTTACTCCTCTATGACGTGCTTTTTTTTAAATGCAGATTATTATTTAATGAAAAGTAGACAAAACATTCACCATTTGTACCTGGTATAGCTGCAGGCCTGCAGGGCATTCAGCCTTTAACCTGGAGTAGCTACCTGTGGAGAGAGAGCAGGACCAATGCCGGATTTTTCTGAGCTTCCTTTCAACTTAAATTTCACCTTAACAGATTTAAATTGTACCTTCATGTTTATTTATCACATTTTATCATGTATTCTAATGTATTTCTGTCACTGCAGCATTTAATTTCCCATGGAGAGACACATTTATAAGAATCAATGACACAATAGTGCAGAGATCTGCCTTATTTTGTCTCATTTTAAGATACCGTCACTAAAGCTACAACGATTAATCGATTATTTGTCAGCTTTTAAATTAATTGGCAACAATTTGTATTTAATAATTTCAAATTTTAATCAGTTTGAGTAATTTTTATAAGAAAAAACAGTCAAAATGTTTCTGATTTCAGCTTCTTGAATGTGAATATTTTCTGGTTTCTTTACTCCTCTATGATAGTAAACTAAATATCTTTGAGTTATGGATAAAACCAGATATTTGAGGATGTCATCTTGGGCCTTAGGAAACATTTTCTGACATTTTATAGACCAAATAACTAATCGATTATCCTGGAGTAGCTACCTGTGGAAAGAGGGGAGGACCAATGCCTGATATTTCTGCCTTTCGACTTAATTTCCCCCTTAACAGATTCAAATAGTAACTTCATGTTTATTTATCACATTTTATCATATATTCTAATGTATTTCTGTCACTGCAGCATTTCATTTTCCATGGAGGGACACTGTCAGTAACACAGGGACATATATAGGTATTAACGTGTGCTTTGTGAATACCCCTTATACAAGTTATATTTTCATCTATTTGCAGTGTCAGACACATAACTGGGATTGGCTCTTATCTTTGGTGCATCTATTAGCAGGCAGCTGGACTTGATGGCAGCATGACGGCCTCAGTCTGTCTGTAAAATAAATAAGTAATGATGGATCCCAGAGGGGATGAAAATGAAAAGACCAACATCATCATTAGCAGTAGAGACGTTCCATCAATGCAAGTCATTAGTGTGTTCAGTGTAAATGAGGTTTTTTTTAGCGGAAAATAAGACTACAACCAGTGTTTTTTCATTATCCTTTATTTTTTATATATAGTACAAAATAGTGAAAAATGTTATTCACAATTTCCCAGAGCTGAGGTTGACGTCTTCAAAGTGCTATAAAAGAGTCCAAAAGCCAAATATATAAACATTTTTAAAGATATAAAACAGAGAAAAGCAGTAAATCGTCACAGTTTAGAAGCTGGAATTAGAGAATGTTTGGAATTTTTGCTTTATAAATTAATCAAATGATTTTGGTTTGGTTTGACCAACAGTCCAAAACAGAAATATATTTAGTTTATTATCATAGAAGATAAAGAAAACCAGCATTTGGAACAAGAAAGGAAGCTGGAAATTACTTAATTTACTGTCAATCATAATTGACTAATTGTTTCAGCTTTAATCAAAACCCATCCAGTACCCAGCCAGTTCTCATCCTGTGTACTGATTCTTTGATCAGTGACTAAAATCGTAATTTATATAGTGTATTATTAAGGTAAAGTTCTTGTACCACCGTTTGCTTTAAGACAACATAAACGCCAATGCATTAGAGAGGTTTTCCTTATTTTTTAAAAATGCTTTAAAGGTTCATGTTGATCCTAAATTTGAGGTATTGGCACCGTACCAAACCTCACTCTCCCAAACCCAATTCACTGTTTGGACCTCAAGCATGACCTCTATGTTTCAAATCTCTTGTTATTGTTCCTCTATGTGACATTTTCTGATTGCATCACTGCATTCAGCTCCACACCAGGGTTTGTAATCCAATATTCGCCGTCGCACAAAAATCGTATTGGGAAGAAATAATGTTATTGCTTTTCAATTCTCTCGTAAGCAAAGACATAAAGTAAATGAAAATCTCTCGTAAAATGAGACCTGGAACAGAATCGGCAAGACTAGAAGTAGAGTTTTATTAGAGTCAGAAGTGATGTGTTAGCCTATTTTATGATATCATAATGATATCTTAGATCTATTGTGATATTATGTGCTGAAGAAAGGATGGAAGGGAAGAAAAACTGTTGATTTGTGGCTGCGATTAGCATCCCTTTCACCATAATTTAGCTGAATTAGTCACAGGCTGTATGAATTTGTGATATAACAGTGCTGGTGGTGATGGTGGTGGTGGTGGTGGTGGTGGTGGGAGGAAGGTGGTGGCGATGGCGATGGCGATGGCTGCTGGTGAAACCGATCTGTCAGGCCCAGTTCCTGTTTCTGGGATCTGGTGACAAAGCCTCGACACAGCTCGCCTCCACCACCTGCTGTAAATAATAATAAGGTGATGGAGACAGCGAGAGAGAGAGAGAGAGAGAGCGAGAGTGTCGTCATCGTGGCTTTTTTTAGTCCATGATTTGTCATGTTATGGATTTTTTTTTTCCCTACAGTGTGAATGGCTTTAATGTCAGAGCATCCAAACCTCCTCTGCAGCGTTAATAAGTGTGAAAGATGCCAGACTAGATGTCCTCCCAGCAGAAACACAACCAGCATGTATTTAAAGACTCCGAACCACCATTACAGTCTTATGATATTAGCTCACCCTGTGATTAAAAGGGCAGAACGTCATATTTAGTTTTCTTGTCATCGACCCAAAATCTCGGTAAACAGGTGGACAAGCCGCAGTACACCCGATAACAAGCCAACTTCAGCCCTCACAGATCCTTTTCAGGGCTTCTTGAAATGAGAAAAGAAAAACAACTCTTCCTGTTATTTGTAGTCTTACGTGCCTCTTGTACTTGATGATTTGAGGATGAGTTTGAGATTATTTGGAGGTGTCTGTGGATAACGGTGCCAGCCAAATGGTTCAAATATTTAAGGGAAATATTAATGTTTCATGCCAGTGAAGTGTCAGGTGGGTAGAATTTGCAACTGGCAGCAAAAAAGCTCAGTTTTAAACAGCATTTTTGTCTGTAATTGGGCCCATACATCTTATGTTCTTATAACAAGTAAAAAAGAGGTAAGATTGTACAACAGCTTCCATTTATTCAACTTTCCCATAAGAAAATGAGCCCGATAATAAAACTGTGCCATTCGTTTTTGCTTCACTATTTTAATAGCTAAAAAAAACAACAACTTGTTTAAATATTTACTAGAATCAAGTGTCCTATTCTTGACACAAAAGTGCAGAGATCTGCCTTATTTTGTCTCGTTTTAAGATACTGTCACTAGAGCTGCAATGGTTAATCGATTAGTTGACAACTATATTTGAGGCAAAAATTTTATGTGTTCAACGAAATAAGTCTTTAAAGCTGATGATATTAGTGAAAAACAATGTTACTTGCAATGCAGAATACATTTTGAGTTTTCAATTTTTCAATAACTTGATTTAAAGAATCTATAAATGAGAATTTGTCAACTGCATGCAAGAGAATTGAAAGTACAGAATTATCCACAACTACAATAACGCGTCCATGTTATACTCATCACCAAGGTCTTTGTCATTAATATGTTTTTAAGGTGATGTGAGGTATTTTGAGTAAACTGTTTTTTAAAGCGAGTCTCTCTCTCTGTGTGTGCAGGGAGTTACTTCGCCAGCCACTTCATCATGGGGGGAGAGAAGTTTGACTCCACTCATCCGGAGGGTTACCTGTTCGGGGAAAACACAGACCTAAACTTCCTGGGGACCAGACCTGTGGCGGTAGGTGATCTCACACACTAAAACCTTTGTTAAAAGTTTGACCCAGTTCCCAGATCCTCTGTGGACGGAGTTGTCAAGGAGTTTTCCAATTTTTCTGAGCATTGTAAGGAACAGTTCACATACATGTTGGCCTAAAGGTTGAGATTAAAAGTTTTTGTTTCCAAGCTCAAAAATCAACTTTCAGTCTCAAAATTAAACCAAAATGTATAAAGATTATAAAAGTATGTGTACAAAGACGGAAACAGTCAGTGGGCAACTCGGGGGTCTGAGAAGTGAAGCCAATGTTGAAGTACCTTAAACTTTCATTCTCTCTAACAGCCAGCAGGGGGCGACTCCTCTGGTTGCAAAAAGAAGTCTGATTCTATAGAAGTCTATGAGAAAATGAGCCTACTTCTCACTTGATTTATTACCTCAGTAAACATTGTAAACATGAGTTTATGGTCTCAATCGCTAGTTTCAAGTCTTCTTCAATACAGCATGATGTTCATTTAATAAATTATGGTCCCGTTTAGAGTCAAATAGACCATAAAGCAGGGGATGCTTTAGGGAGTGGCTACCTTGTGATAGACAAATAGCTATCACAGCGTTGTCCAGTCTGGGAGTTGTCCGTGTTTTCGTCTTACAACTTTAACCCTTTCACTGTATGTTTTTAGTTGGTCGCCTAAAAATGCCTTATTCAGCGTTCGGTTGTACTTAGCTCCACCCTCTCGTGTCACTGTTTGGCGACGGCCAAAATGCCAAACTCGAGGCTTCAAAACGGCAGTCCACAAACCAATAGGTGGCGTCACGGTGACTACGTCCACCTCTTATATACAGTCTATGGAAACAATAAAGAACGGATCTGGGCTTGCAACAAACAGCTATTTTTTGATAATTGTTTGTGAGACCAGAAGAACACTTCTATTTCATGAGACGGGCATCTAGGAGAGGGATGAATAGATCTAACGTTTTGTGTTTTGTTGTTTTGATAATTGTTCATGTCAGAAAATAGTGAAAAATATCAAAGAACCCAGTGTGACGTCTTCAAAGTTGCTTGTTTTAGTCCAAAACCAAAGATATTCAATTAACACTGATATAAAACAGGAAAAAAAAGAAGCAAATCCTCATATTTGAGAAGAGAAAACAGCACAATTTTGGCTTCACAGATGACTTGTCAAAATAATTTTGTGTCAATCGACTAATTGATTAATCGACTAAAAGGCGTCTCTTCGTCATTAAGCGGGAGCTGACACATTTCAGCAGCTGTGACTCCTGCAGTGGCAATTAACAGGCTTTCAGAGTGTCACTGATTGAAATTTATTTCAACGTCTCATCCTGTCAAACTAATTAAAAGTGAAACGACGAGTCTGCAGGCTCCCTCGTACAGAAAGGCTGCCGATAAGCGACCGTTCCTCCGGAGGGTTCGTTCAACCTAATCATGAACCTGAAGGTCAAACTAATGAGAGCTGCGGATCAAAAAGAGCTCAGGTCCGGAGAGGAAAGGGAGAATTCGTCACAGACTGGGAAGCTTGGAGGGAGTTAAAGTGAAGCTGATACGGAGAGACTCTGCTCCCATCACTGTGTGTGCTAATCTCAGTTTGCTCTGCTGTTTCAGTCTAGACTCTGGCGCTAAAATTAGGAGTGCAGTTTTTCTCCCGATTATGTGGGTGTTTATAATCCTCCTGTGGGCACAGGATGCAGCTGGTGATTTTTGTGTGTGTCTGAAGCTTTACCAGCATTATATAACGTTTGGTGGTTTCTAAGCAGATGGTGCCATGGAATCATAAAACCGACCGCAGTTGTTGTGTTCTCGGTCTCCTGCACCGCTCTACAAATATGATAATGGACGGGGCTATATTTAGGGGGTTTTCAGTAACGCCTGCATGAAGCACATAGATTTACAAAATGGATTTTTAGCCGTGCTAGCTCGGTCTATCACTTCGGTCCGGATTGAAATATCTTAACAGCTATGGGATGGATTATCATGTAATTTTGTACAGACATTACTGGTCCTGAGAGAGGATGAACCCTGCTGACCATGATAAGGTTGACATTTTGGGGTTTTGGTGAAATGTCTCACCATATTTTGCTATGGAATTTGGTACAGACATTCATGGTAATAACTTTGGTGAATTTTCATTTAGAGCCATCAAAAATCAAATTTCAGCTCCACTGTACTTTGTGTTTAATTAGAGAAGGCTCCAACTCTGGGAACCCGAGGTCTGTGAGCCAACGGGAAGACAGAAATGTCCTCAGGCATGAGGTGCATCACTTCCTTTTCTGCCACAGAAACATGAAAGCAAAGTGGCTATTACTCTTATGGTTAATTTAACTACTTTTTGCTCAGAAGGAGAGGTTCACACTGAATACACACCACTGAGCTCAGCGAGCTGCAGTCGTTTGAGTCTGAGGCGAAGTGCAGCCAAACTAATAGTTGGGAAATGTTTAACTTTTAGCGGCGAATTGTGGCCAGAGAGGACCCACAGCCAGTCAATAAACAGATCCTGTGACTCATGTGACATGTTGACCTATGTTACAAAGAATCCCTCCCCACCTGAAACACGTGAACATGTCAACCGGCCGGTGGCGAGCTGCACTTCGCCGCTGCCTGGTGTGAATTTGGTGAAACAGTACTGCAACTTCTGTGTAAAGAAAATCTGCTAAGTGAAATAAAAATCCCAAAAAGTCATGGTGAACATGGTGAACCTTATACCTGCTTAGCATCAGCATGCTAGCGATGTCATTGTGAGCTTGTTAGCATGCTGTCGTGAGTATTTAGCTCATAATACAGCCCCACACGGTCGTGGCTAGAAGGTTAGGCATTGACCTCGAATAGTAAGGATAGGTCATTGAGCACGAGTCTCACGCAAGCTTTTTACAAGTTACCTTAAATAAATAAAATAAAAATATTCACCTGTGTGTTGAAAACAGTCTAAGCTTTTTCTTTTAGTCTGAGTATGTCTGAGGAAACACAGACTGTTGCTGTGATGTTTCATGATTTTAATACGTTATAAGACCCACAGTGTTTCCTGTGAGTTTCCTAATGAATGCTTCTTTTCAGCATCTGTTACGCCGTGTGTGTTTGTTTGTGTAGTTTATAGGCGTGACACCCGCTGAGCACAGATGTGTAATAGTACTGAATATGGTGCCATTCACAGCCACACAAACACACCTATACACACACACACGGACAGATGAGGGCTTGTAGTGTGGAGGTATCTGACCACATCCTGCATGTTTCTCCTCCAGTGATCCTCAAACCACCTCCGCTCTCCTCTTACGCTCAGTCAGCAACTTCAGGCTTCAAACAAAAGAGTGCTGAGACGTGAACCTCTCATTGGGTCACATTTGAAGGTTATGTGTCGATTTTACTCCAGAGTTTTTAATGTTATTTTATTGCTAAAGATTGGGTTGGTCACAAGAGAAAATAGTGGGAAAAGAAGGTATTTCACATCCTTATCTGTGACCCGATGCTATCAAAATTCTCCTGAGGCGGTAAGCTTCACTTCATTTGGTGTTTGAAATAAAGACAGGCTCTGTTTGACCCTGGGCTGTTTTACACTCCTGTGGTCCTTGCGTGTGCAGAAATGTGCCTAAACACTGTCTGAAGTGTCAGCCTCGTCCCTGAAAGACACAGTCTGGGCAGATTTTTTGCCCTGGCTCAGCACTTGTCAGCACGGATCTCGCTGGTGCTGACCAACCGAAAACACTTGTGTTAAGGTTAAACCGGGAGCAGCCGTGGTCACTGTATAACCCTGAACTCCCTGTGGCAAAGAGAGGAATGTCGATGTGGTTTGAGGGAAGATGAATGCTGCCAACTTTTGAGTCTCATAACATGTATTTTACATTTATAATTTGTTTTCTTTTTGTTTTCAGTTCCCGTACGCAGCCCCTCCACCTCAGGAACCAGTCAAGACGCTACGAAGCCTTATAAACATCCGTAAGGACACGCTGCGGCTCGTACGGTACGCGCCTCTATCCACCTACGCAACCCCTCATTACACCACTGTTGACAAATTTTATGTCCACTGAGCTATTTTTAGGCAACAAGCCACAACAGCTCATTTAAAGGATAGCATCATATCATACTTTTACTTTCTTTAGGCATACTCCTGAAATAAAACACAATTGTATAACAATAAAACATCCAATTACAAAGTTAAAGGCAAACATAAAAGCATAAAATGTCCCATATCCCTGAAAATGGCATTCACAAACACTCACATACCCCAAAAAATAATGCTATAACAAATGTAAAAAATATGAAAAGTGATTCAAGAAATGTGCATGTTAATTATTGACTTTAGATATGTTCATTACATGACTTCAAACAATAAATGAATCCACCTGTTGCAGATAATTTCTGTATGATTATTGATGCTTAAAGCACTCTCTAATTGGATTTCACGCCTGTTTAATAAATGCATACTCCCCGTGACTCAAACACTAGTAAATGGATCCTGCTCAGATTTCTGTTCTCTGCTTAAAAAAAATTTAATTATCTCGTCTTCTTCCATTTTTTACCCCTGCTAAAAGTTTTTTTGGGGGGGAGTTTTTCCTTATCTATCGGATCGTACTGTAAAGGACAGAGGGTGTCGTATCCTGGCAAAATGGTGATATTGGGCTACACAAATAAAACTGACTTGACTTGACTTGACTTTCCCTGCCCGTAGGTGCAGCGAGGACCTGAAGCTGCCGGGTGACGAGGAGGCGGGGAAGAACAGGGCCAGCTACAACGTGGAGTTCACCTTCGACGCCGACACACAGGTGGCCATAACCATCTACTACCAGGCCATAGAGGAGTTCCACAACGGAGTGCCACTGTAAGTAGAAACATGTCTCCTGGTGAACAAATATAACACTGGATGCATGTAAAAATATTAGCTAAAATCTAAGAACCAATCACTTTGGTCAATATCGTCGTTTCCTCAAGAGACAATTAGGGATGCACGGATCGACTGAATGATACCGACCATATCAAAGTCTGTTTACAGGTGTTGGGGAGTACCACTACATAATTCAAGGCTCAATGTTATATTTTTTTTCACTTGCCTGGTCGGGCAAGTGGGTCAGAAATCTACTTGCCCAAAGTCAGTGTTTACTTGCCCCTATACAAATTGTTTTATTTATTAGTGGTTATCAAATAACAACAAAGACTGAAGTTAATTGTCATGTTTTATCAGCGTTCCTCTCAAACTTGCAGTTTCGCCCACATCCTTTAACGCCACCAAATAAACTCTTGTTTCCAGGATAATTAAAATGCTCGCTTGCACTTCAGCTCGTAAACTTTATCTTGATCGGACGCCATTTCCTCACAAGTGCCCGATCAGTACTACACATGTGCAACTCTAAACAGAGATGAGAAGGAAGCGAGATGGCTCACTCCTTAGCTACTTCTATCATCAACTCTTGGCGAGGAAACACTGGCATGGCTGTTTTCAAAGGGGTCTCTTGACCTCTGACCTCAAGATATATGAATGAAAATGGGTTATATGGGTACCCACGAGTCTCCCCTTTACAGACATGCCCACTTTATGATAATCACATGCAGTTTGGGGCAAGTCATAGTCAAGTCAGCACACTGACACACTGACAGCTGTTGTTGCCTGTTGGGCTGCAGTTTGCCAGGTTATGATTTGAGCATATTTTTTATGTTAAATGCAGTACCTGTGAGGGTTTCTGGACAATATTAGTCATTATTTTGAGTTGTTAATTGATTTCCAATAATAGATATATACATACATTTGCATAAAGCAAGCATATTTGCACACTCCCATGGTGATAAGATTAGTAAGAGAAATCTCTCTTTAAGGTACATTTTGAACAGATAAAAAATGTGCAATTAATTTGTGATTAATCACAATTAACTATGGACAATCATGCATGTAATCCTGATTAAATATTTTAATTGATTGACAGCCCTAGTTTAAATAGATTAAAATTAATTCGTAATCAACAAATGAATCATCCACATGTCAGACTGCAGCAGATATAAGTGATTAACTTCCTGGTTTATCGTTTACCTGGTTTTGTGCACTGACTGAGTGTCTCTTTGTGTTTCCTGCAGCTACCTGCCCCAGGACAGCTCTCTGCAGTCTGAGACGGTGCACTTCAAGAGAGGAGTGGGTCAGCAGTTCTGTCTGCCGTCACACACCGTCAACCTCAGCGAGTGGGCTGACGAGGAGGTAAGCAGCTCCTGTCTGTCGGCTGAATGCTGAAACACACATGAATATATGAGGCTGAGCTCTGTGCCGTGAAACCAAATTATACACAAGGACAGATGGAAATCTACTTTCTCTCCTCAGCTGCTGTTTGACATGGACAAAGAGGTGTTCCCCATGGTGGTGCAGGCTGTTGTAGACGAGGGGGAAGGTGAGTTACTGATCACACTGATGGACTGATGTGAAAGTAGAGCTGCAGGACTTTAAGCAGAGACGTGTCCGCTTGTGTTTTATCTTTGCAGAACATTTGGGCCACTCTCACATACTGCTGGCTACGTTTGAAAAGGTAAGATAGACGCTCATTATCAGAGAAGTTGTGGCAGGCGCGACATGCTTGCAGGAATTTGCTGTTCTACAGACTCTCAGATAGAGCCAAAAACGATTTATCAGCAGGGCATTTTTCAGTAGCTATTTGGATAATTGGTTAATCATTTCACTTTAGGTTCTAAAATGTGGGTATTTTCTGCTTTTCTCAGTTTTTTTTATGACTGTAAATTTAATATCTTTGGGATTTGTATAGCTGATAAAGACAAGAACTGCTGTGTGGTGATGAAATAATCTTGTAATCAGGGCCTTGATTACTGACTGCTCTGCTGAGTTTGAAACATTACATTTTGTATTTGTAATCATCAGAACAATTATGACACATTTCAGGAAATATTTATTTACAGGAGAAACAATTAATAGTATTGGGACTGTAACAGCAACACAGGAAGAACCATTCCACATTTGTTTGAAATACCTCTGAAATTGACCTCTCTTTTTAGCCCTTTGGACCACAGAAAGATAATATTTAAAGGGATGGTTCAGGTGTTTTGATGTGGGGTTGTATGAGGTACTTATCCACAAGATACAAGATTTATGGACTCTATTCTCTGTTCTAGGATAACCTGATACTAGATTAATAATCAAAAAATGTTGGTGTAGTAAAATATCTCTATATCTGGGTGTTCATTAGCAATCCGTCATTTCTTTAAGGATGCAGCAGCCGAGGCAAAACTGCTCTCTAACCTCAAACAGTTCACTCGAGTGTCGGTCAATTTTAAACAATGCAAAAGAATAAAAATGAAGGGCTTTCCGGACTAATTTTTGAATGAATTAGACAAAGTAATAAACAGCTGTTGCTTTCTTTGGCAGCACATGGACGGGAGCTACTGTGTGAAGCCTCTGAAGCAGAAACAAGTGGTAAATACAGCTGTTTATTCTTCTCTCTCTCTTCCTTCCTGCTTTTGTGTAACAATTCTTTTATGTTTTTGAAAGACAAAGATACAACAAAGCTTGAACATTACGCCTGAACCCACGAGACCTGCAGCCTTTATTCTTCACTGTGTTCCTTATTCCCAGGTGGATGGAGTGAGTTATCTCCTGCAGGAGATCTACGGGATCGAGAACAAATACAACAGCCAAGAATCAAAGGTAAACATCTGACGGCACCAAAGGTCTGATCCTCTTTGAGAGCGTCAGAAGTGACATGGCAGTAAAATAAATCTGTGTAGCTCGACTGGATGACTTAAAATATCTCTTCCTATTTTTATCTCCAGGTAGCGGACGATGAGATCAGTGATAACAGCGCTGAGTGTGTGGTCTGTTTGTCGGATGTGCGAGACACACTCATCTTGCCTTGCAGACACCTGTGTCTCTGCAACGCCTGCGCAGACACGCTGCGCTACCAGGCCAACTGCTGCCCCATCTGCAGACTGCGTGAGTTCCCACCAACGATGAAGAGTTTCTTTCCAAAATAAGAGTTTTGCAGTGGTGGAAAAGTGGTTTCCACTGCTGAAAAACATCCATCCATCCATCCATTATCTGTAACTGCTTGTCCTGTTCAGGGTCGCGGGTGGCTGGAGCCGATCTCAGCTGATATTTCACGTTAACTTTGACAGCCCTATTAAATCAATTTTATCGTCATCTTTTTTCCTTAAGCATTCAGAGCTCTGCTGCAGATCCGAGCCATGAGGAAGAAACTCAGTCCTCTGTCACCGACCAGCTTTAACCCCGTCATCACTTCACAGACGTCTGACTCGGAGGAACACTCGGTGAGGCCGAGATGACTCAAAAAAACCCTAGAGTAAATATAAAATAATGATCATTCCTCGTCCCAGTAAACTCACCAGTGTCCTCTCCCGGTTCGAAGGCGTCGGAGCACATCCCTCCAGGCTACGAGGTGGTGTCTCTCCTGGAGGCGTTGAACGGCCCCCTCAGCACCTCATCGGTGAATCCTCCTCCTCTCAACTCCGGTCCCAGCAACGTCTCCGGGGTGCTGCCCCCGTACAGCAGCGAGCCTCACCCGGCGCCGGCCCGCTCCCTCTCCCCTCTAGACCACTCCAACTCCAGTCAGGGACTCAAACTCAAGAAGAGTGGTTCAAAGTGAGTATTTACTGTCGTCTCTCACTCTGTCTACTACATCTACAGTCAAATATGTCAATATGAAGAGTGTTTCTTTTGTTTATTTAATTTTAGCAAAAGGTACGCAGATTTTTTTAAAAGGTGCAGATTGGTTTAAACTTGACTTTGACATTGATTTTATGTCCTCACTCATCCAAAATATGATGGGTTTTCTGCTGCAAGACGGCACCGTTCAATGTAGTTTATTACATCTCCTTGTTGAGTATGCTTTACATAAAAGAAAGAGAGAGAAAACGGGGAGAAAATGCAAAACAGCTGCTGATTATTTGCTATAGTTCCTCAAAATGATAAGAAAAAAAAAAAAAAAAACTTTGGGTGTGGACGGTAGAGACAAATCTATGCCAATGTTTGCACTAAAATTAATATTTTTACAAGCCGATTCTGACCTGAGTTTCATGTATTATTGATTTTTTTATATCTGTTTTTGAATAGATTTGATTCATTTTTTTAAATAGAAACAATACCCCTCATTATAGCCACATCCTACTGACTAGTGCAGGTACATCAAACCCACTCCTGTTATTTCTGTCTGAAGCTCGTCCGTTATGTTGTTTATTTTAGGTCACTTTCCCAGAATTCCTCTGTGCTTCCTGAGGAGGAGGATGAGAAGTCTTGCAGTGAATCGGAGGTCTGTCGCCACAAACTCGCCGTGGACCAGCAGGAGGTGTGTGTGTGACCGAGACAAAGAGAAAATCTATTATTGTTTATCTTACTGTCAAATATATTCAAACCTCCAAAAGGCCGTGGATGTGTACATGTTTGTGTGTGTTTGGGGAACATGTTTCGTTGTGAGCTCCTGTCTTACCGGTGTTCCTGTTATTTTACAGAGCGGAGTGACTCCAGACAGCGAGAACCTGACTCTCTCCTCATCTGGAGCCATCGACCAGTCGTCCTGCACGGGAACCCCGCTCTCCTCCACCATCACCTCCCCCGAAGGTACACACACACACACACACACACACACCTTTGTCTTTCTTCACTTACCGTAAACCTAATTCTGACCTTAACCTTAAAACCAAGTCTTAACCTTCAGATAGGGTTTTTCTACACACGTGTGCTGGCTTGGTTCGACTTGGTCTGACACGGTAAGTCAGCCCAGCACGACAGGGATTTGCATCTCCCTCCCTGTAGCTCCGTACTTAATGCACAGACACGGGAGTGTTTTCGATCTTTTCATCTAACGGGACACACTGCCCGCATGAGCAGTGCGTGACGGCTACCTCGCGTGTGGTGTCCACACTGGCAGCGTTTCTGCTGCTGCCAGCCCTTTCTTTCTACATAGAATTTGCCTTTCCTAATGTCCATTTAATTTAATTATAAATGTCATATATATTTATTTAAGACAGAAGGTTAAGAACCGTGTGGTAATTTGTAAATAAAAGTAATAATCCATAATTATGACCCGGTACTTTATTCATTCATGGAGCAGTGCAAGTCACTGCATGTTCTACAACACTGTCCTGCAAATATTTCAGAATAAAAGCCTTGTGTTATCAAATGAAACAACTCTGCCCCCCGCTTGAGGGTTGATTTAAAAATAAATCCTTGCTTTTTTCATGTCTGTGACATATTCTACAGATACAGACATTGAAACTGTAGTAATGTTGCTGGTATGATGTCAATATACTGTCAAAAGATCACGTTCACTGTCTGTTGTTGCTGTGAACCGCGTGCAGCTCGCAGTAAAAATAGGCGAGACCTCGAATCTCTAGAAGAGACGCAGCTGACACGCAGCCAAGCTGCGCTGTGTGGCTGCTCTAACCTTGAAAGAAAGTGAATAAGCATATTTCCAAAAACTATTCCTTTTAATATGACAACAAAACATTAGAAATAACAATAAAACAGTATTCAGAAAGGACAATAACCTGTTGTATAAGTTTTCTGTTGTTTGTAATTCTATGAGAGTAGGGATCACTTTCTTTTATAAATGGAAATCTCATCCGGCGACCAGAGGAAAAGAAAAAGTCCTCGCACCTGGAGCCCGACCGTGATGTGTGTCTCCGTCTGTCTGTCAGACCCAGTAAGCTGCAGCCTGGTCCAGTCAGTGATGTCCATGGCCTCGTCCCACTCGCAGCACTCCCACATCAGCACTGACACCATGTCCTCCATGTCAGGGTCCTACCTGGCCGGGGCCGAAGGCGAGCCCGGGGGGGACGAGGGGGGAGACGCTGAGGGCGAGGAGAACCAGGACGCCCCCATGGAGAGCCGAGGACCGTCGCAGCAGGACGGGGTGAGGAATCCAGGGAGGGATGGAGGGAGGGATGGAGGGAGGGAGGGAGGAGAAGTTGGCTGCACGATTCAGAAATGTATTATAAACACGTTGTCTCTCTTTTGTATCTCCTCTTTTCTTTCATTCAGGAGTTTTCCCAGGAGCCAAAGGAACAGAACTACTCAGTGGCTGTAGAGGAGCAGGACTCGGAGGTGAGGTCATTTTTAGGGCTGTCAAAGTTGACGCAATAATAACACGTTAACGCAAATTCGTTTTAACGCCACTAATTTCTTTAATGCATTAACGCAACTTGCGATTTTTAGGTTGTACCCGGCTCATTTTAAAGCTAGAGAGAAGATACTGGTATCATATTAAACTATAAAACCTCAGGAATCCATTGGTGCCAACCAGGTCACACTAGCTTGTCGTGAAGGAGGTTAAATAATGCTCCAAACTTGCGCTAAATTTTGGCGAGGAAAAACTGTCACGGCCATTTTCAAAGGGGTCCCTTGACCTCTGACCTCAGGATATGTGAATGAAAATGGGTTCTATGGGTACCCACGAGTCTCCCCTTTACAGACATGCCCCCTTTATGATAATCACATGCAGTTTGGGGCAAGTCATAGTCAAGTCAGCACACTGACACACTGACAGCTGTTGTTGCCTGTTGGGCTGCAGTTTGCCATGTTATGATTTGAGCATATTTGTTATGCTAAATGCAGTACCTCTGAGGATTTCTGGACAATATCTGTCATTGTTTTGTGTTGTTAATTGATTTAAAATAATAAATATATACATACATTTACATAAAGCAGCATATTTGCCCACTCCAATGTTGATAAGAGTATTAAATACTTGACAAATCTCCGTTTAAGGTATATTCTGAACAGATAACAAAGATGCGATTAATTTGCGATTAGTCATGGACAATCGTGATATTTAATTAATCACGATAAAATATTTTAATCGATTGAGTCATTTTATGTATTTATCTAACTTATAAAGTCTTACAACGCTTTTTTATGTTTTCACCAGGGAAACGATGTCACTGAAGAGGACTGCTCCTCACCGTCTAATGGGAAAGGTAACTATGGTGACCATCCCTCACCTTTCACCCCTGACCTCTCACCCTCCCTTTTGCATTTTGTTGCTCTCAGGCCATGTGAAAAAGAAATACACCTTTTCATACAAACTCTCCATTAAGGACTGAGTGGTCGATGTAATATATTGTTGCTGTCCCGTAAATCTTTTTGTATCATGGCTGAGTAATGACAACCCTTTCAAAATAAAAGGGATCCTGATCAGATATCAGTGTCAGATATTGTCCTCTAGATGGGGCAGTCCCTTTCAAAACGCACGTGATGTTGGCTGAAACCACCACAACATGCAGAACTGGAGTGAATGGCTTCTCATACAGTGTGTGTGCACCAGAACCTCGGTCTACTTCGCAGTGAGGGCTGAGCTCTTAAGACTTAATTGTACCGCTGTAGTCTTCTTCTGTGGTCACAAAACTGGACCGGATGTGGCAAGAGCTGGCTCCTCGAATCTGATTCTAACATTGTGATCATATAAAATCTACTCTTTTTTTAGTCTAGAAAAGGACTTTGAAGTTTTGCGTTACCTCAATTATCTTCAAATTATAAGAAAGAACCCTCACAGGTACTGCATTTAGCATAAAACAATATGCTAAAATCATAACATAGCAAACTGCAGCCCAACAGGCAACACCAGCTGTCAGTGTGTCAGTGTGCTGACTTGACTATGACTTGCCCCAAACTGCATGTGATTATCATAAAGTGGGCATTTCTGTAAAGGGGAGACTCGTGGGTACCCATAGAACCCATTTACATTCACATATCTGGAGGTCAGAGGTCAAGGGACCCCTTTGAAAATGACCATGACAGTTTTTCCTCGCCAAAATTTAGTGCAAGTTTGGAGCGTTATTTAACCTCTAGCTTTGAAACTGAGCACGGAACAACCACCAGAAGATCGATTGCCTTAATGCGTAAAAGAAATTTGTGACGTTAAAACAATTTTTTGCGTTATTATCAAGTTAACTTTGACAGCCCTAGTAAATATAATAATAAAAGAGACCAAACTGATACCAACTCTGCATCGCTTCAGAGGATCCATCCCTGAATTGTTACACAGCTGACAGATCAGACAGTGAAAAAGTCTGTATCTATATTCTTCCCCTATCTTACAATCAGTGTTTCCTTACTGCTGAATTTAATGACCGGTAATCAAGCAATTAGCAACAAATATCGACTTATCCAATCGATCGGAACATCCCTTACATTCACGACAGGAAATGAGCACGTACAGGCATCCTGTGTTGTTCAGATGAGGTTCTTCTGCACACCAGGCTGCTGGCTCGCATTTGCATGATTTACACCTCTATATATATATATACATATATATATATATATATATATATATATAAATGTTTGTGTGTGTGCATGATGTGTACGTGTGCTTGTGGGTTCACTGTATGAGGTTTATCATCTACGTGTTTGTGCTTAAAAAAGCTCTGCATCATTTGCTTTTTATAGCTGCTGCATCATGAAGTGAAAGCTTCTTCATGCTCCATCTGTGTGTATTAGTGTGTGTGTGTGTGTGTGTGTGAGAAAGAGAGTGATGTAGTGCTAAAGAAAGTGTTGTGTTGAGTGTGAGTCAATGAGCAGTACGGCTTGAAGCTGAAACAACAAGGTCACCTTCATTAAGCACCAGTTTGAAACTTGTATGTAAATTAGTTTCTCTGTGGATTGTGTGTGTGTGTGTGTGTGTGTGTGCGTGTGTGTGTGTGTGACACCTGGGCCCAGACTGAAACAATCTACCTGTGTACCTGTGAGTTACCGAATGACCTTTCAGTTCTTTAGGGGACGAGCGGACCTGTGCTGCCTGACAGACTGTGAATGTGCACTCGCGCTGTAGGATGTATGTTTGCATCTTCTGCACCGGCGCTGCCAGACAGCTTCTGTATGTGCCCTGTCTGTGTCTCTGTGCTGAGCTGCCAATCATCCAGTCATCCTCTTCCTCATTAGCACACACGCACACAAGCTGCACACACACACACACACACACACACACACATACACAGGCTTGCTGCAGGCATGAGGCACTTGATTAAACATGTCCGTATCTGTTATCTGGCCATGCTGGAAAAGGCAGAAAAATGCTAATCTAGACAGTTTATATGAATATTTCTGTCTCATTTGTCGGCTAATTAATGAGAAAATAGACGCCAAAATCTGAAGATGTTTCGCTCCAGTGTGTCGTGCTTTAGTCTCAGTAAACACTGTGTTGCAGCAGCTTTAAAACAAAACGGCAGATCATTTTAAATTATACAAAAACGTGAAATATATCCCAACATATCTGTTTATGCTTCATATATTATTTACATTTACTGAGCTGTCAATGTGACTAGTTTTAATTAGGAATGCCCCGATCCGGCTTTTCAGTCCCGATACTGTTAGCGATACTTGTTTTTGGGTATCAGCCGATACCGAGTACCGATCCAATACCAGTGTTTAATTAATGAGCTGTATGCCTCACTGTATGGAGTTGACTGGGATCATTCTTTTATGTGTAAGGCAACATCAGGCTCGACTTAAACATCACTTTCCTAACTTTGTAAAACAAAATTAAGAAATGTACTACTCACTTTACTTGTTTAGCACTTTGTCACAACAAAGTGATGCATTCAGTATATTTGATTATCACAGTTAGGGCTGCAACTAACGATTATTTTCATTGTATGTTGATTATTTTCTCGGTTAATCAATTAGTTGTTTGGTTTATAAAATGTCAGAAAATGGTGAAAAATGTCGATCAGTGTTTCCCAAAAGCCCGAAGATGACGTCCTCAAATGTCTCGTTTTGTCCACAACTCAAAGATATTCAGTTTACTGTCATAGAGGAGTAAAGAAACCAGAAAATATAAACATTTAAGAAGCTGGAATCAGAAAATTTAGACTTTTTTTCCTTAATAAATTACTCAAACCAATTAATTTATTATCAAAATAGTTGGTTGCAGCTTTAATTACAGTGGAAGATAAACTTTTCCTGTCATGCACCCTTTTGTACAAAAATATTCATTAACCAATAAATTAATGTACAACTGAAAAAAAGAGTTTTTAGACATAAAAAAATCTCCTGCTATAATGTTCTTTAACTGAAAAAAGCCCAAAACTGCCCGAGGTTTTAGTCAGAAAAGACATAAATCTCTCTCCTGCTATATTGATAGAAACTAGAGAGCAAGATGAACATCACTTGTTTTTCTTTTCTTCCCTGTAAACAATCTGTCCATTGTGTTCGTGCCATTCTGTCTAATTAGATCTTGCAAAGTGAACCTTGCAAGTATCAGATCACACTCGTTGGATTATTGTTCCTTCATGAGTCAGATTTACATACTCGCTCTGGTCATTTACGCCCCCTCAGTTTGAGCACCATTCGACTATATTATGATATATTTGTCAGAATTTATGAAGCTACAGAGATCAAATGGGAAAATATCAACAGTCTTTATGGCTCTGTTCAGACCTGGTATTAACATGCGTCCTGAGCGATCGGATCACAAGTGGACAGCTCTAAGTACAGCTGTGAACGCACTTAAGACGCATTAAGGACGCATTGAGATCGGATCTTTCAGACCACATTCAGAGGTGGTCTGGGCCACATATGGCCACGTTCTTTAAGCAGTGTGTACGCGAATGTGTCCTGGACCACATTAAGGACCGCCTACTCAACTGATGTCCCGCTGGGGTCCGCGGGGTCTCACTGAGCTTCTCAGGTGAATAGACCGGTAGACGCGAGTACTTGTCTGCCTCGCAGCATGGAAACGGCTTCTGAGCTATAAGTGTATTTTATTAAAATATATCTTATCTATAGGCTACATATCTACAGACTATCAGACTAGGCACACAAAGTGCATCATCATTATTATACTGTCGGTGATGTGTCCGTGAAGCTGACACCCGCCCGCTCACTTGCCTGCTCGCTCGCTCTCGTCCCCGGCTCTCTGAAGCTCCGTACGCCGCTGTTGTCTGGCAAAGTGATTATGCCGATGGGACGAAGGTCCGTGGGGACCGCCGGTACAATAACCTTTCATTTTTATGTTAATAAAATTTACCCAAATTCACGAATTTGTAGGATATTACTACGGACATCCCTGTAATATTACGTTGCAAAGTCTGCTGTATTAACCGTGTGTTTACTACGTGTTTAGTGAGATCCGATCACAAGTGGTCACTGGAGACGCATGTGGAGATGCATGTGGAGACGCATTCTAATGCCAGGTGTGAACAGACGCACTTAAAGCTGTCCACTTGTGATCCGATCACTCAGGACACATGTTAATACCAGTCTAGTCTGAACAGGGCCAAAGTTTAAAAATCTGTCCATCAGAAAGTCTTCTAAAGAGGATTTTGGCGTCCTTTAAATCTCACGTCACAGTCAGATCCATGGTGTTAAAATGCAGAAATATTCAATCATTCATTATTTAATTAAAGCCGTTCCAGCATGGCCGACCTCACCCCTCCACCTCTGACACCCTCCCTCCCTCCCTCCCTCACCCTGCCTGTCCCACTCCCTCCCCCCTCCCCCCTGCTGTGCCTGGCTGCTCTTGTTTGACCTTTGCCCTCGCTTGCAGGTGGGCGGAGCAGATGTCCAGAGTTGGCCAATAACAATCAGGGCGTCGCCCTCTGTGACACGCCCTCTTTGGGGTTGGATAATGAGCAGGCTCCCGACAGCCGATTCGCCGGTGAGTGGCAACCTCTCGAACATGGACCGATGAGAGCCGAGGACCGGGCATGATGAGAGTGAGGGGAGGAAACATGAGGAAGATGAGGGGGGTAACGGAGGAAGAGTGCATGAGTCAGAAGCATTAAAGATTTCTGACACATTGCTGTGCTAATAAAAATTACAGCTAGAAAAGAAAAGTTTGACTTAGTAGTGACCAGAGAGGAGGTTTTTGTAGCATCTTTGCCCAGCATGAAGATCTGGAGCCTTCCTTCTTCTCTTCATCCCTAACCCCCTTTGGTGTCGTGGTGCTTCATTGCTTCTTCAGTACCGGTTAGCTGTGCACTCTCTCCCCTCCTCTCCCTCCTTTTAGCTGAAGCCCTGGTGTGTGTGTGTGTGTGTGTTTGTGTGATGAGTGCATCTTATCGTGTGTGTGACGAGCGCTTTCTGCATGCTGTGTTTTCTTGTTTGTGTGTGTTTGAGAGAAAAGAGTCTGGTCAAGTTCATGTTCAGCGTCTGCCAGCTCCGAGCCGCTTTTGCCAAAACATCTGCAACTCATCCTCACAGCCCTCCATCTTCCCTCCCCGTCCTCTCCTAATCCTCCTCCCCCGCTTCCTAACACTCGGCGGGTTCCTGCGATGAGAGCTAAAGGTGTCAATTTTGTTCTGGTTTTGGTTGTTTTAATTAAGTAATTTGGGGTTCACGGCCTTTAGCTCTGCATCCTTCTCGTAGCCACTAAAACCCTGATTCATCCCCTTGAACCTTAACGTCACCCCTTTGGTCTTTTTATGGTGGATGGTGTGACATGTTTTCTCTTTCTGTGTCGTAAAAGTGTTTTGTTATCTCTCTGTTTCTCTCCTTTTTTCCCCCCTCCGTCATTCTTCACATCCTCTGCTGTCTTTTCCTGGACATTTTCCTTCCCTTCTCTCTCCTCTCCTCTCCTCTCCTTTCCTTTCCTTTTGTCTCTCTCTTCCTTCTTTCGCCTTCTTTCGGATGGACAGATGAGGAGTCGTGCCCAGTGCACATTGAGGACTAGGTATGGAGTTATGGTTAGATGGTAGATCAGACACCAGGGTCATATATTTTAGTTTGCATGCACCATAACAATCACCCTTCTTTTGTTTATTACTCGTTTATCATGAATTAGCTTTATTTAAAGGAACAGTGTGTAACATTTAAGGGGATCTGTTAGCAGAATTGTAATATAATATTCATAACTATGTTTTCATTAGTGTATAATCACCTGAATCTAAGAATCGTTGTGTTTTCGTTAGCTTAGAATGAGCCCTTCATATCTACATGGGGAGCGGGTCCTTTTCACAGAGTCTGCCATGTTGCACCGCCATGTTTCTACAGTAGCCCAGAACAGACAAACCAAACACTGGCTCTAGAGAGAGACTTTCATGTTTTTACGTCACCTGAAGGCCACCGTAGTTCTCAGACACGCTTGTGAAACTGCGGTAACGTGAGCCACAGAGCGCAAAACTGTGATACCACCAGCCGCCGTCTGACTTCCGTCCCACCAATATGGTGCCCACGTTGACGCATCGCCGCAACGGGCTGTCCAATGCGACGTCTTTGTATATATGTCTATGGTTTTCACGGTTTTGCGCTTGGAGGCTCACATCGCAGCAGTCTTAGAAAGGGAGGAGTGAGCAGAGGGGAACTCAGTTGGTTGCAATCTGCAACCTCACCACTAGATGTCGCCAAATCCTACACACTGCACCTTTTAAGATTTTCTTCCCCCCTAAAAAATACAGTATAATTCGTGCTCTTTTTGTTTCGGTATTTATACTTTCTCAATCACAGCTCAGAATCTACGTTACAATATATTTGCACAGTAATAGTTGAGGTGAGGTTGCTTTCATTGCTGATGTTATTCATTATTCATATCGTCCACGGTCGAGACCTCAAACTATCAATAATTAATTTTATTCCCTGGCTGATATTTACTGTTATTCACCGTGAGTCAGGACCTCGTTGGTTTGCGAGCGTTTTAGTTGCTTCTAACGGAAGTGACCTTTATTACAGGCCAGGAGGACTCTGCAGTGATGCAGGTGATTTGGGGAGATTTCCTCTGGGTGACAATATTTGCAACATAACCCTCTCCTCTCTCTCCGTCTCTCTCTCCGTCTTCTTCTCTCCTTCAGGTCTGATGTTCCTCGGGGGCTACAGGCCTGTTTTGGAGCCCCGCCCCCACCACACCTCCACCAGCAACATCAACATGGAGGAGCTGGGGGTGGAGAACAGGGACGGCCAGAGTCCTAAACACCCTCGCCGCGGACCACTCATTGTGTAACACACTCAAACAAGCGCACACACACTCACTCACACCCACAAAAAACACACAGACTTCTCCGTCCAGCTCTTTTTACCCTGCCGTAGTGCTGCATCGCTGGCTGGATACTGAGCAGGGAACCCCCCCCCCCCACCTCCACCTCCACCTCCACCATCATCCTTCTGAACACTTCCTGGATTGATTGTCGTTGCTGGCGCTGAAACTCCTCTCGAGTAGAAAGAGGAGGGAAGAGGAATGTCTGTCGTCTGTTGCACTTTTATCTCACAGGAGTTCTTTTTTTTTGTCTGTGACCTAACTTGTTGATTAGCCTACTGCTACGTTATTATTTATTACCTGTAGGTCTAACCAATGACAGCTGTGTATTGTGACACTATCTCTAGAAAAATACATGCTGCTCCTCACCTCTCCTCTCCTCTCCTCTATTACCAGCCAAACAGTCAGGGGCTACTGTGATCGGCAATCTGATTTATTACTTCTTCTTCTTCTCTCTTATAAACTGTATGTTGAACGAGTGTTCGGACACTATTTAAAGTCAGCTCACACCGGACTTCCTTATCTTGGCGAACTAAAAACGTGCTGACTCCTCTCTTCAGATCAGGGAGCTCCCGTCTCGACTTCGCATGCAGCTGTTTTTTCCTCTCGATCACCGCCATCATTTTCAAACAAACCTCTGCTGAATGTGAATACAGAAGCGGTCGGACTTGTTACGAGCCAAGAAATGGCGGCCAAACTGAACAGAGAAGGACTGAAAACAACAACAAAAATAATCACAACAGAATGTAGGACGATGTAGAACTCTTAGAAGGGGAATGTACGTCACGTGTAAAATCATCTAAACTGGAATTAAACATGAACTTTGAAACTGGTTCTCCAAACACACGCACCCACCACGCCATCCTCTCCTTCTGCAGCTTCATCTTAGCATGTCAGTATTAGTGCAACTGGAAAACCAACAAGAACAACAACCAAGCAATAAAGACGCCGACGCTCCTGCAGGAGGACGCTCATGTGCAGTTCAGACAAAAACTCTGTTTTCACTGGCATGTTGCATTCAAACTCAGACATTTAAATGTGTTATATTTTATCTTAATTTTTGTAAAGGGGATTTATTGTGAGAAAAACATCATACAGTGAGATTTAGGCCGCACCGTGGTTAGCTGGCATTTTGTTCACCCTCATATTATCATCCCGACGAGCCCATTTTTCTCCTCATTTGTGAAGCTTTTAGTTTTGGTTTTGTATAACTTTAATGTATAGCTCACCTGTTGTTGACGTTCTCCGTTACCGTGTTTTAATTTGTTGCAAAACACTGTGTCGTTTACTAGAATGTGGATGAAAATATGTGGAAAAATTTGTAAAGGTTTACACACTTGTGCGCTCACAAAACGAATAGCTGAAAAAGGGACGATATCAACATCTAATGCACTATTATCTGTTACCTAGACGACACACTTTGCGGTGCATGAGGCGATAGTAGAGTAAGCATGTTAGTCTAGGTCAGCCTGCAGCCTCCTGTAGAAAACTTGATGATGGATCACTGCACACACATAAAGCCGGATCATATCCTCCTGCAGTGTTATATATCGGTTGCTGGCTCCCTCTTCCCTTTGACCCGAACAGTTACGGTCAAGAGGACTGCACTACTATATCCAAGCTGCAAACAGTCACGTGATCACAGTCCGAATGTGTAGATGAAGCCGTTCTCTGGCACCAGTCGCAGTATGATATCAAAAGGAGTGGGTCCCGAATCCGCAAGAGACCCCCACTTTTCTAGAACTATGAGTGAAAATGTCAAAGAAAACAAACGGACAATAAAGTTTTTGCAACTAAGCGGTTACCGAGTGATTTCCTGTTGATGTTAAAGGGGAAAGATTCATTAATCAGAGCAGGGGTTTTGTTTTGATCTTGTGCCTGAACATGGAACTCAAGCTGTTTCCTAACATGGTCACTGAAATCCCCCTCGCTGCTTCATACAATCATTTCTCAAACTCTGCTCTGCAGCATTTTCCCGAGAGAGAGCTCAATTTGTATTTCTGTCACCAGTAAAAAATAACTTCTCAGAGCTCGAAATCACCACCTTTCCCACAGAAGAAACTAAAATATTTGTCTGCTTAGCTTTATTTTCACACGACTGAAAATAGTTTTTTTCTTTTATGAACATTATATTCACAGTTTTCGAGCACATGCATATATCTTCTATACAAGCAGCAAAATGTGACCATCCCTTTCTCTCTATATGCATTATTTTCATCCCACTTTATCTCCAGTTCTACAAATCAAATGTAAAAAGAGAAACAAAATTCTTAACAATTTACATAAAAGAAGCAAAACCAAGAAAAAAAACAGATAACAAACAAAACAAAGCAAGGTATACAGTTTTGTTTTTCTACACTAATATATATATATATATATATATATATTAGGGCTGTCAATCGATTAAAATTGTTAATCAAGATTAATCGCAAATTAATCGCCCATTTTTTATCTGTTCAAAATGTACCTTAAAGGGAGATTTGTCAAGTATTTAATACTCTTATCAACATGGGAGAGGACAAACATGCTGCTTTATGTAAACGTATGTATATATTAATTATTGGAAATCAATTAACAACACAAAACAATGACACATATTGTCCAGAAACCCTCACAGGTACTGCATTTAGCATAAAAAATATGCTCAAATCATAACATGGCAAACTGCAGCCCAACAGACAACAACAGCTGTCAGTGTGTCAGTGTGCTGACTTGACTATGACTTGCCCCAAACTGCATCTGATTATCATAAAGTGGGCATGTCTGTAAAGGGGAGACTCGTGGGAACCCATAGAACCCATTCTCATTCACATATCTTGAGGTCAGAGGTCAAGGGACCCCTTTGAAAATGGACATGCCAGTTTTTCCTCCCCAAAAATTAGCCCAAGTTTGGAGCGTTATTTAACCTCCTTCACGACAAGCTGGTATGACATGGTTTTCTAGTTTCATATGATACCAGTATCTTCACTCGTGTTAAAACTGAGCCCACTAAAACATCTGAAATCGATTGCGTTAATGCATTAAAGAAATTAGTGACGTTAAAAATGATTTTGCGTTAACTTTGACAGCCCTCGTTAATACACAATTATTTACTTACTTGTTAACTTCATATGGTGATAATATGTCAGTGTTGTGTTTACTTTGTGTTGCGCTGCCCCTAAGTTGCAAAAAACAGTAATGTTTGTGCTTTAAACATGACTCAGGTCTTCACACATGAGAAAATCCCCATTAGCCATATCGTAGATACTGTAAATGTTTTCCAGATTTCTTTGTAGACGGTTTGCCTCTCAGTTTTGTTTCTCTATTCCCATACACTGAGCCATTTTGTTCCACTTCAGGACAATAAGTATGTTTGCTTGCAATACATGAATACATTTTGTACTCTTTTGAGAAGTAAACTTGTTTACTTAATTAACAGAAAGTTATAATCAATTGATTGTTAACGTCCTTAATCATAACTTTGGCTAAACATTTGAATATCTTTGGGTTTTGGACTGTTGAGGAGACAAAACAAGAGACGATCACTGAGAATGAAAATAATCAGTAGTTGTTCATGAACTCCAGTGTAAGCACAGAAGGCCATTAAAATACAAAACTTTCTTTGTTTCAAAATTAAAAATGCATCAGCAAAGTCACTTACTGTCCAAAAAGAGACGTTTTACATAAATAATAAATTGTCTTTTAATGCCCGCGGTGAGCCTGACAGCGCGGTGACAAGGAGGAAGAGAAGGAGTGGGTTTAAGTGGGGTCAGTGTTCATAATGTCATTACCACGTTGTTTTGGTTATCAAGTTCCGCTCTAATTGGATTGTTCCTTCTCGTTAGATGTGGGCTGCTCTGCATGTGTTACAGTAAACGTCTGTTTTTGTAACTTGTGACTTACACCCACTCTCCTTTAGTCCCCGGTGTACAATACGTGAGCTGTAAATTCACATTATGTCTCCTTTCAGATGGATGAACCCTCTCCACCTGCCTTTCCCTCACTTTTATTATTTGTCACCTTCAGTCTCACCTGCTCATATTGCATGATGTCCCACCCCCCTCCCTCCTCTGTTTACCAATTACAGCATCAATCCATGCTGTCCACTGTGGGAGCGGTTTCTCATTTCAGGCAGAGGTCATTCATTCAGCCCAGCCCTCTTCAGCTCAAATCACAGAGACAGTCCGGTCTTCATACTCGACCCGAAGCTGCTCTCTAACTCACGGCTGCAGAGATGATGCATGTTGCTTTTCTCCTTCTGATCGTCTTCACAGGTAAGACTTGGGCATGTTTGAAGTGTGTTTATGTGTTTGAGCCTTGGGAATTCTTGCATCCTCATTTGACAGCAAAGTATCAGTGATAACTTTAGTTGTAGTAGTATTTTTCCATCATTCTAGCGCTGTTTGTATCTGATTCATGAACTGTTTGAGGATGTGGAGCTTGTACGTGTTGTCACAAAGCTATTTCACATCATATTTATAACTTAAAGCCATGACTTCTTTGGTTTGCCGGCTTCACGCTGCTGTTTTTTCTTGATACAAGAGAAAACTTAATTTGCTTAATTTAAAGGAGGAAAAAGAAAGTAAAACAAATGAGCAGAAATCCAGAAGCCCTCCTCTTATCAAAGCATCTACATTTCAAAAATGTACACAGAAGATTAGTCTAATTGCTCTCCGTCAGACAGCTAAAAATATATCAGAATATCAAGCAACTTTAAGCACATAATTAGAATCTATTGGTGTTTACTTATAGGCTCAACATAGGAGAGAGTAAATAAATCAACAACACAAACTACAATAAAAAACCTACAGTAGGTTACACACAAGACAGTTTAACATCAGTTAAACAGCTACTGTATGTGGCATTTTGTGTTGTATTATAAAAAAGATTAGCATCCAGACATTGCAAACAAATGAAATAATAAAAATCAAATAGTTTATATGAAATTAAATATATAGAAAACAATTAGGGGGGCTGCCGTGATAATTAACGCAAATATCTTTTAACGCCACTAATTTCTTTAATGCAACTTGTGATTATTAGGTTGTAGCGGGCTCAGTTCTAAAGCTAGAGTGAAGATGAACTGGGGAACTGGTATCATATGAAACTAAAAAACCTAAGGAATCCATTGGTACCAACCACGTCATACTAGCTTGTCACAAAGGAGACCAAATAACGCTCCAAACTTATGCTAAATATTGGCGAGGACAGCTGACAGCTGTTGTTGCTTGTTGGGCTTGAGTTTGCCATGTTATGATTTGAGCATATTCTTTATGCTAAATGCAGTACGTGTGAGGGTTTCTGGACAATAGTTGTCATTGTTTTGTGTTGTTAATTTATTTCCAATAATAAATATATACATACATTTGCATAAAACAGCATATTTGTCCACTCCCATGTTGATAAGAGTATTAAATACTTGACAAATCTCCCTTTAAGGTACATTTTAAACAGATAAAAAAAGTGTGATTAATTTGCGATTAATCAGGATTAAATACTTTAATCGATTGACAGACCTAATAATAATAGTAACAACTATTGTAAAGAATATAAATAATTAAAAAAAAAAGAACAAAAAATACCCCTCACATGTCTGATAACTGTTTTAATGTAGATGGGTCGTCCTCTGAGAAGGTGTGCAGTTACCAGGACGTAGTGGACTACCTGAACCTGACCACAGATAGCAGTGCGTTTAAACTGACCCGGCCCGTTCTGGACCACACACACTACACCGACGTGAAGCTGGACATCATCCTCTTTGCCATCCTGGCTGTGGTGGGTGCTGCATGTTGGCCAATGATTCATCTGCTAAATGTTGTCATTCAGTTGATCTGTTCTCACTTGTGTGTTTGTTCATTCCCAGGTTGAGAAAACACAAACTTTTATTCCTTTCATCTGGGCAACAATGGTGAGTTTTGATCGTTTAAAATGACTCTCAGCTAACACTCTGCGTGGTCACCTGTTGTTCTGTGTGTTATTTCAAATGTGTCTCCAATTTATCTTTTAATTTACTGCAGCAATGGGACGATGAACGCATCTCGTGGGACTCGGATCAGTTTTGTGGAATCAAACAGATTACCATTCCTAAAGAAATGCTCTGGAAACCCGACCTCTTCATCTATGAGATGTGAGCCTGCAGCACGCACACACACACACACACACACACACGCACACACACACACACACACACACACACACACACACACACACACACATCTGATTTTAAAGTAAAGATAAGATAAGACAAAAGGGCGTGGTCATGAGAGCCTACTCTTTGACGACGACGTATTGCCGATCTAATGTATTCCTTTAATGATGAGAAAGAAACTGCAAAGGCTCATCTAAAAAAACAGAAATTAAAGAGAACTTAAAGGGAATTGAGTTGGATGAGGAAACTAAATCATGTAGTTCAAAACAGCTAAGCAAATGTGAAACAGATAATGGGAAAACAGAAAAGAAACATTTACAACTAGAAGTGCACTCGGAGAGCGCAGACCTCCGCCAAGGTAGGTTTCATGTACATCCATCGCTGAGCGGAGTTATTAAAAAAAGTTCCCAAAGCCGGATCATGATCTGGATCGCCACCAAAATGTAATGGATTGTTCAATATGCCACACCCCACCCCTCCAAAAAATGACATTCAAATCCATCGCGGACTTTTGTAGTAATCCTCCAAACGGACAAACCAACAAACCAACAAACCAACAAACCAACGCCGGTGAAAACATAACCTCCTTCCTAGGCCTTCGGCCTTGGCGGAGGTAATAATTGGAATGAATGTAATGAAATAAATCAAAAGAAAAGGAAAGGTTTGGTAGAGAATGGGAGGTACTTCTTTGTGTTTTATTAAAGTACACACAACAGTTTTTATTCTATTGTTAAGAGCACTAATGAGCAAACACATTAACCTGAGGTGGTGACGGGAGGAGCTCCGTCATCTATTCATTCAGTTCGTGATTAATGTGGAATTGCGGTGCGGTTTGAAGGCTCCACAAACATGAACATATTTTGTGTGCGTTTGTGTCTCAGGACACAGAAGGACGACTCCCCTCAGAATCCCTACATGCAAGTGCACAGCGACGGGACGGTCATATCTGAAGAGGACTTGAAGGTGGTCAGCACCTGTTACATGGACGTCCACAAGTTCCCCTTCGACACACAGAAATGCAGCATCTCCATCGGATCTGCGATACACTCTGGTGAGTGTGTGTGTGTGTGTGTGTGACTGTCTGTACTGACGTCAGTGTTATTTACCACTTCTCCGTCTCTCCTCAGTTGATGAGATTCGTCTCTTTCCTTACTCCAATTCGTCTCGAGCCACCCAGTTTACCCGAGAGGTGATGAAGACTCAGGGAGAGTGGGAGTTCCTCCAACTGTCCATCACCAAAAGAAATTTCACCTTCAGCGATTCAACACTGTATGAACTGCTCGAATACACTGTACGTGTATAGTACGTATATATATACTTCAACTGCTCATGCATTGTTATTCATGCTCTCCAGTTTCACCTGTTTCCTATGTCAAGTATATACTCCTGACACCTGGAGTAGAAATGTCAGGTTTTCTGTTGGTGACCATTGAACCTGTTTTTCCCTAGTTCACCATGAAGAGGAGGCCCCTGCTCCACGTCATCAACTTCCTGTTGCCCATCCTGTTCTTCCTGAGTCTGGACATTGCCTCCTTCTTCATCGCAGACCATCGAGGAGAGAAGCTCGGCTTCAAAGTCACCGTGCTGCTGGCCATCTCTGTCCTGCTGCTCATCCTGAACGACATCCTGCCCTCCATGTCCAACAAGACTCCGCTCATAGGTACTGTGTCATGCTTTAAGGCCATAATGTTAACTGGTTTATGATTCATATAGTCAGGAGCTCAAGATACCAAAACATTAAGTAGTTATTGCCTGTTTCCTCCTCTCAGCGACCTACTGCATTGTGATCTTTGCTCTGATGCTGCTCAGCCTGCTGGAGACCATCTTGGTTACGTATCTTATGGAGAAAGACTCTGAATCCCAGGAGAAGCTCAAGCTGAGGGACGACTGGGAGGACAAACAGGAGGAAGTCAAAATCGATAACTGTAACAAGGGTGAGACACAGATCACAGACTTATCAGATGCTCCGTGAATGGAAGTGTTTGTAGGAATGTTCTGGCTACTGATTCTAGTTCAAATTTATACTCTTAAAGGCCTTAAAACCTCATTTTCTCAATCAGCTATTTCCAGAATCCAAATTTGATGACTTGGTTTCTCTACTTATGTTGCCAAGGAGATGCCACTGTTGATCATATCTGATCAAGTCCTGATGAAGGAGATTGGCCTGGTTTTCAACAGCTTTTTCTCTTTATATTTAGTCACAAAATGTACTAAAATAGAATAAGACATATATTTGAAACTATGCTTTCCAGTGTTTTTTACATGCAGCATATTTCCTGTGCAGTCACTCTTGTGTGTTTTCAGAGGAGAAAAGACAATCCTGCTTATCATGCATCTGTAACGCGTCTGACGGTGAGAAACAGCATGAACTGCTGCCGGTGGCTGAAGAGGTACGGACATTATAAGTTTAGATAAAGCTTTATTATCACAAAACAGGTGGACAAAACTGATGGAAACGGAGTGTTGTGACGTAGTTTAAACACAGGTCTTTCATCCAGAAGACCGCTGTTTGTGTCACGCTACAATCAGCTGTTCGTTCGTGTCCCGTGTTCACAGCGTTACGTTTAATTTTCACTGTACAAACGTAGTAATTTTAAGCCCAACCATGATGTTTTTTTCCTAAACCTAACTAAGTGGTTTTGTGTCCTAAACCTAAGCATGTGTTTTCGTTTGAATTCACAAGTTTACTGCGTCCGTAAAGTGACGCCAAGGGGTCTGACTACGCGTCACTATGTGACGAGTTGCTGCGACTGTTGTTGTTGTTGCCTAGAAACAGTGAATGGGTTCCTTGCGCACTTTTTCAATGACATACCTGGTGTTACGCTTTGCCTCTGCGCCCTACCTAGCGGTGAGCAAAGAGTAAATGTCTTATCATGTGAAGGCAGCTATAGGGTGTATATGTAAGGGATAATATACAGCGAGCCGGTCATTGTTGTGAAAGAATCCCCGACAGAGCGATGCTGTCTCTCATCACCCTGAAGGGGATTCTTTTACAACAATGACCCGCTAGCTGTACAACGGTCCGCCGGAGTCCGACATCAGAGCTGCGCCCATAGCAACGGTCTGTTATACATAGCAACGGTCTGCTATAGAGAAATTACAGACCGCAGAACGCCGTGATTGACCAATCAGAATCGAGTATTCAACACAGACGTGTAATATAATGTCACACTATATACCAACGTTTGGCTGCAGATTCATCTCTTCTCAGTGGAGATGGAAGCATCGGTCAACATTGATGTGATAACATGGCAAAATTCAACATATTTACATGCTTTTAACAACCTAAGATGCCTGATTATGATTACGATAACTTGGCCTGTAAAGAAGTAAACATCCTGCGTGATAACATGCACGAGACGATTTTGTCCACCTGGCTTGTAGTACATGACTGCATGAATGAAATCCACTCTAACTTGACTCTGTGCCTCCTGGTGTGTGCAGGTTAACAACAGCGTTCAGTCACGAGAGTCTCAGGCGTTACTGCTGATCCTGGATGAGCTGAAGGAGCTGAAGGAGCTGCAGAAAACTCTGAATCTGCACTTCAGCTGCAGACAGGAAGGAGGGAAGTACGGCCTCCGTGCTGCAAGAATCAACAAAGCTTTCTTCATTTTCTACGTCATCACCGTGTCGCTGTTTCTATCCCTCATCTTCATCGCGTGGAACACTTAGAAATGTAAAACAATACCTTGCAATACTTGTTGTGCTTATAAAAGCACATGTTGTGTGTCTCGTTGTGAATCTATTTTATGTGGATGAGATAGTTGAAAGTGAAAGTTACACGACCCTGTAGACGTGTGAGATTTATACTGTTGATAAAAGCTTTAGAGGCCAGCTTAATGCATCGCCTTTGAATATGATTGTATAAAATGTGTAGTGAATAATTCATGTTCGTTTACAGAGATTAAACAGGAAACTTTACTGCCTCCAGTTCAATCCTTCACTGACCTCACTGTTACTCTGTAATATTTCACATTATGTCTCCGCTCAGACAAACAAATCTGTCCCTCCTGTCCTGTTTCAGTCTACTTCCACCTCACAGCTCATCTGTCACTCTGACGTTAAACCAATCACGTCCGTCCTCACCAGCCTGATATCCTCTATGTTATAAACGCATCATCAGAAAGGAGGATCTGTGGTGTTATTGCAGTGGATACAAACACATGTGCATGTTCATCATGAAACTCCAGATTCTTACTATTTATGATATCAATATTTCTCAAATATGTGTTTTTATTTATAAGATACTTTCTGGTGGAAATATTCCCGAGCAGTTCAAGACGTATTTTAAAACAAATTCTCAGGTCCATTCTTACTCAACCCGTCAATCTCTAGATCTTCATCCTCCTAGATTTCTCACTAGTAGAGGTACGTTTTCGATAAGATTTAGGGGAACCAAATTATGGAGTAGCTTTTCACATCTATATAAACTGTTCATCTGTCAAAAGTTTCAAAAGTCGCTTAAAGAGTCATTTAATTGCTGTTTTGTAATTGCTTTTCCCCATGTTGTCCCTGTATCTGTTTTTATCTTTTTTATTTTTATTTTCTTCCCACTCACGTTATGTTTGGTTGCGAATGCCCAGAAGTCTTTAAGACATTTAAATCAATATCCTCCTCACAAACACTAACCATACACTTCCACGCAACACACACATCCACACACATTTATCTTTTTTGATATATTTATTGTTGTTGTTATTATATATATCTTGTTCTAATTGTTTGTTATCACTATTATGTAGTCATATTATTGCTTTATATTAATCGTCTCTAGGTGGAGGCTTCAGATAAGCCCAGTGTTTTTTTTGCCTCTTCCTGCACTGTATATTATTAATTCATTTTTTTGTTATGTGTTGTAGTCTTAAATTGTGCAAAATAAATAAACAAATAAACAAATCACTCTGACTGCCTTTGTTTCACCACATTGAATCACAGTCGATGTAATTTTTTTAATAGCCATGCTAACGAGCAATGTTTACCCACCACTTTGGTCCAGACTGAAATATCTCAACTACTATAGGATGGATTGCCAGACAGACATTCATGTTCCCCAGAGGATGAATCCTAACACGACAGCATTAGTCGTTTGCCTAGCTAACTGCAATAGCTTGCTAACAGCCAACTTCCTCACCTTAATCATCATCCATCATCATTTTCAGTTATCAACTGCACCTCTGGTCACTGCTCTGTCATCTTTGATTTGCTGAGGAATGTGTCAATCACTTTGCACCTGCAGCCACATCCCACCCCTCCAGCTCTCATGAGCCAATGATAGCCTGACTTACTGAAACCATGTTCAAAAAACCACAACAAATACAGTGAGAGGTATAAAGGAATGCTGCAGCATGACTACAGGACCAGAATTATCTGAATTATCTGACAAGAAAAAGAGGAGACTATTGAAGGAGCAGCAGCTGCAGCACTCAGATGTGAAAAGGTAAGTTTTATTTGTTCTCTAGTTGTTTAAGTTGCTGATAAAACTTGCTACCTGCCTACCTGTCTGCACCCTTTTCCTGTTTACCTGTGCACTCAGTTACTTCATTTAGGACCTCATACCTTAGCCAGTAAGCCTGTGTATCTACACCTTTTATGGCAAGCCATTTTAACATTTACCTGTAATTACATTTTACATATCCATTATAGTATTTATCAGTCAAAATTGTATTCTCACTAGTCAGTATGGTAATTAAAGATATCCACAATAACATTCAGTAGGAGAAATTGTATCTGAAGATATCTACAACTTTGATTGTACTACTCAAAGCAACATTTTTAGGAATATAAGATAGCCTTTAAAGTAAATATAAGTTTCCATTTTAACATTTAATAGCTAGACTGGATATGTATTGCAGATATCTGTAATTCAATTTTTCCTAGTCAAAAAGAACATTTCAGATATCCTCACTTTTGTCATTCTTGTGTATTTGGCTTTCAATGTCAGATATTCACAATTGCATCTTTTATATCTAGAATGAGCATTTTGGTACTATGTGCATTAGAATTCTTACTAGGAAAAACTCACATTTCAGATATCAATTGTTACTAGTCATAATTAAAGTGAAACATTTTGGCATATTGTTATCTTTTTCAAACCTCTGTTGGTCTGGAGGAGCTGCAGCATTTATTTCTGCACAAACGTCCACTGTACATTCACTAGATATTCTCAGAGCTACGAAGTCTTCTGCAGTGTGTAGTGTGCGCGCATTCACGTGAGGTGGAGCGAGCTGAGTGAAGGCAAGCAGGCAGAGTACAGCAGAGGCTCCGGCCCTGGAGACCAAAGCTACGGTCTCCCCCGCGTCCTCCGACCGCTGCCAACACTGTTTAACAGACGGGCTTCACTAGATACAACCAAGAGGTTTTGGTGCTTCCGTGTAGTTTGTGTTGGAGTCTCGTCTGAACAGCGTAGCCACACGCGAGCACGCATGGGACACCGACCCGCAATGATTTATACGTGTAAGAAGTTACAAACAGTCCCTTTAATATGTGAATGTAAAGATAAGCTGTGGATTTACAACTGGTTATATATTAGACTTCCTGTCTAGCTTTTCCCGAGCTAGCTGTTAAGTAATTGAATCCCTTGATCTCTGCTAATGCTGAACACACTGTGTTTGTTTAGAAGGTAAATTATTTCACGGTGTGCTCATTTTTATTAAAGTACACACAACATCTTTTATACTATTATTAAGAGCAATAATAAGCAAACACATTATCCTGAGGTAATGACAGGAGCTTCATTCAGGTCATGATTAATGTGAAATAGCGGTGCGGTTTAATGGCTCCACAAACATGAACCATGAAAAGATTTTGTGTTTGTTTGTGTTCTCAGGATACAGAAGGACGACAGAGTCCGTACATGTACAGTACGTGTCCTACGACGGGACGATCACTTCTGAAGAGGACGTGAAGGAGGTCAGCATCTGTCAGATGGACGTCCACAAGTTCCCCTTCGACACACAGAGATGCAGCATCTCCATCGGATCTGCAATACTCTCTGGTGAGGAAGGGAGTGAGTGTGACTGTTTTGACTACCTCTTTTCTTTCAGAGAGAGAGAAATCCTCCAACTATCCATCGCTGATGATAGACAGCTCATATACACCGTATGCAGCACAGGGAGAGAGACAGATGGGTGCCTAATTAAAGGAAAAACCTGAATGTATGAGTGGAGAAGCACTCAATGGTTTGATGTGAATGAAAATAATGTGACTAATATGCTATTGCCTTTGCAGTGAACCTGATTGAACATCTAATTTTAGAGCATTGGGCCTCATGCAACAACCACTCGTATGATCTGATTAATTCTTAAGTGGCTTGTACGAGTGATTTAGGAGAACTTCACAAATTTTGAATACGATACGAACACAATTTTACGAATGGTCCAGACGTGTCGAAGGAGTCATGTGCACTTAGTCTGCTGTTATCCAAACATGTTTTTCACTAATAGATTGTGTATTTCATTGTACTTTGAAGCAATCTTGAGTTTGAAAATCCTATATAAATTACACTTCATGATTATGTTGACATTATCCTGTTTGACTCTGCAATTAGATTTATAAAAAATTCTAAATGAATTCATATAGCCTAACGATATCATGAGTAAATGTAATAGGCCATTGATGCTTTGTATAACACTACAATATTAATACGAAGTTCCCAGTGAATATTAGTAATTTTGCTTGAAATGCACATCCCTACTGGCTATGCAAGACTAGTTTCATGAATGACTTCATCCATGCTCTTGCAATAGGCTTACATAATTTGTGTTCTCATATTACTTAATTCATACTCTTGAATTTGTGCTCTTGTATTAATAAAATGGGTGTATAAATTAACAACATAATTTTAAATAATTCAGTTTTAAGAATTATGTGATTTGTGCTCTTGTGTTACGTCATTTGGGGTCTCGTTTCTTCATCGTCCTGAAGTTACTGAATTTGTGCTCTTATTTCAACAACACAACACAACTAAACTATTTTGATTTAAAATTAAATTAAATAAATTAACAGAACATAACGTTTTATGAATTACAAATTATGAATTTGTGCACACAAATTAAGTAGATAAGACGTCAAGAGCAAATTAGTAAGTGAAGATTTAAAAAAAAATTGTACGCCTGACACCTGGAGTAAGTTTCTAACCTCAGAAATGTCATAATTTCTGTTGGTCGATCTAATCTTACCTTTGAACCTGTTGTTCCTAGTTCACCTTGAAGAGGAGGCCCATCCTTCATCAGTCTGGACCTCGCCTCCCTCTTCATCGCAGACCATCGAGGAGAGAAGCTGCTCTTCATCTCCGTCCTGCTGCTCATCCTGAACGACATCCTGCCCTGGACTCAGAGGTACTGTTGTTGGTTTGTTTGCTTATGTTGCCACGGAGATGCCACCGTTGATCATATGTGATCAAGTCCTGATGAAGGCGATTGGCCTGGTTCTCAACAGTTTAACTCTTATTAATTTATAGGCTCCAATCCAGCCCTTAACAAACTCAATCCGGCCCTTTGAGCATTTAAAATTATGAAAAAAGTATTAAAATAATAATTATTTCTTCCAATAAAGAGAGTAAGAGGGTGTTATGGACTGTTAAAAGCAATATCATTGTTTTTATTTAATAATCTCCTAACATTCTAAGTTTATGGGTGTTTAAATTGTTAGATTATTTATCATTTTATTAGTAGGCTAATTGGCCCATTCCTTAGTTACGTCTTGTTAAGCACATAAATTACTTATTTTGTTAAAAAGTTTTAACCCAGGCTGTTTAAGCAGAGGGAAATTTAGGAGAGTCAAGTTGAATTAAAAATGTTTTTTGAATGCAACATTATGTTTATTAAAACAACAACCCAACAAAGTTAAAAAGGTGTATTGTTTTAGGCCGTCGGATTAATAAAAGGTTGATAGTTTATATAATAAAAGATCGATACTTGATGTCCGTGCATCAGTACAACATTTCCACACTAAATATCGCGATACGATGCTCTATCGATTTTTTTTCCCTATCCCAACATTGAATGTTTTTTTACATGCTAGCGGTCCGTTCGGCCACCACTTTGGTCCAGACTGAAACATCTCCACAACTATCGGATGGATTGCCAGAACAGACATTCATTTTCCCCAGAGGATGAATCCTAATAACTTCTATGATCCTCTAGCACCACCAGCAGGTAAAATGTTTCACTTATCCTCTCAGATATCTCAACATCTACTAGATGGTTTGGTATACTAGTATTTATCTTTATAGTTTATCAACCCTATGGAATGTTATTGACTGAATCTTGCTAGAATAACATTAGCTGAAGTCTCTGTTTACTGGAGCAGTGAACAACGTTTCCATTGCATAAGAACCCTCAATTAGTTTTTATTTTAATGACTTTTCAATTTAATTTTAGATTAGTTTTAGATAGTTTTCATAGTGTGTTTGCTAGTTTTAGATTAGTTTCAGTTTTTCCAGAAAGTTTTAGTTTTTATATATTTAGTTTCCGTTTTTTTGTTTGTTCTTGTTAGGGCCAGGTATATTGTCTCAGAAGTATGTAGCTATATACTGTACATATAAGATACATGGTTGGAGAACAGTGTAGGAATAGCCATAATGTTTAATGTTTAATCTTTGTGCTACTTTAGTGAAGCTATTGTGGCATAACGCCATCTGCTGGAATATCAAGTCTGCTCAATTTCTGTGGTTCAATGTCTCGAGAGTTGAGGGAAATTCATGCTGTCTCCTTTTTTTAGGTAGTGATATATTATAGCTAAAACTGAAATGAATTTATGCTCATTTTAATACGTTTTTTACCCTGGAAAAATAATTTCAGTTTAGTTTTTCTTAAAGGATATAGTTTTTATTTAGAATCCGTTTACTAAAAATATTTTTCACTGCATGTTTTTGTTTTAGTTTATTATAATAACCAACAATATGAGACAGAAGAGTTTCAGGTTACTGACTGGAATGTATTTTCCGCCTGGATCTGTGTGCAAAATGTTTATTAATTGCAGTAACTGTACTTACTTTTACTGTTAAACATCATTACAGCTCCACACCTCTTGTTCCTCCCCTAAAAGACCACTGAGGGATGATGTGATGACCGCTGTGGGAGTGACCACTGTCTGGCTGTCAGACTAATGAGTTTATTAAAAAAAAAACATCAGTGATCTATGATTCAGTTTGCCCGGCCCTCTTCCAGTATGAGGCAGCGGTATTTTTTACTGTAACAGATTTGGTCAGATTACCAGAGAGTACTGGGAGGATGAGGATACACGTCAGCTGTACAGACTCAGTCTCACTGACTTTGGATTCTCGCAGGTGTTGCAGTCATGATGCTTACTGGTTTCCTCTTTCTGCTCTTCCTCACAGGTAAGCTATGTTCAGCATGATGCATTCAGGTGGATAAAGCCTAAACTTATTTGTTGTTAATTTAAAGATTTTAAAGGGTAAAAAAGTGGAAAGCTATGCAGTATTCACAGTTGTTGTTTTTGTAATGTTCATGTGTCTGCTTGGTATTTACAGTACAGTCAAGTCAAACTTTTATTTAGCACATTTAAAAACGACTGCAGTTGAACAAATTGCTGAATAGGCACAAAATAATACAAAGCAGAAAACAATACAAACAGAAGAAAACAATAAACATAATGTGCACATAATAGTAGTAAAAGAATTGCAGCACAAGATAAAGTCGATGTGTTAAACTCAACGTAAACAAACGCCAACGAGAAGACGTGTGTCTTCAGCAGCGACTGAAATGTTTCTGTAGCAGTTTTTAATTGAATAAGGAAACTGTTCCAGAGATTAAGCTGTTAGATGAAGAATTAATTAAGAAAAAATGCATTCAGTCTGAAGTGTTTCCTGTTGTGAATTTCCAGAGTAATACCAAAATGTAAAAACAACAAATAACAACCAAGAAAAATGAAGCATATCGATGTAAAAAAAAATGTCATCTGTTTTGTAATAAAATGTTTAAAAAGATTATTATAGGAACATTTAAAGAAACAAAACAAAGAGTTCTAGGAGAACTTTTAACAATAACATAACATAATAACGTTCTTAAACCCAGATTTGAGCTGAAAATTGTGCCTTAATTCGAACAACATGCATTTGGGCGACAAATAGCAAACTGATCTCGGACCAGTAAAAGCCCCATTAAACTTAAACTACAGCATAATGCTCACATTTAAAAATCATTAGTGGACTGATGAGATAAAACGTCCCGCAGTTCTGCCAACGGCCATCTCATAATGGCCTTTCAGCGACCACAGTCGGAGGTAATGGTTTCCGACCCACAGAGACTAATGTTTGGCCATTCTTCTAAATTACGTAATTAAAGCACATACCGTGAATCTGATGTCCAGACGAACAAAAGAAGTTCTACTGTAGAAGAAAAGTTAATCAATAAGAGTTTTCTTTCTGTCGTAGAGAATGATGTTTGATGTTTCTGTTGTACTGCAGATGGGGTGTACCCTGAGAGTAACTGCAGTTATCAGGATGTTTTAAACCACCTGAATCTGACCAAGAACAATGAGTTGTTCTCAATGACGCGGCCCGTTAAACACTACAAACGCCCCACGCGGGTATCCCTGGAAGTACTGCTCTACGCCATTCTGGATGTGGTAAGTGATTAAATCTTTATTTGTGAATTTTTTTAATAATAATTATTGTGTTATATTGGTTTTATTTGTCAGCATTTTGATATTCCTTTCAGTTTTATTTAGGGCTGTCAAATTTAATGCGATAACGTGTTAACGCAACTTGCGATTTTTAGGTTGTAGCGTGCTTTAAAGCTGTCGTGTTTTAAAGCTAGAGTGACAATACTGGTATCATATGAAACTAGAAAAACCTAATGAATCCATTGGTACCAACCATGTCATACTAGCTTGTAGAGAAGGAGGTTAAATAACGCTCCAAACTTGAGCTTAATTTTGGCGAGGAAAAAATGGCATGGCCTTTTTCAAAGGGGTCCCTTGACCTCTGACCTCAAGATATGTGAATGTAAATGGGTTCTATGGGTACCCACGAGTCTCCCCTTTACAGACTTTATGATAATCACATGCAGTTTGGGGCAAGTCATAGTCAAGTCAGCACACTGACACACTGACAGCTGTTGTTGCCTGTTGGGCTGCAGTTTGCCAAGTTATGATTTGAGCATATTGTTTATGCTAAATGCAGTACCTGTGAGGGTTTCTGGACAATATCTGTCATTGTTTTGTGTCGTTAACTGATTTCCAATAATAAATATATACATACATTTGCATAAAGCAGCATATTTGTCCACTCCCATATTAATAACAGTATTAAATACTTGACAAATCTCCCTTTTATACATTTTGAACAGATAAGAAATGATTAATTAATGTCTGATATCAGCAGTCTCTTGTGAGTTTTTCCTATTCCATTAATTAGATATATTAGACATATTTCTTTTTTTACAGGTTGAGAAAGAACAGAAATTCATCCCTTATGTTTGGACTGTCATGGTGAGTTCTGTCAGTCGATGATGGAGACTGAACTGTTGTTGGGAAATGTTTTTCTTTAAGGACAGACACCCCAGGTGAATAGGGTAAAAAAATTAACTTAAAGATATCGTCATGAAACTTCCCCAGTTGCTTACTTACATTAAGACAATTATTTTTTTAATTACAAGTTTTTCAGAAATGTATGTTTATATATGCATATGAGGCATTATCTTATCAAATATGTGCTAATTTGCATACATTTCCAGAACAGTAATATGAATATTGGATAAAGCCAGGTTCAAAATTCTTATTTCATTTTGTTAACATATTAGAGTCAAAGAGGGAATTTAGAATATCTCTTTTTTATCACTACATAAATCAGAAAATACTGTCAACAACCATAAAAAATACATTTTCGCCATGTTTTTAGGAATAAAATGTTGTATAAATCAGGTTATGAATGATATATGAACAAACCCCTCAGTAAAAACCTTCAGAATATAGATAGGAATGAAACTGGAAAGTTTGGTGGATGTAAGTGCTGCTGAAGTGGAGATTTCTGGCTCAGAGTCTGAGAAAAAACTCATTTTGAGAAAACAGCCTTTAAAGATATATACTGTAAAACTCCATACATTTTGCAAAACACAACAGGTAAATAGGATAACAAATTCAACTAATAGATATCACCATGAAACTTCCCCAGTTGATTACTCACATTAAGACAGTTATTTTTTGTATTACAAGTTTTCTGAAATGTTATGTTTAAATATGTAAATGAGGCATTATCTAATGCTAACTTGGGTTGAATTTAGGAGAAATCTACAAATGCAAATAGACAAAATGTAGTAAAATAAACACTTAAATGTGTATTTTAGATGTTTTCTTTCCACTAGTCTGAAAGAAGACAAAAGAAAGAAGCAAAATAGCCCAAAATCTCTGAATTGACCAGTGCATGAAAAACAATGTTTTTGCCTGGGCTGTCTCGCCTTCAATGGTATATAAATATATATATATGTTTTTGTCAGAGGTCATTTAATTTGTGTGTGTTTCTCTCACTTTGTTCCCCTTATGTTCCTGTTTTTGACTTGTTTCCCGCTGCAGAGGTGGCACAATGAATACATTTCCTGGGATCGAAATCAGTTTTGTGGAATTGATAATATTTCTCTTCCTGCTGAAGTTTTGTGGAAACCAGATCTCACTATTGAGGAAATGTAAGTGTGAATGTATTTACACACACACACACACACACACACGCACACACACACGCACACACACACACACACACACACACACACACAGTGCAGTGCAAATATTGATTTTTTAATTGACAAATTAATTCTGATGTCTAGACAGACATAATGACTCTCAGATTCTAATGGAAAAGCAAAATTACGAAAATGAACATCAGTATCATATTTCCCAATTTTTCCTCACTTACATCCATTTTCAGAGTGCCTTGTTGTTTTTCACAATTCCACATACTCTCATTAGAGTAACGAGTGGTAGGACAATGTGTTATTGTTTATAAATGACTCAATAACTGAAGCATTTGGTTGCCAAAGCACTACTTGACATTTATTAAAAGTGCCCCTCCATCGTTAGGTGCTGCAGCATTTTAACGTTTGTTTCCATCCACCTGTTTTTAATTCATATTTTCAGTTTGTGAACAAACAAACCTGAGTGGAAGCAAAGAAAAAAAAAAAGTTGAATTATTACAAAATATAGTTTTTACTCTTTGCTGAGGTAGAAAAGTTGGTATATCAATAAAAAGAAAACTCGGCTCAAGCTTCCACTCCACTGAAGAAAACGTTGGGTACGTGTGGTTCGATAAAGAAACATAATACATAAAACAAAAAAATTAGGGCTGTCAATTAAAATACTTAATCACGATTAATGGACACGATTGTCCATGATTAAATACGATTAATCGCACATTTTTTATCTGTTCAAAATGTACCTTAAAGGGAGATTTGTCAAGTATTTAATACTCTTATCAACATGGGAGTGGACAAATATGCTTTGCGTAAATGTATGTATATATTTATTATTGGAAATCAATTAACAACACAAAACGATGACAAATATTGTCCAGAAGCCCTCACAGGTACTGCATTTAGCATAAAAAATATGCTAAAATCATAACATGGTAAACTTACTAAAACCTTCACTCTAGCTTTTAAACTGAGTCCGCATCAAAAAGCAATACCCGGCCTCAAGTTGCCTTACATAAATAAATATTTCCACATAGTGAGGCATACAGATTTTGAATTTGGGAAAAATAAGAAAAGAGCACTGGTATTGGATCGATATCAGTGCATCTCTAGTTTTTAAAGCGTCCTGAAGAAATTGCCATCATGTGTGTTTTTTTTATGCTCACTTGTCGCTGTGTGTTTTCATACAGGACAGAGAAGGACAAAGCCCCTCCGAGTCCTTATCTCACCATCAATGATAAAGGTGATGTTGAAGTCCAGAACGACCAGGTGCTGGTCAGCACCTGCAGGATGCACACTTACAATTTCCCCTTCGACATACAGAGCTGCAACCTCTCCTTCAAGTCTGTCATACACACCGGTGAGAGCATGTTTACAAGCGCGTTTAATCAATCAATCAATCAATCAATCAAAATGTATTTGTATAGCCCTTTACAATAACCAAAAGGTACCCAAAGTGCTTTACATTAACATCAAGAAATAACAGGAATAAAAACATATTCATATATATCATAAAACCATAAAAAGGTGCATAAAAAGCCCAGGAAAAATGTCACCGGGCTACGAGGTATTAAAGCCCAATCTAAATAAAAAAGTCTTGAGCTTAGATTTAAAAAGTACTAGGTCAGTGAGAGGTTATACCTCGACCTAGGGACTTCTAAAAAAAGTTGACCCGATGACCGCAATGCCCTGTTATGCTCGCAGAGAGTTAAAATCTCGGACAAATAAGGTGGGGCGAGGCCGTTAATGGCTTTAAAAACAAACATCAAGGGCTTAAAATCGATTCTAAAGCGAACTGGAAGCCAATGGAGCGAGTAAAGTACGGGGGTGATGTGTTCACGTCTGGAAGCGAGCAGCAGCATTTTGCACAAGTTGGAGGCGGTTTAAGAGTCAGTTTGGTGCACAAAGTGAGAGGGAACTAATGTTGTGGGTTGATGAATAAAAGAACTGCTGTGTGACAGTGTTAACATCAAGGTAGGTTTTGATTTATAGTTTTCCGTTGGATTTTTCCCATTGATATCATCACCGCAAAGCTAAACGGATGTATCGTGCTTTAAAATGTTTACATTCTTTCATTCTCTATTCTCTCTATCGTATTTACGCTGTCTTTTCATTTACTGCGATAGAGAGCGGGGGTGGCGGTGAGCAGAAATAGCTTTGCTAAATGTGTGTTACCGCGTTGACACCATAGACTGTAAATAAGAAGTGGACGTAGACAATGTGACGTCACCCATTGGTTTGTGGACTACGGTTTTCGGTTTTCAAGTTCGGCATTTTTTCCGTTGCCATCTTGGTATTTGGCCATTGTCATGTTTTTTTTCAACCAAAAGTGACACGAGATGGTTCAGCTAAGCACAACAGGCGACCAAAAAGGTTATAATTAACTGTCATGAACTGAAAACACACTGTGAAAGGGTTAAAGTTTTAAAAACACGGACAACTCCCAGACCGGACGACGCTGTGGTAGCGACATGTCAATAACAAGGTAGCCCCGCCCTAAAGCATCCCCTGCTTTATGGTCTATTTGACTCTAAATGGGACCATAATCTACTAAATGAACATCATGCTGTATTGAAGAAGACTTGAAACTAGTGATTGAGACCATAAACTCATGTTTACAATGTTTACTGAGGTAATAAATCAAGTGAGAAGTAGGCTCATTTTCTCGTAGACTTCTGTACAATCAGACTGCTTTTTGCAACCTACTGGCTTGGCTATGAATCAAACTTACACTGGCTTACTGTCTCCCCCCCAACACACCACCAGATTCCACCACTTATCATCCATTTCCGTCTTGTTATCTCACCTGAAATAACCTTACAGTTCTTTTATCTCCCACCTCAGCAAGGGACATTCGGCTCCAGCCAAGCGACAACTCTTCAGAGGCCACCGAGTGGTCTCGTGAGGTGATGCGGACCCAGTATGAGTGGCTGTTCATCAACATGATGGTTACCGCCTACAACGCCAGTGATCTGGTCGGCCAAGACATCATCGTTTACACTGTACGTAATACAGATGTCCACGGGTAGAAAGCACTTTATTTAAGTACAGATTTAGATACTTATTTGCATTTCCTTCTTTCTTTTATTAGTTATTTCCTATTTCTGTCCTTATTCGAGTGTAATACTTCTTACTCTTGCACTGTTACTTATTGACTGTATTGCTTCTTTTACACCCGGGAGACATGAGGTCATTAGTGCAGATTACCTTGTCGTTACAGGCTGTGTACTACATAGTATTTCAAGCTGCCTTTCTCAGATGTGCAGAAGTAAGAACATCAACCATCTGACACAAACATAATTTCACAGATTACCATGAAGAGGCGGTCTATCCTCTACATTGTCAACTTCTTGGTACCCGTCCTGTTCTTCTTGTGTCTGGACTTGGCCTCCTTCCTGATCTCAGACAACGGGGGCGAGAAGCTCAGCTTCAAGGTCACTGTGCTGCTTGCTGTCACCGTGTTGCAGCTTATTCTGAATGAAATTCTGCCCTCTTCTTCAAACAGGATTCCTCTTATAGGTAAATGATCTCTTGAGTCCTTCCTTTATTGGACTGAGTCAATGAGTAAGTTATTTGTCTACATTAACGATGCTGCCTGCCCCTCCCAGCGGTCTACTGCATTGGGATTTTTGCTCTGATGCTGCTGAGCCTCCTGGAGACGATAGTCGTGATGCATCTGATGGAGAAAGACTCCCGAGCATCCCAAGACAACGAGGCCGATAAAGACCGAAGCCAGAGAGAGGACTGTAACAAACGGGGCAAGGCCAACTTCAACAACTGTCACGGAGGTAAGACCGGGAGCCAGTTGCTCCAGTTGTTCAAAAGTTCAAAATTAGCCTAGTTAAGAATAATTTAATAGACCTTATGTAGAGATTAGTTGTTACAAAACAGTTTTACTACCAATATCTTCCACGTGTAACTGTTGTAGAGCTGATTAAAACAATTACAAAACCTTTAACTTGTTTACTGTAGGTTGAAGAGTATAAGAGGTAGGGATGCACTGATACCACTTTTTTTCAGACCGAGTACAACGACAAGTACTTACATTTGGGTACTCGCTGATACCGAGTACCGATACCGAGTACCGATACAAGTACTTCTCTGTGCAAAAGACCCTCGTTAACAGCCAGCTGGAGGGTGAGAGCGACACACAGCAGGCTGGGGAGTCCCGCATACGAGTCGGTGCGCCGCGACCGGCTGTACATCGGCTTGGAAAGGCTCGGGTCGAAGGTGGCTTGCGGGCGCAGCTTTACAGCGCTCCCCGCCCGGACCTCGCCACACAATGGACAAAGGGCTTGCTGCGCCCTCTCTCCCCGCCGGGGACGGCCCTCTGCTCCCGGTGCAGACAGATTGGGGCTCGGCCCACGTAAAAGGCACCAGGGGTCTGCAGCGATGTCGGCAACCCACCCGACCCGTCTTGAAACACGGACCAAGGAGTCTAACGCACGCGCGAGACATAGGGTGTAAACAAAACCCCGTGGTCGACAATCTGACCCGACGCTTGTTCGAAAAACCTGTTTAATAATGATTAGGGATGCACCGATCCGTCTTTTTCAGTCCCAATAGCGATAGTGATTCCTGGGCTTTGGTTATCGTCCGATAACGAGCACCGATTCGATACCGGTGTTTTAATTAATAAGCTGTATGCCTCACTGTGTGGAAGTGACTGGGATCATTCATTCATGAGTAAGGCAACATCAGGCTTGACTTAAACATTGCTTTCCTTACTTTGTAAAACAAAATGTTACAAATAAATACGTAGATATAAATGTACTGAATTGTTATTTAATATTGAAATAATAAATCGTACACCAGAAACTTGGTAAAATATCTTCAAAATTAACAGGAATTACAATTCAAGGGTAAAACGTTTTATTGTAGCAACAAATTGGTCAAAACTTAAACAGGAATTAAAAGTTAAATATATCATGTATATAGTATATAAACATAGAATTTAATTGAATAGATCGGCCCCATTTTCACCGATATCCGATCCAGCTATTTGAGTCAGTATCGGCCCGATATCCGATCCAGTATCGGTATTGGTGCATCCCTAATAATGGACTTTATACACATACTTAGGAATGAATTGGCAAAAAAGCTGTTAATATTATGTCTTTTAGTTATTCATTTCTAATTTATACATGCTTTTTAATCGTATTATTTTAAATTTGTGAAAAACGTTCCTTTCAGAGGTGCACGATTGGACTCAATGTGCGTGTATCTACGATGTGTCTACTGGTGAAACTCCATCTGAGCTGCTGCCTGTGGCCAAAGAGGTTAGCATTCGGTTGCAATTTAATCACAATGGACACAAAATGCTGAATCTCAAATATATCAGCTGATAATATTACAATCCATACTTATATAAACCAGTTTAACTAAACCATTTTGTTTGCAGGGCAACAGCAGTAAACTGATGGAGGAGTATCATGCCTTGGAGAAGCTCTCAGATGAGCTGAGGGAGATGGAGAGAACGCTGTCGCTGCTCCTCTGCAACAGGAAGGAAGAGGAGAAGCCCGGCTACTGGACTGGAGTTGCTAAAATAGTCAACAGAGTTTTCTTTATTTTCTATATAACAGTGGTCAGTGTGTTTTTAATTATTATCTTTGTAAAATGGAACAATGCATAGAGGTCATCATTGCGACATAATGAAAACATGAGTAACTGTTTGCTTTGTTATTAGCTATACCCACAGCTAATTATCATTAAATGTTCCTTCTTTTCTCCCGTCTTAATTTAGCTTAATAAACTCAGAAAAAAAGTTTGGAAATTTGTGTTTGGTGGATTATTTCTCTGTTGTTACAATGCTAATTGGCATTGTATTTCACATCGTTGGAAAGCCTGTTTATTTACCTTCACAATGATGTCCAACTTGTAAGGATCATGCATTTATGGGATGAGCAGCACAGCTGATTGTGTGGGTAGCGCCCAAGAAAAATTTGCCAAAATGCTCTACCAATGGTAAACAGTGTATTCTCCTGTTGGTATTGACTCTTGTTGTGAGTTGTTTGGTGGATTGGATAATTGAACTCTCCATCAGTAACAAGGAACAAACAAGACATATTGGCAATTTTACACCTTATTCATTTAATACACCGTCAGGAGCAGCTTTGCTGCTCATCCCACAAATGCATCGGACTTACAAGTTGGACATCATTGTGAAGGTAAATAAACAGACTTTCCAATGATGTAAAATACAATGCAAATTGGCATTGTAACAACAGAGAAATAATCCTCCAAACACAAATTTCCAAACTTTTTTTCTGCGTTTATGTACCGGGTTTGCACTAGTATGTACTGTTTGCAGAAAATAGCACAGCTGTGTACTCTGACACTGCCAAAAGCTCTCCCCACTCCCACCTACTCGGCTTTTGTGTATTATCCAGTAGTAATTATTAAGATTTCAGTCCTGGTTGATTTGGCGACAAATGTGTTTGCTGGTGGGAAAGGCGAATGTGTTTTACTGCTACAATCATCCCACTGTTCTGTCTCACGTAATACATGTATTGACTAAACACCATAATGGCCTGGTCATACCAGAAAGTGATCCATCCATCCATCCATTTTTGCAAAATATTTGGCTCTAATATTTGGCTTTAGAAGCTTTTAGATGTACAGTAGTGATTATACTCGCAGGGCTAGTTGATGAGCTGCTGTAGCTGGTGAGCTAACTCGCTAGTCAGTCACAGTAAATCCTGGAGCTTCTCTCTATTTTCTCTTTACTGTTCTGTTTACTCCCCCATTTCGTTCAATAAAAAAAGTTAATGAAGAGGGACACAGGCCTCTTTCGGCCTAATGGTGCATAACGCCTAAGGCTTGAAGACCTGTAAAACTCAAATGTGTGATACATATAAACCAGGTCTAGATTTGGTACTTACCAAAGTGACGTAAGATTGAAACTTCAAAGCACTACGTCTTCAACATACTGAATTTCAACGCAGGAAACCTTTCCGTTCATTTAAGAAAGGCTGACCCTACCCGTTGTCTGTGTCCACACCTGTAGCTTGGTGCCATTTTCTAGTGCATTTAATGCTCATATGATCCAAGCATTGCAATCAAAGTCACATGCCAACATTGGTAATGCTTTCGTTGCATTCAGTTGCATCATTGTCAACAACACTGTCAGTAACTTTCACACACACCGGACACCCGCTCCCACCTGGACCTCTAGTGGAGCAGATAGTGGATAAATCATGCAAATAGTGATACAAGCACCAAATTTGGCATGATGATTCCCGAGGGGATGCTTAGCAAATATGAATGATTGGCCACTTGAAAATCAAAGATGGCGGCCATTTTTCACAATGGCCGGCAAATTGACCTGCCGAGAAATTCATCTACTTGGTCGAGTAGGGGATCAGTAGTCCAAAGTTTCCTTCCCTGAAAGACCGGATAAGCAGGAATATGACAAGCTCCATGTCCAACGCCAGGTGCTAGAACTGGAACTGTGGACTCTCAAGCCGCAAAAAACACAAAGCTAAGACTCAGCGGACAGCGAGAAAGTAAGAATAAACTTATTGGAGGATGTTAAAGCTGTAAAAATTAGATCCAGCATTCAAGAAAAACATAACTCTACATCACACATTCAAATTGACAAAGTACATGCATTTCCTTATGAAAAACATTGTTTTGCAAAAATTGTTAAAACTATCAAAATTAGATCCAGCATGCCAGAAAACATATACACTCACCGGCCACTTTATTAGGTACACCTTGCTAGTACCGGGTGGTCTTCTGCTGCTGTAGCCCATCTGCTTCAAGGTTGGACGTGTTGTGCGTTCAGAGATGGTATTCTGCATACCTTGGTTGTAACGAGTGGTTATTTGAGTTACTGTTACATTTCTAATATCTCGAACCACTCTGCCCATTCTCCTCTGACCTCTGACATCAACAAGGCATTTCCGTCCACACAACTGCCGCTCACTGGATATGTTCTCTTGTTCGGACCATTCTCTGTAAACCTTAGAGATGGTTGTGCGTGAAAATCCCAGTAGAGCAGCAGTTTTTAAAATACTCAGACCAGCCCGTCTGGCACCAACAACCATGCCACGTTCAAAGTCACTTAAATCCCCTTTCTTCCCCATTCTGATGCTCGGTTTGAACTTCAGCAAGTCGTCTTCACCACGTCTAGATGACGTAATGCATTGAGTTGCTGCCATGTGATTGGCTGATTAGCTATTTGTGTTAACAAGCAATTGAACAGGTGTGCCTAATAAAGTGGCCGGTGAGTGTAATTTGACACCATGATCACTCAAATCGATCAAGTAGATGAATTTCTATGAGATAAATCATTATCAGCAGGTCAATTTGGCAGCCATTTGGAAAAATGGCCGCTATCTTGGATTTTCAAGTGGCCAATTGTTTATATTTGCTAAGTGTCCCCTTGGCAATCATCGTGCCAAATTTGGTGCTTGTATCACTATTTGCACAATTTGATTGAAAAATGGATGTTATCCGCTCCACTACTATCCTAACTGCTGGTTCTGATAGTACTCAGCTCTGTTAGAAATGTACACTCTGCTGGAAGATGTACACTCATAGATGTTTTCCACACACTTGTTTTAGCAAAGCTGATGAAGAAATGTGTACTTTGCTGTTCAGATGTATTTAGTCCTTCAGTTAATTTTGTTTGCATGTTTTACGCTGTGCTACATCAACATCTAACGTATACACAGTATGAACTGGTCTGGTTGTATTGTAAAATTCTAGTACACTAATATGAAATCTAATATTTACATGTCTTTAGCGTGTAATATGCATCTTTGTGTATAACAGGTTGCGTAGATTCTTGCAGGAAACTTAAAGATTACTTCATATTTTCTTCTGAGGAAATGAAGTGCAATGTAGTTAGTGCTGTTAGCTTCAGCCTACATTATGTCATAATGTATTTGTTTGATGTAACAGTTCTCTAATCTGTTGTATGTACAGTACTGGCTTTAAAAACATATACCGCACAAATAAACAACTAAATCTCTTTTTTCTCCTTATACAAAGACACACATTCTTGTTTTTGTCAGTTGTGGGGATCACTGTTTTTTTGGTCACTTGTGAGGTCCACCTTTTTGCATGGACGCAATTTCTGGCGTGCTTGGCAGTAAATGTTATTTTCATCTTCTTTTTCATCCCTCTATATGCTCATTAAGGAATGCATTGGTACCAATCATGTCATACTAGCTTTGTCGCAAAGGAGGCTAAATAATTATCCAAATTTGCTCTAAATTTTGGCGAGGAAAAACTGGCATGGCCTTTTTCAAAGCAGTCCCTTGACCTCTGACCTCAAGATATGTGAATGTAAATGGGTTCTCTGGGTACCCACGAGTCTCCCCTTTACAGACATGCCCACTTTATGATAATCACATGCAGTTTGGGGCAAGTCATAGTCAAGTCAGCACACTGACACACTGACAGCTGTTGTTGCCTGTTGGGCTGCAGTTTGCCATGTTATGATTTGAGCATATTGTTTTATGTTAAATGCAGTACCTGTGAGGGTTTCTGGACATTGTTATTGTTTTGTGTTGTTAATTGATTTGCAATAATAAATATACATATATACATTTGCGTAAAGCAGCATATTTGTCCACTCCCATGTTGATAAGAGTAATAAATACTTGACAAATCTCTCTTTAAGGTACATTTTGAACAGATAAAAAATTAACTATGGACAATCATGCGATTAATCGCGATTCAATTTTGTTATCGATTGACAGCCCTACTTTATAGCCAATGTTGGTCTATTATATAAGGTAATTCACATCTAGCACCACAACCTCTTAAACAGTTTGTAACATGTACAGCTGGATCAAAGTTAAGAAGAGCTTCCACCAGAGGGGACTGTTATACTAAATTTCAGTCAACAACATTTGGGCAAAACTGCTTCTCAGTTGAGGCAGCCGGGATGTGTTTCTTTACCTCTGAGTATCAGAGAGTGCAGTTCTTTTCAACAATCAAGTCTGTAGTTATTGAGCTAAGAGACACTGTGGCCGGCATTGGTACTGACTGGTTGTCTGTTTGGAAATGTTTGTACTGATGAATTGTCTGTTGTTAATGGTTTTTGGATTGCTGATAGTGTGTCTCCCCAGTGGGATTTTAGTATTGTTCTTCTGTTTTTTTGCTTCGGGGTAGGTTATTCATTTTTGGTTTGTTTTTTAGTTTTTAGATCGATGTTTTATTGTTTTTTTTTTTTTATTAGAAAGTGTAAGGTTTTGATACAACTGATCTGTAATCTCTGTAACCTGTGGCCACTCAGGGACTACAGATAACATTAATTACTAGCTATATCTGGTACAATATATATATTGTGCATTGTGCATTCTAATATATAGCAGATACTTATTCCTGTAGCCTTAATTATAGAAGTCTTGAAACTTAAGACACTTATCTTGATTTATGTTGTCAGTCCTTCTTGTATTAGTTATTACAGATGCTGTGCTATTATTGTGGTTGCTGTGGTTTCTCTCTCTCTCTCTCTCCGGTGCAATGCTCTTGGTTGGATCTCTTGTTGGGTCTCTAAACTATAGAGTACGGTCTAAGACCTGCTCTATATATAAAGCGTCTCGAGATAACTTCTGTTATGATTTGACGCTATATAAAAATAAATTTAATTTAATTTAATTGTCTGTTTTTAACTATTTTGTCTGTTTTTGGAAGCAGTTTTTGTGTGTAGTAGTAATAAAACTTAAAGATATGTTACTGGTTTAAACTGCAAAACAAACAAATAAATAAATCAAAAGCAGCGACTGTGTGGAGCACAATGTTTTGGTGGTAAAAGAGGGCAATAGGAAGTGCTTTGGAAGGGATACGAAAGCTTGGCACAGTCACACTTGAGATTAATTGTTTATTTGTAGTAGATAATGTAAATTGTACATTGGGATATCAAACAACAATAACAGTGGAAGCAAGAATTAAACAGCTTTTGGGTTTGATAGCAAAACTGCCCACTGCCTAAGTGTCGAGGGTGTTGTCAGTTCCTGGCTTTGTTGCATTAGGCGTGTTTCTACCATTACGCTAATGAGATAAAATAAATAAATAAAGTGTTGGTCATGAAATCTGCCCATCCCTCTTCCAGTACAAGGCATATAATTACTGCAACAAGGGGCAGGGATCAGCTGTGCAGACCTCTCACAGTCATGATGCTTGCAGGTTTCATCTCTCTGCTCCTCCTCACAGGTAAGCTGGAACAATTCTGTATCATGTATGCAGGTGTGAAATTTCTTTTGCTACCTCAACACAATTGAGGTGAATGGAGTTTTGTTTGGATACGGCATAAAAAAATTAAATAAACCAATACTAATAATTATACTACAAGCAATGTCTTTTTCCTGAAACTCTTCACAGTGTGGATAATTCAGCGCAGCGGGGACACTGTTCCTGGAAAGAGATGCTGCTGTTGAATTGTTTAATTTCCATTTTACAGTCCTAGAGCTCCACAAATTAAAATCCCATTCACCTCCATTGTTTTAGGGTAGAGGCAGATATCTCAAAACCAAAACAAACTATAGCACTATCCGCAGATACACTTATTCATGCAGTGTAGAGATGTCGTCGATGTGTGTGTGTGCATGGAAATAATTTAAAGAGCTTATACTCTCTTCTGTCAGGTGGAATTACCTCCAGTTACTCGGAGCAACCAGAGCATCTTGATGATCAACATAAATTCAATCAGAGCTCTGTGGAAAGTATGTACAGGAAACAAGCACTCCAAACGTGCACAGTAATTATGTGTATGAATATTTACTGATGTCAAAAGATTGATAAGATTTCAACATTGTGTTCTGAGAGGTTTAACAACAATTTAAACTGTAATTGAATCAGGGTAAAAGCTGTTTACTTCTTTTTGTTAGATGGAAGTACCTTCAATAACTCAGCAGAGCTTTACGAAGGTATGTACACAGTAATTATATATATATATATGTATATTAGATATTTATTCCTGTAGCCTTAATTATGGAATCACAAAACCAGGTAACACCCACCAGACCAAAGGGAGAAAGTATTCAGTAAATCTGGTTTATTGAGTTATTTTTTTTTTTCAAATCTAATGATTTAGGATGTCAAAAAATGTATGAGATTTCAAAATTGTGAAATTGTGCTAACTGTTTAACAACACTTTAAACTGCTGCAACTGAATCAGGGTAAGAGTTGTATACTTTTTTTTTGTCAGGTGGAACTACCTCCGATTACACCGAACCACCAACAGAGCCTAACGAAGGTATGTACACAGTAATTATTTATATATATATATATATATATATATATTAGATATTTATTCCTGTAGCCTTAATTATAGCAGTCTTGAAACGTGTCTATTTTTGATGTTTTTTGAAAGTTTTTGTAGTATTAATAAAACTAAAAGATGTAGATGTTACTGGTGTAAACAGTAAACAAAAAAAGGTATTTTAACAAAGTGTATGAGATGTGTGGACTGACGTTAGATGCATTTGGAGAACATGTAGCGGATGCATCTCAAATGGAGAGCCCTGTTTAAACCTAAATGACTGCAAAAATGCTCACATTTAAAAATCATCAGTGGACAGATGACGTAAGAAAACCCTGCACTTCTGCCAACGCCCAGTGGACATCTACCCACAGACTAGTGTTTGTCATATCTTCAGCACATACAGTAAATCTGATCTCCAGACAAACATAAGAGCTCTTCGGTTCTAATTGAAAGCAAAAATAAGAGCATGGAAGTTGGTATTTTGTTATTTTTTCCCTTTTTAAGAATACACTCTTGATAAATCTCTGATAGAAAATGTGTCTTAATATTCTTCCAATAGATTCAGGGGACTCTAAGAAAAATTGCAGTTATCAGGCTGTTTTAAACCACCTGAATCTGAAAAACAAGGAGCTGTACTTCATGGCCCGACCTGTTAAACACCACGAAGAGATTACATACGTATACCTCCAAATGGTGATCTATGGCATCCTAGATGTGGTAAGTTTTAAATTATGCTTTATATCTTCTTAGGGCGTTTTCATATTAGGTATGATTGATTGTCAGAGTATGATTGCCCCCCCATCTCCACTCCCCCGCCGCTCCGCTTTCACATTAGTAAAGTTGTTCCGTACCCGAGTACACTTGCGTCATCATCCACGTGTATTTGTTTATGTTGAAATCAGGTGTTCTAGTGGTGGAGCATCGTAAAACCCTTCATTCAAACTTGACAGAAACAAAATAAAACTCACCAAAACCGTCGTTGTTAGTCTTTCCAACAATCACCAACTCTGGTTTGGTCGAAATAAACTCTTATGTCCCAGAGTTTGTGTTAAAAATATGCCGGCTCTACGCGTTGTTGTTGTTGTCTTGGCCAAAAACAAATGAACAATTCTTTTGTACTGATACTTTTGAAAGTCTAACAGTAGTAGTACGTTCTGCCTCCAGGAAATAGCAATATAGCATTTTAATATCTGACACTCTGCTTTTATATGTAACCAAACTAACTTCCAGCCAAATTAATGGAAGCATATTCAACCTTAAATAATGTTACAAACTCATTCAGAACTGTGTGACAGAGTGTCGCTTGCTTTGAGTTGTGTGGGTGGCGATTAATTAATGTTTTCCCCTCTGAGCTTTTCCTAATGAGGCCGTTCAGTACTACCAATCTGTATACTTGACCTAACTTGGCTGCTGCTGACCAGCTCTCTTACATACTCGCTGCCTTTGACACTTGTCATACATGCCGATTGCAGTATATCATTAGTGTGCCTTACACATAACGGCCTGAAAGGTGAACATCAAACACTGGAAGACGTAGCTGTCTTGTGGTGTGATGTAGCCTTTTGACTCAGAAGAATAAAAGCAGCTTTATAGTGTTATTAGGTTAAAGGGACTGTTTGTAACTTCTTACACGTATAAATCATTGCGGGTCGGTGTCCCATGCACGCTTGTGTGTGGCTACGCTGTTCATACTCAGACTCCAACAAAACTACACAGAAGCACCGTAGCTTTGGTCTCCAGGGCCGGAGTCTCTGCTGTTCTCTGCTCCTCTGCTCCTCTGCCTGCCTTCACTCACACACCGAGCGCATTCTCGCTGCTGCAGCTCCTCCAGACCAACAGAGGTTTCCCGTGTCTTGTGAAGTGATGGGACTCCGCAGCGAGAAACGTTATCGTCTCCGACCAAAACTCCGGTGTCTCCCCTCTTCCCTCCGACCGCGGTCGGGAGGCTGAGGCAGGAAAAGCCAACACTAGGATCAGCATTGATTCATGGAGAGACCTTCGCCTGGTCAGCTAACATTACTGCCAAGCAGCTGAAATACAGAGTGATATTGTGGTTTTAGCTGACGTGTGTCGCATCACTGTTTTGAACGATGCTCGTTCATGTCTATGTAGAGCGAGCACAAGCGCGAGCCCGACGCTGACTTTCGTTGACTTAACAGGTGTCGCTGTTAACAAGCAATTTCTGATTCCTACAAACAGTCCCTTTAATGAAGCCGTATCGTAAATTGGGTTTACTCAGGTGCATGTCATTTCCTGATGCTCAAATCATAACATGGCAAACTCAAGCCCAACGAAAATAAAATGACAAACTAAATAATTGTCTCCCCCAAAAAAACAACTGCTGATGTACAATCGCCAATAGCCGATATATTTGTCCAGTCGCCCAACCCTAGCACAAATGTCCACTTGGACTCAAGGCCATAACTCAAGAATTAATATGCTAATTATGACATTTTCACACAAATGTCTAGTAAGATGAAGTTATGATGACATTTTGGACAGATATTGATAAAAACTGTAACTTGACTGGTTGGCGAGGCATACAACAACGAGGCAGTAATTCTAGTTTTCCCTCAAAGTTTAATATGAAGTCTGATGTTTGAGAGCTTGTACTGTATCTTACAAAACCGGCATAGTGCTAAGTTTAATAACAGTTTTGCTGTGTGTATGATCTGCTACCGATTAGTAATTGTGCAGCTGGAAAGATTTTCACATATACTGTATTTCTTTGCTCATAGAGAGAGATTGAACAGACTTTCATTCCTTACATTTGGATTTATATGGTGAGTTCTCCCTGGGCAGTTTCTGATCATTCTCACCTGTTCATCGTTGGTGGAAACTCAAATTATTTCTTTTAAATTGCATCTTTTCATTTTTTCCTTTCTCTTTCTCTTCTTATTCCTTGCTTCTTGATCGCTTCCCTCCCTCTAGAGCTGGATAAATGAACACATTAGGTGGCATCCACTTGACTTTTGTGGACTTGAAAGTATAGTAGTTCCTACTGAAGTATTGTGGAAGCCAGATCTAATCATTGAAGAGATGTAAGTTTGAATGTATGTATATGCATGCTCTCACATTCACAAATCCACATACACTCACAGCAGTAATTGATTATTGAGTGTCATGTTATTGTTTAGAAATGATTCGGGCTGTCAATCGATTAAAATATTTAATTACGATTAATCGCAAATTAATCGCACATTTTTTATCTGTTCAAAATGTACCTTAAAGGGAGATTTGTCAATTATTTAATACTCAACATGGGTGTGGGCAAATATGCTTGCTTTATGCAAATGTATGTATATATGTATTATTGGAAATCAATTAACAACACAAAACAACATGGTAAACTGCAGCCCAACAGGCAACAACAGCTGTCAGTGTGTCAGTGTGCTGACTTGACTATGACTTGCCCCAAACTGCATGTGATTATCATAAAGTGGGCATGTCTGTAAAGGGGAGACTCGTGGGTACCCATAGAACCCATTTACATTCACATATCTTGAGGTCAGAGGTCAAGGGACCCCTTTGAAAATGACCATGCCAGTTTTTTTGCGCCAAAATTTAGAGTAAGTTTGGAGCGTTATTTAACCTCCTTCCCGACACACTAGTATGACATGGTTGGTACCAACACTGTGTGTGTTTGTTCTCATACAGGACAGAGAAGGACAAGGCCCCTCCGAGTCCTTATCTCACCATTTCAAGAGACGGCCGCATCGAACTTAGGAACGACCTGATGCTGGTCAGCACCTGTAAGATGCAAGTTTACAAATTCCCCTTCGACATTCAGAGCTGTGACCTCTCTTTCAAGTCTGCCGTATACCGTGGTGAGCCTGTAACCTCTTGTGTTTAAAAGTTTCTAGACATTCATCTAAAATGTGTATGTATTGTGTTTGAATGCACGTGTTTGTCACATGAGCACACGCCAGCACATACATTCCTTCTTTGTTGACCTGATGAGAACCCTAAAGGTTTTATTTTTATTTTCCACCTCAGATACCGAAATGGAGTTTCAATTCGCCGATTCAAAGATCGCTGAGACTCACAAGGTGACCCAGTACGAGTGGCTGTTCATCAACATGACAGTCGAAAAGAAAACTGTCAACAATTTGTTTTACAACCAAAGCATGATCGTTTACACTGTAAGTATTGAGTATATTTTACTGCTAAAACTTGCAATTTAAAGGGACTGTTTGTTACTTCTTATACGTATAAATCAATCCAGGTCGGTGTCCCATGCACACTCCCGTGTGGCTACGCTGTTCAGACTCAGACTCCAACACAAACTACACGGAAGCACCAAAACCGCCAAGTTCTATCTAGTGAAGCCCGTCTGTTAAACAGTGTTGGCCGCGGTAGGAGGACACGGGGGAGACCGTAGCTTTGGTCTCCAGGGCCGGAGTCTGCTCCTCTGCCTGCCTGCCTTCACTCACACACTGCGCTCGTTCTCGCTATTTCGCTCCGCTCTCATGTGCATGCACGCACACTACACACTGCACACTGCACACTCCACAAGAGTTTAGCTCTGAGAATATCTAGTGAATGTACAGTGGACGTTTGTGCAGAAATAAATGCTGCAGCTCCTCCAGACCAACAGAGGTTTCCCGTGTCTTGTGAAGTGACGGGGCTCCGCAGAGAGAAACGTTATCGTCTCCGACCAAAACGCCAGTGTCTCCCCTGTTCCCTCCGACCGCGGTCGGGAGGCTGAAGCAGGAAAAGCCAACACTAGGATCAGCAGTGATTCATGGAGAGACCTTCGTCTGGTCAGCTAACATTACTGCCAAGCAGCTGAAATATAGAGTGATATTGTGGTTTTAGCTGACGTGTGTCGCCTCACTGTTTTGAGCGATGCTCGTTCATGTCTACTTAGAGCGCGCATAAGCGCGAGCCAGATGCTGACTTTCGTTGACTTAACGGCCACAGGTGTCGCTGTTAACAAACATTTTTTTTATTCTTACAAACAGTCCCTTTAAGTTGTTAAGTAAATACTTTGAAAGCTTCTTCAACCACTGTAAACATGAGCAGAATACCTTTTTGTTGCGACCTGGATGCTACACATAGACTGTATATAGATGGATGACGTGTCTCCACTTACTTCCACTGTACAAAAGTGAAGCCAAAATATCCCGGATACAGGAGCTGCCATCTTCTCACGTCATTATGAGCCAGAGTCTGCACAATAGTGATCGGGGGACTGGAGCCACGGTATCAAGGTGGAGGAGTTGTTTTGGCTTCACTTTTTGGGGAGCTGTCATGTCGTCCATCTTTATATACAGTCTATGGTACTACATAGTTTCATTTGACAAAAGAGTTGGAAGCTCAATCCCCTGATCCTAAAAAATTTCACAGATCAAGATGAGGAGGCGGTCTGTCCTCTACATCGCCAACTTCTTGGTGCCCATAATGTTCTTCTTTTGTCTGGACTTGGCCTCCTTCCTGATCTCAGAAAGCAGCGGCGAGAAGCTCAGCTTCAAGGTCACTGTGCTGCTCGCTGTCACCGTGATGCAGCTTATTCTCAATGAGATTCTGCCTTCCTCTTCAGACAGGATTCCTCTTATAGGTAAAGATGGTCAGAGTCATTACTTTATTGGAGTGTACTTCATATGAGCAGGAGCAGCACGTATACTGAGTCAATGTGTGGTCATTTGTCCACATTAATGATGCTGCCCTTTCCCTTCAGCCGTCTACTGCATTGGGATGTTTGGTTTGATGATGCTGAGCCTCCTGGAGACGATTTTGGTGATGTATCTGATGGAGAAAGACTCTGAATCCCAAGACAACGAGGCAGCTAAAGACCAGAGCCTGAGTGAGGACTTCAATGATGGAGGTGAAAAGCATAAATCTACAAACCTCTGGATCTCAACTCAATCTACTGTTGTTCAGTTTGCTACTGCTACTATTATATTTTACTGCTATGATTTGAATACTCACAGACACATTTAAAACTTATAATACGTAATTTTGTAAATGCTACAACCGTCTTTTTGTCAAACATATCCTTTCAGAGATGAAGAAATGGACTCCCTGTGCTTGTGTCTGTGATGTGTCTGCTGATGAACCTCCATCTGAACTGCTGTCGGTGGCCAAAGAGGTTAGCATTAGGTTGCGCTTTAAAGGGATGGTTCATCCAAATTTAAAAAAAACAAAAAAAACAAACACAAAATAGGAAAGTATAAACACAGTTGACAGTATGTTCTTTGGGTTTATTCAGAGTGACAGGGATTCTGTTTCTGGGAAGAGGTGTTGCTGTTGAATTTTTTTTAGATGAGATTATTCCACTCTTTGATCATAATGAACAAAAGAATCATATTGGGATGGAGGCAGAAATATCAGAGATGGAGATCTAAAAAAACAACTCTAAGACTAACTGCATAACAAGATACCATAAGGTGTAAGTGAGAAAATGTGTATGTTTGTAATTCGGATGAACCAACCCTTTTGTTCTCACCCGGAATGTAAAATGTAGTAGTTTGCAGTTTTATATAGTCCATAATCTCGTTAATTACCAATCTACTAAATCTCTCCTGCAGGGCACCAGCAGCCAACTGACGGAGGAGTCTAACGTCTTGGAGAAGGTCTCAGATGAGCTGAGGGAGGTGGAGAAAACACTGATTCTGCTCCTCAGCAGCAGAAAGCCCGGCTACTGGACCAGAGTGGCTAAAACAATCAACAAAGTTTTCTTCATTTCCTATGTCACAGTGGCCGTCCTGTTTTTAACCGTTATCTTTTCAATTTGGATCCATGCAGATGACAAGTAGTGCTAAAGTTTAAAATGCTCCGTTTAAAGCTAGGGTTGGTAATCTTGAGAAACTAGCAAGAGTACGCTAGATTAAAAAAATTATCCAACTGGAAAAAATTAGCCCAGTGTTGCCAAATCTTTTCCAGTGAAAGTAGCTAGCAGCACTAGCTCCAAAAGTCCCTAAATTTAACGAGAAAGTTGCCAAGTCGGCAACACTGACAGTCCGTCACTTCAGGACTCCCTCCAAAGCCACTCCCCCAAATTATCATAATGAACTTAAACAATGAGAATAGCTATTGTTAGTACTCAGCTTGTGGAAGAGTCCGGTGCACAATGAGTGCACGGGCAGAGTGCGCGCAAGCAGGCAGGTAGACAGTCAGGAAACCCGTCCAATCATTTCATTTGGGTCGAATGAAATGATTGGACGGGTTTATTACAGTCCTGCGACAGCCACAGATACCGGATTTGTTTCTTTTTTTATCAGAGCATTTGATTTGTTGATTGCTATCAATATGGGATATTTACTGACATATTTATATCGCAGAAAAAAAACGTTAAAATCTGTTAGGCTTGTGTTAACCACAGACCTTATTTCAGGCATTGAACTAAAAGCCCATTCAAAAAAGCCATTGACTTTGATACAAGGGAACCGCAAGTGCAATGCTAAATCAATTCCATGTTTTACGACTTATTCCTGTAGCACTCTGCATTATTAATGTTATCTTAAACTGGGCAGACACTGTGTATTGTTATTAATCTTCTACATAAGGGATAATGTACAGCGAGCCGGTCATTGTTGTGAACTAAACCCTTAAGGGGTTTATTTCACAAAAACAGTCCGCCAGAGTTCAACATCAGAACTGCGTCCATAGCAACGGTCTGCTATAAAGAAATAACAGACCGTAGAACGATTAACCAATCAGAATTGTATATTCCACAAAGCCGAGTTATAAATTGTGTTAGCTCACATTACACGTTTTAATCAGCATTACTGCTCGGCCAGAACCTTCAAACTGTTGATGCTGACACTGCACGGATCAATTGGCATTCACACTGACGTAGCCCCTGGTTGGTTTTGTCCAGTGACAATTCCAATAAAGTTTATTAAAAAAAAATGGCCACAAAAACAGAGAAAGGCAGCATTACTTTGTGCAATTCTATTATAAACAGAAAGTGGTTTGTTCTGACATATACACATCTAACACACATACTCTGTATTAGCCTGGCCAGTCTGGTTGTATTATAAAGTCCTAGTCATATATATGCCTGATATGTAATATGCACAATTCTAGTGTTCAATGAGTGCATCAAATACATAGTGAAATATATTGAGATTTGAAGTGTAGCTCTTTTAAGTTTCATTTGAGGTTCTCTTCTGTGGAAATGCAATGTAGTCAATGCCTACTGTTTAAGTGTTTTTATTTGCTCATCCATTATACTAAACATATTTACCAAATGTTCATTTTGTTGTGTGTGTCATTGGGCAAAAAAATCCATAATAACCTTTCAGCATGTTGTGATTCAAGTGGTCTAAGAGAAAATGCTGCAACTCCTCTTGGCTCTGTTTTCAGGCTTTGGAAAATCTAGCTTGTGACGGGAGACTTTGGCCAGTGGCCTGGGGGCAGATCAGGGGCAGAGGCAGAGATCTCAGGCGGACAGCCATGGGGTTGGACAGGGACGGAGCATGAGACCCCAGGTGGACAGTCTGAGGGCAGAGGCGGGGCAAGTGACTGAAGGCGGACGGCCTCGGGGCAGGGCAGAGTGGAGCTGGTCACCTCAGGCGGAAGGCCTTGGGGGCAGGGCAGAGGCAAAGCCTGGGGGCAGGGCAGACGGGTAGAACCTCTCCGTAGGACGGAGAGCCGATGAGCAGGAGACAGGACCTCACCGGTGGTCGGCGGCGAAGGCAGGAACCATCTGGAGGTCGAGCAGGAGGCCACTCTGGAGGACGACTATGGAGGCGGGATCCCTCTGGAAAACGAGCAGGAAAATGCAGAGCAGATGAGGTAAGTGGAAGCAGGTGTGTAGATGGGTGTGGCACTCCGGTAATAGGGCAAAGAGGGAAGGAAAATAGTAATGAATAGTCTCTGAGAAAATGGGAACGTGGCTGAGTGGAGGGACAAAGGAACAAACCATGACACGAGGATTAAGATTTACTGGTTGGTTTGTAGAGAGATGATAAGAAATGAGGGAGAGAGTTACAACAAACTGTCCGACCGTCGGCTTGCTGCGTCAGGGCCTTTAGAACCAGGGATGTTGATTGGCTTCTTACCCCCCAGGTTGCAATACCCTGCCCTTAACCATTTCAGTAAGAAAAAATCAATCACCAAGCTTAATTCTTTGTGAAAATGGAAGCAAAGTATGTAATTCTGGTTTGACAGCATAATAATACGCCCAGTGTGGTAGATATCGGCGATTCCTGATATTCCCTGCATTTAGTGTTTCAACTGTTAAAAAAACAAAACAAAGGGTTGGTCATTCAGTTTGCCCAGCCCTCTTCCAGTACGAGGACAAGCGTGGGGTAATGTTTCCGAACAGCACATTTGCTGCACATACCTCCCGCAGACTTTGGATTCTCACTGGTCCTCCTGCTGCACTCATGATGCTCGCTGGCGTCCTCTTTCTGCTCCTCCTCACAGGTAACGTTTCTCTCATCTTCACATCCTCACTGTTGCTCTGAATAATCCTCAGACCTCACTGTGAACAGCTTTCAATGGAAAATCATTTCTACCAAGGAAATAATCTCAGTGACAACTGTTCGCAGTTGTAGAAATGTGGACGCAGTTTCTGAAAAGATGTGTTGCTGTTTTTTAAATGTTTTTTCATGCTGTGAGCAAAGACCGAAGCCAGAGAGAGGACTGTAATAAACGGGGCAAGGCCAACTTCAACAACTGTCACGGAGGTAAGACCAGGAGCCAGTTGCACCAGTTGTTCAAAAGTTCAAAATTAGCCTAGTTAAGAATAATTTAATAGACCTTATGTAGAGATTAGTTGTTACTAAACAGTTTTACTACCAATATCTTCCACGTGTAACTGTTGTAGAGCTGATTAAAACAATTACAAAACCTTTAACTTGTTTACTGTAGGTTGAAGAGTATAAGAGGTAGGGATGCACCGATACCACTTTTTTTCAGACCGAGTACAACGACAAGTACTTACATTTGGGTACTCGCCGATACCGAGTACCAATACGAGTACTTCTCTTTGCAAAAGACCCTCGTTAACAGCCAGCTGGAGGGTGTGAGCGACACACAGCAGGCTGGGGAGTCCCGCATACGAGTCGGTGCGCCGCGACCGGCTCTAGATCGGCTTGGAAAGGCTCGGGGCGAAGGTGGCTCGTGGCCGCAGCTTTACAGCGTTCCCCGCCTGGACCTCGCCACAACGTGGACAAAGGGCTCGCTACCCCCCGCCGGGGACGGCCCCCTGCTCCCGGTGCAGACAGATCGGGGCTCGGCCCACGTAAAAGGCGCCAGGGGTCTGCGGCGATGTCGGCAACCCAACCGACCCGTCTTGAAACAAGGACCAAGGAGTCTAACGCACGCGCGAGTCGTAGGGTGTAAACAAAACCCCGTGGTCGACAATCAGACCCGACGCTTGATCGAAAACCTGTTTAATAATGATTAGGGATGCACTGATCCGTCTTTTTCAGTCCCAATACCGATAGTGATATCTGGGCTTTGGGTATCGGCCGATAACGAGCACCGATTCGATACCAGTGTTTTAATTAATAAGCTGTATGCCTCACTGTGTGGAAGTGACTGGGATCATTCATTCATGAGTAAGGCAACATCAGGCTTGACTCAAACATTGTTTTCCTAACTTTGTAAAACAAAATGTAACAAATAAATACATAGATATAAATGTACTGAATTGTTATTTAATATTGAAATAATCAATCGTGGTTGATTTGGCGACAAATGTGTTTGCTGGTGGGAACAGCAAATGTGTTTTACTGCTACAATCATCCCACTGTTCTGTTTCACGTAATACATGTATTGATTAAACACCATAATGGCCTGGTCATACCAGAAAGTGATCCATCCATCCACCCATCCATCCATTTTTGAAAAATATTTGGCTCTAATATTTGGCTTTAGAAGCTTTTAGATGTACAGTAGTGATTATACTCGCAGGGCTAGTTGATGAGCTGCTGTAGCTGGTGAGCTAAACGCTAACTCGCTTGTCAGTCACAGTAAAAAGAGTCAAAGAGTGGATAATGGAAAAATCATGCAAATAGTGATGCAAGCACCAAATTTGGCATGATGATTCCCGAGGGGATGCTTAGCAAATATGAATAATTGGCCGCTTGAAAATCAAAAGTGGCGGCCATTTTTCATGATGGCCGCCAAATTGACCTGCCGAGAAATTCATCTACTTGGTCGAGTAGGGGATCAGTAGTCCAAAGTTTCCTTATCTGAAAGACCGGATAAGCAGGAATATGACAAGCTCCATATCCAACGCCAGGTGCTAGAACTGGAACTGTGGACTCTCCAGCCGCAAAAAACACAAAGCTAAGACTCAGCGGACAGCGAGAAAGTAAGAAACAACTTATTGGAGGATGTTAAAGCTGTAAAAATTAGATCCAGCATTCAAGAAAAACATATAACTCTACATCACATATTCAAATTGACCAAGTACATGCATTTCCTTATGAAAAACATTGTTTTACAAAAATTGTTAAAACTATCAAAATTAGATCCAGCATGCCAGAAAACATATACACTCACCGGCCACTGTAGGGACCCAGCAGATGGCTGGTTTCAAGTGACCTCATGAACTCAGTAACATGATCCTTGACCACATGACTCAGCTCAGCTTTTCATTGGCCAATGTAACATTTCACACCTAGGTGTGAAATTCACACAGAACAAAACCAGAGGAATGCCTTTGTTCCTGCTCTTCCTTGCTCATCTCCTCAACCCAGGCTGACCTGCTTGAGGTGAGCGGCTCTCCAGTCCAGAACCTGCAAAGCAGTTCTGCTTCTGATCTATGGTCTGTTAGGAAACAGACCTAGCAACACAAGGAACCAAAAGGCAGAAGACGCGAGAGCCTGACTTTTGACCAACTAACTTCAAAGACGACATCTTTGATTTGGAACCACAACTTCAACACATGGAATTACAAACCCTGTTCTTCCATGGATCTGTAACGTACTGGGCTTACCTTAGCATTAGTAATCGCACATGGCACTATTCATTGAGTTTGACTGTGGTGATTCATTTGTAGTAATTTTTATTTGGGTATCTGGCTTCGCCACATCTGATGTGTTTAGTTTATGCTTCACATAGACAAGGTCCTGCATGCAAACTAACCATCTTTTCTAACCCACTGCATATCTAACACACATTAAGATCACATACATAAACTGTGAATTAGTTAAACATAAACATACAGCTTCAGATAATCTTAACCCCCACATCACCCTCCCCCCCTCCCCCCTCTCTGTCCTTCTTGAGCACATGTGCTCAGAAGAACAAAGAGGTCATGTGATGATATGCTGGCGGCCATCTTTGATTCCGCCATCTTTGTAGTCTTACAGTGCTCGCCATTTTGTCTAGGCCATACAGACATCCTGAGACAAGAAGCCATCTTGTCTAGAGTCACTCTCTCTCTCTCTCTCACACACACGCACACACACACACACACACACACACACACACACACACACACACATGCTTACACACTGTGTTTGGTTTGTTTAGTTATTTAGTTATTTAGTTAGATTAATATTGTGTTTTAAACCTTTATTATCTTGTAAATAAATGTTTGTGGAATATACATGCTGGTCTCTTTAATGTTGCACAAGAGTGAATAATGCCAACCTCTGCTATGTCAAGAACTCCAATATCCTTCAACCTTTACTATCTATTTTGGTTATAGTTATTAATTTAATTATTAATCAACGTTCCAAATTGATAGTTTAGCATACATAATGAGACTATATTAACGTTTTGGTCATTGGTCCCTGATTCCAGGGTGGTGCCCCGTTTATTATTAATGTTTATTGATAATCTTTATTAATATTAATAATTCTATTATTATTTATTAATTAATTTGCTAATAACCAAAACCTACTAAGTAGAATCCCTACACCACTTTATTAGGTACACCTTGCTAGTACCGGGTGGTCTTCTGCTGCTGTAGCCCATCTGCTTCAAGGTTCGACGTGTTGTGCGTTCAGAGATGGTATTCTGCATACCTTGGTTGTAACGAGTGGTTATTTGAGTTACTGTTGCCTTTCTATCATCTCGAACCACTCTGCTCATTCTCCTCTGACCTCTGACATCAACAAGGCATTTCCGTCCACACAACTGCCGCTCACTATATATTTTCTCTTTTTCGGACCATTCTCTGTAAACCCTAGAGATGGTTGTGCGTGAAAATCCCAGTAGATCAGCAGTTTTTAAAATACTCAGACCAGCCCGTCTGGCACCAACAACCATGCCACGTTCAAAGTCACTTAAATCCCCTTTCTTCCCCATTCTGATGCTCGGTTTGAACTTCAGCAAGTCGTCTTCACCATGTCTAGATGCCTAAATGCAATGAGTTGCTGCCATGTGATTGACTGATTAGCTATTTGTGTTAACAAGCAATTGAACAGGTGTGCCTAATAAAGTGGCCGGTGAGTGTAATTTGACACCATGATCACTCAAATCGATCAAGTAGATGAATTTCTATGAGATAAATCATTATCAGCAGGTCAATTTGGCAGCCATCTTGAAAAATGGCCGCTATCTTGGATTTTCAAGTGGCCAATTGTTTATATTTGCTAAGTGCAATCATCGTGCCAAATTTGGTGCTTATATCACTATTTGCACAATTTGATTGAAAAATGTATGTTATCCGCTCCACTACTATCCTAACTGCTGGTTCTGATAGTACTCAGCTCTGTTAGAAATGTACACTCTGCTGGAAGATGTACACTCATAGATGTTTTCCACACTTGTTTTAGCAAAGCTGATGAAGAAATGTGTACTTTGCTGTTCAAATATATTTAGTCCTTCAGTTAATCTCTCTCTCTCTCTCTCTCTCTCTCTCTCTCTCTCTGTCTCTCTCTCTCTCTCTCTCTCTCTCCCTCTCTCTCTCAACCCAACCGGTCGAGGCAGATGGCCGCACACCCAGAGCTCGGTTCTGCTCTAGGTTTCTACCCGCTAAACGGGGAGTTTTTCCCGGCCAAAGCGCGCTCCGGTGCAATGCTCTTGTTGGGTCTCTAAACTATAGAGTACGGTCTAAGACCTGCTCTATATATAAAGCGTCTCAAGATAACTTCTGTTATGATTTGACGCTATATAAAAATAAATTTAATTTAATTTAATTGTCTGTTTTTAACTATTTTGTCTGTTTTTGGAAGCAGTTTTTGTGTGTAGTAGTAATAAAACTTAAAGATACGTTACTGGTTTAAACTGCAAAACAAACAAATAAATAAATCAAAAGCAGCGACTGTGTGGAGCACAATGTTTTGGTGGTAAAAGAGGACAAGAGGAAGTGCTTTGGAAGGGATACGAAAGCTTGGAACAGTCACACTTGAGATTAATTGTTTATTTGTAGTAGATAATGTAAATTGTACATTGGGATATCAAACAACAATAACAGTGGAAGCAAGAATTAAACAGCTTTTGGGTTTGATAGCAAAACTGCCCACTGCCTAAGTGTCGAGGGTGTTGTCAGTTGCGGCTTTGTTGCATTAGGCGTGTTTCTACCGTTACACTAATGAGATAAAATAAATAAATAAAGTGTTGGTCATGAAATCTGCCCATCCCTCTTCCAGTACAAGGCATATAATTACTGCGACAAGGGGCAGGGATCAACTGTGCAGACCTCTCACAGTCATGATGCTTGCAGGTTTCATCTCTCTGCTCCTCCTCACAGGTAAGCTGGAACAATTCTGTATCATGTATGCAGGTGTGAAATTTCTTTTGCCACCTCAACACAATTGAGGTGAATGGAGTTTTGTTTGGGATACGGCATAAAAAAATAAAATAAACCAATACTAATAATACTAATAATTATAATACAAGCAATGTCTTTTTCCTGAAACTCTTCACAGTGTGGATAATTCAGCGCAGCGGGGACACTGTTCCTGGAAAGAGATGTTGCTGTTGAATTGTTTGATTTCCATTTTACAGTCCTAGAGCTCCACAAATTAAAATCCCATTCACCTCCATTGTTTTAGGGTAGAGGCAGATATCTCAAAACCAAAACAATCTACAGCACTATCCGCAGATACACTTATTCATGCAGTGTAGGGATGTCATTGATGTGTGTGTGTGTGCATGAAAATAATTTAAAGAGCTTATACTCTCTTCTGTCAGGTGGAATTACCTCCAGTTACTCGGAGCAACCAGAGCATCTTGATGATCAACATAAATTCAATCAGAGCTCTCTGGAAAGTATGTACAGGAAACAAGCACTCCAAACGTGCAACGTAATGGATGTCAAAAGATTTCAAAATTTTGCTCTGAGAGAGCTTTTGCTAACGGTTTAACAACAATTTAAACTGCAATTGAATCAGGGTAAAAGCTGTTTACTTCTTTTTGTTAGATGGAAGTACCTTCAATAACTCAGCAGAGCTTTACAACGGTATGTACACAGTAATTATATATATATATATATGTATATTAGATATTTATTCCTGTAGCCTTGATTATGGAATCACAAAACCAGGTAACACCCACCAGACCAAAGGGAGAAAGTATTCAGTAAATCTGGTTTATTGACCATAGTTTTTTTTTTTTTCAAATCTAATGATTTAGGATGTCAAAAAATTTATGAGATTTCAAAATTGTGAAATTGTGCTAACTGTTTAACAACACTTTAAACTGCTGCAACTGAATCAGGGTAAGAGTTGTATACTTTTTTTTTGTCAGGTGGAACTACCTCCGATTACACCGAACCACCAACAGAGCCTAACGAAGGTATGTACACAGTAATTATTTATATATATATATATATATATATATATATATATATATTAGATATTTATTCCTGTAGCCTTAATTATAGCAGTCTTGAAACGTGTCTATTTTTGATGTTTTTTGAAAGTTTTTGTAGTATTAATAAAACTAAAAGATGTAGATGTTACTGGTGTAAACAGTAAACAAAAAAAGGTATTTTAACAAAGTGTATGAGATGTGTGGACTGACGTTAGATGCATTTGGAGAACATGTAGCGGATGCATCTCAAATGGAGAGCCCTGTTTAAACCTAAATGACTGCAAAAATGCTCACATTTAAAAATCATCAGTGGACAGATGACGTAAGAAAACCCTGCACTTCTGCCAACGCCCAGTGGACATCTACCCACAGACTAGTGTTTGTCATATCTTCAGCACATACAGTAAATCTGATCTCCAGACAAACATAAGAGCTCTTCAGTTCTAATTGAAAGCAAAAATAAGAGCATGCAAGTTGGTAATTTGTTATTTTTTCCCTTTTTAAGAATACACTCTTGATAAATCTCTGATAGAAAATGTGTCTTAATATTCTTCCAATAGATTCAGGGGACTCTGAGGATAATTGCAGTTATGAGGCTGTTTTAAACCACCTGAATCTGACCAAAAACAAGGAAAGGTACTTCATGGCCCGACCTGTTAAACACCACAAAGATATTACATACGTATACCTCCAAATGGTGATCTATGGCATCCTAGATGTGGTAAGTTTTAAATTATGCTTTATATCTTCTTAGGGCGTTTTCATATTAGGTATGATTGATTCGTACCGTGCCAGAGTATGATTGCCCCCCCATCTCCACACCCCCGCCGCTCAGCTTTCACATTAGTAAAGTTGTTCCGTACCCGAGTACACTGGCGTCATCATCCACGTGTATTTGTTTATGTTGAGATCAGGTGTTCTAGTGGTGGAGCATCGTAAAACCCTTCATTCAAACTTGACAGAAACAAAATAAAACTCACCAAAACCGTCGTTGTTAGTCTTTCCAACAATCACCAACTCTGGTTTGGTCGAAATAAACTCTTATGTCCCAGAGTTTGTGTTAAAAATATGCCGGCTCTACGCGTTGTTGTTGTTGTTGTCTTGGCCAAAAACAAATGAACAATTCTTTTGTACTAATACTTTTGAAAGTCTAACAGTAGTAGTACGTTCTGCCTCCAGGAAATAGCAATATAGCATTTTAATATCTGACACTCTGTGTGACAGAGTGTCGCTTGCTTTAAGTTGTGTGGGTGGCGATTAATTAATGTTTTCCCCTCTGGGCTTTTCCTAATGAGGCCGTTCAGTACTACCAATCTGTATACTTGACTTAACTTGGCTGCTGCTGACAAGCTCTCTTACATATTCGCTGCCTTTGACACTTGTCATACATGCCGATTGCAGTATATCATTAGTGTGCCTTACACATAACGGCCTGAAAGGTGAACATCAAACACTGGAAGACGTAGCTGTCTTGTGGTGTGATGTAGCCCTTTGACTCAGAAGAATAAAAGCAGCTTTATAGTGTTATTAGGTTAAAGGGACTGTTTGTAACTTCTTACACGTATAAATCATTGCGGGTCGGTGTCCCATGTGCGCTTGTGTGTGGCTACGCTGTTCAGACTCAGACTCCAACAAAACTACACAGAAGCACCAAAACCGCAAAGGTATATCTAGTGAAGCCCGTCTGTTAAACAGTGTTGGCCGCGGTCGGAGGACCCCGGGGAGACCGTAGCTTTGGTCTCCAAGGCCGGAGTCTCTGCTGTTCTCTACTCCTCTGCTCCTCTGCCTGCCTTCACTCACACACCGAGCGCATTCTCGCTATTTTGCTCCACACGTGCATGCGCGCACACTCCACACTGCAGAAGAGTTAGTTTAGCTCTGAGAATATCTAGTGAATGTACAGTGGACGTTTGTGCAGAAATAACTGCTGCAGCTCCTCCAGACCAACAGAGGTTTTCCGTATCTTGTGAAGTGATGGGGCTCTGCAGTGAGAAACGTTATCGTCTCCGACCAAAACTCCGGTGTCTCCCCTGTTCCCTCCGACCGCGGTCAGGAGGCTGAGGCAGGAAAAGCCAACACTAGGATCAGCAGTGATTCATGGAGAGACCTTCATCTGGTCAGCTAACATTACTGCCAAGCAGCTTAAATATAGAGTGATATTGTGGTTTTAGATGACGTGTGTCGCATCACTGTTTTGAACGATGCTCGTTCATGTCTATGTAGAGCGAGCACAAGCGCGAGCCCGACGCTGACTTTCGTTGACTTAACAGGTATCGCTGTTAACAAGCAATTTCTGATTCCTACAAACAGTCCCTTTAATGAAGCCGTATCGTAAATTGGGTTTACTCAGGTGCATGTCATTTCCTGATGCTCAAATCATAACATGGCAAACTCAAGCCCAACGAAAATAAAAAGACAAACATCAGCAAAATATTGCCCCCCGCCCCCAAAAAAACAACAACTGCCGATGTACAATCGCCAATAGCTGATATATTTGTCCAGTCGCCCAATCCTAGCACAAATGTCCACTTGGACTCAAGGATGAACTGATTAGATTTTGTGTCAAAGGTCAAGGTCACTGTGACCTCACAAAACAAGTTTTTTGGCCATAACTCAAGAATTAATATGCTAATTATGACATTTTCACACAAATGTCTAGTAAGATGAAGTTATGAGGACATTTTGGACAGATATTGATAAAAACTGTAACTTGACTGGTTGGCGAGGCATACAACCACGATGCAGTAATTCTAGTTTTCCCTCAAAGTGTTATATGAAGTCTGATGTTTGAGAGCTTGTACTGTATCTTACAAAACCGGCATAGTGCTAAATTTAACAACAGCTTTGCTGTGTGTATGATCTGCTACCGATTGGTACTTGTGCAGCTGGAAAGATTTTCACATATACTGTATTTTTTTGCTCATAGAGAGAGATTGACCAGACTTTCGTTTCTTACATTTGGATTTATATGGTGAGTTCTCCCTGGGCAGTTTCTGATCATTCTCACCTGTTCATCGTTGGTGGAAACTCAAATTATTTCTTTTAAATTGCATCTTTTAATTTTTTCCTTTCTCTTTCTCTTCTTATTCCTTGCTTCTTGATCGCTTCCCTCCCTCTAGAGCTGGATGAATGAACACATTAGGTGGTATCCATCTGACTTTTGTGGACTTGAAAGTATAGTAGTTCCTACTGAAGTATTGTGGAAGCCAGATCTAATCATTGAAGAGATGTAAGTTTGAATGTATGTATATGCATGCTCTCACATTCACAAATCCACATACACTCACAGCAGTAATTGATTATTGAGTGTCATGTTATTGTTTAGAAATGATTCGGGCTGTCAATCGATTAAAATATTTAATTACGATTAATCGCAAATTAATCGCACATTTTTTATCTGTTCAAAATGTACCTTAAAGGGAGATTTGTCAATTATTTAATACTCAACATGGAAATCAATTAACAACACAAAACAACATGGCAAACTGCAGCCCAACAGGCAACAACAGCTGTCAGTGTGTCAGTGTGCTGACTTGACTATGACTTGACCCAAACTGCATGTGATTATCATAAAGTGGGCATGTCTGTAAAGGGGAGACTCGTGGGTACCCATAGAACCCATTTTCATTCACATATCTTGAGGTCAGAGGTCAAGGGACCCCTTTGAAAATGGCAATGCCAGTTTTTTCGCGCCAAAATTTAGAGTAAGTTTGGAGCGTTATTTAACCTCCTTCCCGACAAGCTAGTATGACATGGTTGGTACCAACACTGCGTGTGTTTGTTCTCATACAGGACAGAGAAGGACAAGGTCCCTCCGAGTCCTTATCTCACCATTTCAAGAGACGGCCGCATCGAACTTAGGAACGACCTGATGCTGGTCAGCACCTGTAGGATGCAAGTTTACAAATTCCCCATCGACATTCAGAGCTGCAACCTCTCTTTCAAGTCTGCCGTATACCATGGTGAGCCTGTAACCTCTTGTGTTTAAAAGTTTCTAGACATTCATCTAAAATGTGTATGTATTGTGTTTGAATGCACGTGTTTGTCACATGAGCACACGCCAGCACATACATTCCTTCTTTGTTGACCTGATGAGAACCCTAAAGGTTTTATTTTTATTTTCCACCTCAGATACCGAAATGGAGTTTCAATTCGCCGATTCAAAGATCGCTGAGTGGACTCGAAAGGTGACCCAGTACGAGTGGATGTTCATCAACATGACAGTCAAAAAGAAAACTGTCGACAATTTGTTTTACCACCAAAGCATGATCGTTTACACTGTAAGTATTGAGTATATTTTACTGCTAAAACTTGCAATTTAAAGGGACTGTTTGTTACTTCTTATACGTATAAATCAATCCGGGTCGGTGTCCCATGCACACTCCCGTGTGGCTACGCTGTTCAGACTCAGACTCCAACACAAACTACACGGAAGCACCAAAACCGCAAAGTTATATCTCGTGAAGTCCGTCTTGCAAAACAGTGTTGGCCGCGGTAGGAGGACACGGGGGAGACCGTAGCTTTGGTCTCCGGGGCCGGAGTCTCTGCTCCTCCGCCTGCCTGCTTGCCTTCACTCACACACTGCGCTCGTTCTCGCTATTTCGCTCCGCTCTCACGTGCATGCACACAAACTATACACTACAGAAGAGTTAGTTTAGCTCTGAGAATATCTAGTGAATGTACAGTGGACGTTTGTGCAGAAATAAATGCAGCAGCTCCTCCAGACCAACAGAGGTTTCCCGTGTCTTGTGAAGTGACGGAGCTCCGCAGAGAGTTACGTTATCGTCTCCGACCAAAACTCCGATGTCTCCCCTGTTCCCTCCAACCGCGGTCGGGAGGCTGAAGCAGGAAAAGCCAACACTGGGATCAGCAGTGATTCATGGAGAGACCTTCGTCTGGTCAGCTAACATTACTGCCAAGCAGCTGAAATATAGAGTGATATTGTGGTTTTAGCTGACGTGTGTCGCCTCACTGTTTTGAGCGATGCTCGTTCATGTCTACTTAGAGCGCGCATAAGCGCGAGCCAGATGCTGACTTTCGTTGACTTAACAGCCACAGGTGTCGCTGTTAACAAGCATTTTTTTTATTCTTAAAAACAGTCCCTTTAAGTTGTTAAGTAAATACTTTGAAAGCTTCTTCAACCACTGTAAACATGAGCAGAATACCTTTTTGTTGCAACCAAGATGCTACACATAGACTGTATATAGATGGATGACGTGTCTCCACTTACTTCCACTGTACAAAAGTGAAGCCAAAATATCCCGGATACAGGAGCTGCCATCTTCTCACGTCATTAGGAGCCAGAGTCTGCACAGTAGTGATCGGGGGGCTGGAGCCACGGTATCGAGGTCCCACCCACAGGAGCACCACGGTAGCTGTTTGCCACCAGGGGGCGATCGAGATGTTTTGGCTTCACTTTTGGGGAGCTGTCATGTCGTCCATCTTTATATACAGTCCATGGTACTACATAGTTTCATTTGACGAAAGAGTTGGAAGCTCAATCCCCTGATCCTAAAAAATTTCACAGATCAAGATGAGGAGGCGGTCTATCCTCTACACCGGCAACTTCTTGCTACCCATCCTGTTCTTCTTTTTTCTGGACGTGGCCTCCTTCCTGATCTCAGAAAGCAGCGGCGAGAAGCTCAGCTTCAAGGTCACTGTGCTGCTCGCTGTCACCGTGATGCAGCTTATTCTCAATGAGATTCTGCCTTCCTCAGACAGGATTCCTCTTATAGGTAAAGATGGTCAGAGTCATTACTTTATTGGAGTGTACTTCATATGAGCAGGAGCAGCACGTATACTGAGTCAATATGTGGTCATTTGTACACATTAATGATGCTGCCCTTTCCCTTCAGCGGTCTACTGCTTTGGGATGTTTGGTTTGATGATGCTGAGCCTCCTGGAGACGATTTTGGTGATGTATCTGATGGAGAAAGACTCTGCATCCCAAGACAACGAGGCAGCTAAAGACCAGAGCCTGAGTGAGGACTTCAATGATGGAGGTGAAAAGCATAAATCTACAAACCTCTGGATCTCAACTCAATCTACTATTGTTCAGTTTGCTACTGCTACTATTATATTTTACTGCTATGATTTGAATACTCACAGACACATTTAAAACTTATAATACGTAATTTTGTAAATGCTACAACCGTCTTTTTGTCAAACATATCCTTTCAGAGATGAAGAAATGGACTCCCTGTGCTTGTGTCTGTGATGTGTCTGCTGATGAACCTCCATCTGAACTGCTGTCGGTGGCCAAAGAGGTTAGCATTAGGTTGCGCTTTAAAGGGATGGTTCATCCAAATTTAAAAAAAAACAAAACAAAACAAACACAAAATAGGAAAGTATAAACACAGTTGACAGTATGTTCTTTGGGTTTATTCAGAGTGACAGGGATTCTGTTTCTGGGAAGAGGTGTTGCTGTTGAATTTTTTTTAGATGAGATTATTCCACTCTTTGATCATAATGAACAAAAGAATCATATTGGGATGGAGGCAGAAATATCAGAGATGGAGATCTAAAAAAACAACTCTAAGACTAACTGCATAACAAGATACCATTAGGTGTAAGTGAGAAAATATGTATGTTTGTAATTCGGATGAACCAACCCTTTTGTTCTCACCCGGAATGTAAAATGTAGTAGTTTGCAGTTTTATATAGTCCATAATCTCGTTAATTACCAATCTACTAAATCTCTCCTGCAGGGCACCAGCAGCCAACTGACGGAGGAGTCTAACGTCTTGGAGAAGGTCTCAGATGAGCTGAGGGAGGTGGAGAAAACACTGATTCTGCTCCTCAGCAGCAGAAAGCCCGGCTACTGGACCAGAGTGGCTAAAACAATCAACAAAGTTTTCTTCATTTCCTATGTCACAGTGGCCGTCCTGTTTTTAACCGTTATCTTTTCAATTTGGATCCATGCAGATGACAGGTAGTGCTAAAGTTTAAAATGCTCCGTTTAAAGCTAGGGTTGATAATCTTGAGAAACTAGCAAGAGTACGCTAGATTAAAAAAATTATCCAACTGGAAAAAATTAGCCCAGTGTTGCCAAATCTTTTCCAGTGAAAGTAGCCAGCAGCACTAGCTCCAAAAGTCCCTAAATTTAACGAGAAAGTTGCCAAGTCGGCAACACTGACAGTCCGTCACTTCAGGACTCCCTCCAAAGCCACTCCCCCAAATTATCATAATGAACTTAAACAATGAGAATAGCTATTGTTAGTACTCAGCTTGTGGAAGAGTCCGGTGCACAATGAGTGCACGGGCAGAGTGCGCGCAAGCAGGCAGGTAGACAGTCAGGAAACCCGTCCAATCATTTCATTTGGGTCGAATGAAATGATTGGACGGGTTTATTACAGTCCTGCGACAGCCACAGATACCGGATTTGTTTCTTTTTTTATCAGAGCATTTGATTTGTTGATTGCTATCAATATGGGATATTTACTGACATATTTATATCGCAGAAAAAAAACGTTAAAATCTGTTAGGCTTGTGTTAACCACAGACCTTATTTCAGGCATTGAACTAAAAGCCCATTCAAAAAAGCCATTGACTTTGAGACAAGGGAACCGCAAGTGCAATGCTAAATCAATTCCAGGTTTTACGACTTATTCCTGTAGCACTCTGCATTATTAATGTTATCTTAAACTGGGCAGACACTGTGTATTGTTATTAATCTTCTACATAAGGGATAATGTACAGCGAGCCGGTCATTGTTGTGAACTAAACCCTTAAGGGGTTTATTTCACAAAAACAGTCCGCCAGAGTTCAACATCAGAACTGCGTCCATAGCAACGGTCTGCTATAAAGAAATAACAGACCGTAGAACGATTAACCAATCAGAATTGTATATTCCACAAAGCCGAGTTATAAATTGTGTTAGCTCACATTACACGTTTTAATCAGCATTACTGCTCGGCCAGAACCTTCAAACTGTTGATGCTGACACTGCACGGATCAATTGGCATTCACACTGACGTAGCCCCGGTTGGTTTTGTCCAGTGACAATTCCAATAAAGTTTATTAAAAAAAAATGGCCACAAAAACAGAGAAAGGCAGCATTACTTTGTGCAATTCTATTATAAACAGAAAGTGGTTTGTTCTGACATATACACATCTAACACACATACTCTGTATTAGCCTGCGACACCAGTCTGGTTGTATTATAAAGTCCTAGTCATATATATGCCTGATATGTAATATGCACAATTCTAGTGTTCAATGAGTGCATCAAATACATAATGAAATATATTGAGATTTGAAGTGTAGCTCTTTTAAGTTTCATTTGAGGTTCTCTTCTGTGGAAATGCAATGTAGTCAATGCCTACTGTTTAAGTGTTTTTATTTGCTCATCCATTATACTAAACATATTTACCAAATGTTCATTTTGTTGTGTGTGTGTGTTTTGAGCTGTTATCAACTTTCCACTGTAGTGACGCAGAGCATGCGTTTTAAATCTCCAGGCTGCAACGCCGGGTCCCGTTCACAATGAATAGAAGCCTTTCACTGTCCCAGCTTTTGAGTGCGTACGAACGGCCTGTTTTCTAGTGCATCGTCTTCTTCACCTCATTAAGGTGTACTAAGCCTTAAAGCATCATTGGGCAAAAAAATCCATGATAACCTTTCAGCATGTTGTGATTCAAGTGGTCTAAGAGAAAATGCTGCAACTCCTCTTGGCTCTGTTTTCAGGCTTTGGAAAATCTAGCTTGTGACGGGAGACTTTGGCCAGTGGCCTGGGGGCAGATCAGGGGCAGAGGCAGAGACCTCAGGCGGACAGCCATGGGGTTGGACAGGGACGGAGCATGAGACCCCAGGTGGACAGTCTGAGGGCAGAGGCGGGGCAAGTGACTGAAGGCGGACGGCCTCGGGGCAGGGCAGAGTGGAGCTGGTCACCTCAGGCGGAAGGCCTTGGGGGCAGGGCAGAGGCAAAGCCTGGGGGCAGGGCAGACGGGTAGAACCTCTCCATAGGACGGAGAGCCGATGAGCAGGAGACAGGACCTCACCGGTGGTCGGCGGCGAAGGCAGGAACCATCTGGAGGTCGAGCAGGAGGCCACTCTGGAGGACGACTATGGAGGCGGGATCCCTCTGGAAAACGAGCAGGAAAATGCAGAGCAGATGAGGTAAGTGGAAGCAGGTGTGTAGATGGGTGTGGCACTCCGGTAATAGGGCAAAGAGGGAAGGAAAATAGTAATGAATAGTCTCTGAGAAAATGGGAACGTGGCTGAGTGGAGGGACAAAGGAACAAACCATGACACGAGGATTAAGATTTACTGGTTGGTTTGTAGAGAGATGATAAGAAATGAGGGAGAGAGTTACAACAAACTGTCCGACCGTCGGCTTGCTGTGTCAGGGCCTTTAGAACCAGGGATGTTGATTGGCTTCTTACCCCCCAGGTTGCAATACCCTGCCCTTAACCATTTCAGTAAGAAAAAATCAATCACCAAGCTTAATTCTTTGTGAAAATGGAAGCAAAGTATGTAATTCTGGTTTGACAGCATAATAATACGCCCAGTGTGGTAGATATCGGCGATTCCTGATATTCCCTGCATTTAGTGTTTCAACTGTTAAAAAAACAAAACAAAGGGTTGGTCATTCAGTTTGCCCAGCCCTCTTCCAGTACGAGGACAAGCGTGGGGTAATGTTTCCGAACAGCACATTTGCTGCACATACCTCCCGCAGACTTTGGATTCTCACTGGTCCTCCTGCTGCACTCATGATGCTTGCTGGTGTCCTCTTTCTCCTCCTCCTCACAGGTAACGTTTCTCTCATCTTCACATCCTCACTGTTGCTCTGAATGATCCTCAGACCTCACTGTGAACAGCTTTCAATGGAAAATCATTTCTACCAAGGAAATAATCTCAGTGACAACTGTTCGCAGTTGTAGAAATGTGGACGCAATTTCTGAAAAGATGTGTTGCTGTTTTTTAAATGTTTTTTCATGCTCTGAGTGCCACAATATAAATATTATTGAAATGGAAGCAGACATCTATCTCAAAACCTGGATAAATGATGTCATAACTGTATGCAGAGCTAGAGCCAAGTGAAAAATAAATTGTTTTTTGGGGGGCGATATTTGCTTATTACAGCTTATTGTTAAATTAAAAAAGGGACATCTGTATGATTTCAGAACATGTTGTCAAAAGCTCTTTAAGTCGCTGCAACTGAATGAGGTTTTCAGACAGTTCCGAGTGCTGCTGACCATAATTTTATTATCATGCATTTAATGGTTTATAGCAGATGGATCTCAAATGGAGAGCCTATTTAGACTCCGGCGACTGTGAAAGATCATTTAGCGGTCAAGTAGGTGAGCCGGTACTCCACATGCCTGCCAACCAACATCCATCTGTGACCACAAGTACCAGATATTATTGCAGATATTAGTGAGCTGATGTTTACTATGGACTTCAAAAAGCTAAATTGAGAAGCAGTTGCTAACTAGACAAACATACGGTAAGGGCTCTGAAGTTATAATTTGGTTTCTGTATTTCTTTCTGTATAAGATCAACTCTCATGAATGTGTCTTGATATTTCTAGCTGTGGATGGGGAGTCCAATGAGACAGTGTGCAGCTATCAGGATGTTTTAAACTACCTGAACTTGACCAAAAACAATGAGCTGTACTCCATGACCCGGCCTGTTAAAGACTACAAACACCCCACACAGGTATCCCTTGAGGTACTGCTGTATGCCATCCTAGATGTGGTAAGTAAGTAAGTAAGATTTGACATCGTAACTAAAGTTGCTACGAAAGTTTGAGTGATTTGAAGCTTTATGACAGTTTGGGTTGTGTTGGTTGTGCCTTTTTTCACACATATTTCTTTGCTTGTTTTTAGAGAGAGATTGACCAGAAATTCGTCCCTTACGTTTGGACTATCACGGTGAGTTCTCTCTCAGAAAAACTTGATTTGATCCTCAACCAGTCACTCTTTTGGGAAACTCATTTCTTTTCTATTTCTAAGAACTTTTAGCTTTTAACCAGACTCCTCTGACGTCTGCCCCCTCCTCCTCCTCACTCCCCCAATTTCTGATCATATTCCTGATTTGTGGTGGAATGTAACACATACATGTACTCAAATACTGTACTGAAGTACAATTTTGAGGTACTTATACTTGAGTATTTCCATTTTATGCTACTTTCTACTTCTTTGCTACATCTCAGAGGGAAATATTGTACTTTTTACTGCACTATATTTATTTGACAGCGTTAGATGCTTGTACTTTGCAATATGAATCTTTGCAGATTCAGATTATTAATACAAAATATAAATCAACTAATGAATTACATCTTATTATCATAGGTTGAGCTATCCATCAGTGTAGAAAAGTAATTAAAATGAGCTCCACCATTACCAGCTGCAACATTAAAGCACTAGCAGTGCATTTTGCACTCAGCGGCTCACGTTACCGCAGTCTTGGAAAGGGAGGAGTGAGCGGAGGGGTACTCAGTTGGTTGCAATCTGCACACTGTACCTTTAAAGGTCCCATATTATAAAAAAGTGAGATTTTCTTGTTTTTTTATTATAAAGCAGGCTTAAGTCCCATATAAATACTGTGAAAGTATCAAAATGCTCAATCCACAGGGAAATACACACAGCCCGTATTCAGAAACTCTGCATTTGAAACAAGCTGTCAGGATTTCTGTCCATTTGTGATGTCACAAATATACAATATTTAGACCCTTTACACAGTTTTAAATGTGAACATTCTGAATGTGTCCCAGTTTATTCCTGGTTGCAGTGTATGTGAATGTCTTCAGCTGACAGGAAATACACATGGACCCAAGTTGTTGCCTTGCAATGCAATTCTGTCGAAATGCGCTAAAACAGAGCGTTTAAGACAGAGGGTAAATACAGGCATATTCAGGCCGACAGTATGAGGAAAATAAAGTGTTTTTTTAACATTACAGCATGTAAACATGTTCTAGTAGAAACATAAAATACAAGTATGAACCTGAAAATGAGCACGATATGGGACCTTTAAATAAAATATCTGAATACTTCTGATTTCCCCCCTTGTTTGCCTCTGTAGAAGTGGCAGAATGAACACATTTCCTGGGATCCAAGTGACTTTTGTGGTATTCAGAGTGTTTCTCTTCCTACTGCGGTTTTGTGGAAGCCAGATATAACTCTTGAAGAAATGTAAGTGTGAATGAGCTTTCACATGCACTCACGATCACAAATCCAGTCACAACAGTAATTACAGTAATCGGTGTATCATGTTACTGTTTAGAAATGACTCAACAGCTGAAGCATTAGACACTACTTAAGACATAAGCAAACTTAAAGGGACTGTTTGTAAGAATCAGAAATACTTGTTAACAGCGACACCTGTGGCCGTTAAGTCAACGAAAGTCAGCATCCTGTTGTCGTGCTCGCGCTTGTGCTCGCTCTACATAGACATGAACGAGCATCACTCAAAACAGTGAGGCGACACACGTCAGCTAAAAGCACAATATCACTCTATATTTCAGCTGCTCGGCAGTAATGTTAGCTGACCAGATGAAGGTCTCTCCATGAATCACTGCCGATCCTAGTGTTGGCTTTTCCTGCCTCAGCCTCCCGACAGCCGTCCGAGGGAACGGGAGACGCCGGAGTTTTGGTCGGAGACGATAACGTTTCTCTCTGCGGAGCCCCGTCACTTCACACGACACGGAAAACCTCTGTTGGTCTGGAGGAGCTGCTGCATTTATTTCTGCACAAACGTCCACTGTGCATTCACTAGATATTCTCAAAGCTAAACTAACTCTTCTGCAGTGTGTAGTGTGCGCGCATGCACGTTAGAGTGGAGCGAAAGCGCGAGAACGAGCGCGGTGTGGGAGTGAAGGCAGGAAGAGGAGCAGAGACTCCGGCCCTGGAGACCAAAGCTACGGTCTCCCCCGCGTCCTCCGACCGCGGCCAACACTGTTTTGCAAGACGGGCTTCACTAGATATAACTTTGCGGTTTTGGTGCTTCCGCGTAGTTTGCGTTGGAGTCTCGTCTGAACAGCGTAGCCACACGCGAGCGCGCATGTGACACCGACACGGATTGATTTATACGTGTAAGAAGTTACAAACAGTCCCTTTAACATGTTGTTTACAGTCAAATAGTGAATTCTTGCTATTGCTGTGTATGTGTGCATGTGTGTGTTTACTTATATATCAGCGTGTTATCATACAGGACAGAAAAGGACAAAGCCCCTCCAAGTCCTCATCTCATCATCGACTCCAGCGGTTTAGTCTCTGTTCAGGACGACATGGTGTTGGTCAGCACCTGCAGGATGCACGTTTACCGATTCCCCTTCGACATACAGCGCTGTAATCTCACGTTCAAGTCTGTCCTGCACTCTGGTGAGCCTGTAATCTGGTCCTACAAGTTCTTGTTCTGTGTCCCTGTGTCTGTCCTTGTAATCACTTTTACAGTTTATTGTCACCTGAACACACACCAACAGATAAAACCTCAGTTGTTGTTGTTTTTTTTTTCATCTCTCACATCAGTCAAGGAAATACAACTCGCTAACCTGCTCAACTCGTCTGAGGCCACAGATTGGTCGCGTGAGGTGATGCGGACCCAGTACGAGTGGCTGTTCATCAACATGACAGTCACCAACAAAACTGTCAACATGATCGTCAAACAAGATGTGATCATTTACACTGTAAGTATTACTATGTATCTGCTTATACACGGGTTTCTGTGCAACGTCATCACAGAGATGCGCACGCAGCCAGGGGGCAGAAAGCACATCACGTCTAGCAGAGCCGAGCTACAAAGCAGAGATGACGAGGAGTTGAACTGCAACCAACCGCAGAAAGGATGGACTGAAAATGTTTAATATTTCTAGGGGATGTCATGCCTTTGCTGAAAACAGGAGTTCGTGGATCCAGACCTGATGGGCAAAAGCTTACTAGTCACACAGCGCTAGCGAATTAGCAGGTGATCATGGCGAGCTGTCCCGCTCCACAGATTGATAAAAATGAACCGATCAACAACAGGATGATCGACCCACACTCTGAGGAAATATTTATATATATTTAGTGACTATGACTTATAACTTAAAAGTGATGAAAGACTTCGTTATGGCTCTAAATTGCTGTGACGTTACGCAACTACAGCGGAAGGAAGCTCACTCCGGTAGCCTATGCCGTAACGTTACATTTTGAAGGGAAGCCTTCTGTATGTCTACCGAGGCAGCAGCTCCTCCTCCAACACAATCACAACAACAAGCAGCCGTAGAAAATAACGTTAACAGTGTAGCATTAAAGCGTGATGGAATTAGCTATCTTGCTAATTCCATCATGCTTTAATGCTGTTTGCCAGCGGCAGCGCTGAATCCAACGGTCCCTCCCTTTCCCCGCCGCGCCAGAGAAGGACAAAATACCTAGCTAACTCGCCAGCCATCCATCTCCGGAGCTGCGTCCGCTTTCATCCCAGCGAGCTGCGACCACACTTCAATGTCTGTTCTACTCCTACTGTTATTTCTATGGTCGTTATGTTGTTTGTCAGGAGTTCAACGCCATTTGGCTGTTTGTATTCCTTTAAACATGAATAATAACAGCGAATGTCCTCCGAGGCTGAGACACAGTCTTGAGCTCTGGGGTATAACACATGTGCGCAGTGTAACTGGAGCTGCGGTCGTGCGTTGCTATTGGCTCAATTTCAGCGAGTGCAGGTCAGATTTTACTGCTCATGTGTTGTACCCCAAAGATATAACACGTTGATGACATGTCCTCTTTTCCCCCTCCTTGATCTCCTCGTTCAACCTCTCTTCAAAACAAGCATCCATTTTGTTGTCTTCTTCTTGGCACACCAGTTGGAGGTGCGTACGCCACCAACTGGACTGGAGTCTGGAAATAAACTTATATTCCCTTACATTTAATATTTATTTTTTCATCTTTTCATTCTTTCTGTCCATTTTTTACATACTACTTTCCTTCCTTTCTTGCTTGACCTGATCTCAAAATATGAAAATCCCCATTATACACTTGAAAATTTGACTTTTCTTTTTCCACGCTGGACTGGTGCAGATTATCTGCTGTGTACAACATGGTTGCTCCCTCCTCAGATGTGTGTGTACATCAACCATTTGACCCTTAAAACCTCATTTCACAGATCACTATGAAGAGGCGGTCTCTCCTCTACATTGTCAACTTCTTACTACCCATCCTGTTCTTCTTTTGTCTGGACGTGGCCTCCTACCTGATCTCAGAAAGCGGCGGCGAGAAGCTCAGCTTCCAGGTCACTGTGCTGCTCGCTGTCACCGTGATGCAGCTTATTCTCAATGAGATTCTGCCTTCCTCTTCAGACAAGATCCCTCTTATAGGTAAAGAAGCTCAGAGTCATTACTTTATAGGACTGTAATTCATATGAGCAGGAGCTCTGAGTCAATGTGTGGTTATTTGTCCACATTAATGATGCTGCCCTCTCCCCTCAGCGGTCTACTGCATTGGGATTTTTGGTTTGATGATGCTGAGCCTCCTGGAGACGATTTTGGTGATGTATCTGATGGAGAAAGACTCTGCATCACAAGAGTGCAGAGGTACTTCTAATTTTACTGTTATTATGATGTCCACCTTTAGTTACTTTCTGAACATTTATAACTTATAATTCATACTGGATCTTTTTATGTCCTTCCAGAGGAGAAGAAATGGACTCCGTGCATCTCTGATGTGTCTGCTGATGAAACACCAATCGCACCGCTGAAGGTTGGGATTACATTACACTTTGAAGGGCTGGTTCAGCCAAAATTACCAAAAAAGGATATCAAATATTTTCTCAAACCGTGTTAATTTCGTTAACGAAAACTATGACGAAATGTGTTCGTCAATGACCTTTTTCTCCAAGACCTTTGCAATCAAAAGTCATCAATCATTTGCGTTTTCATGCAACATTGGTGATGTGGCATGGCGGTAAAAATAAGCGCCTTTTGCCATAAAACAGGAAGTTGTTGTAACTTCTGCGTACTTTGTCAAATCTTTTCCAAATTTCTTAGGCACGATAAGGGTCCAGGCCTGAAGATATTTACGTGCCAATACCGACGTGCCAATATCAACTCATAGTTCCACCCCTAAACTTTATCCCCGCCCCCTTTCATAACCCATGAACCGTTTGTCGTAGACAGTAGAGGGACGCATCATTGCACTCAGCAGAGTTCCTCTTTCATTGCGTCTGGCCACGACGACCGGTGTCCCGCAAGTACCCCTGGCGTGCGTGAATGTGCAAAGGCCCGTTCATCGCTGCTTGCAGCTTTAATTTGGTTTGTAATCTCGCTGATTAACCACCACCTCTGCAGGGAAGCAGCAGCAGCCAGCTGACGGAGGAGCCCCATGCCTCGGATGAGCTGAGGGAGTTGCTGAAAACGCTGGTTGTGCTCCTCAATAGCAGGAAGGAAGAAGGGAAGCCCGGCTACTGGACCAGACTGACTAAAACTATCAACAGAGTTTTCTTCATTTTCTATGTCACAGCTGCCAGTGTGTTTTTTATCTGGATGTTTTTCCACTGGAATGCACACGAATAATGGTGCTAAATAATGACGCGTAAGATAGAGATGTAGTTCCCATTGTCATTACTTACAAGACTTGCAACCTACAGTAGGAAACCCTTCCCTGTATATTTGGCATGGTCACAAATGAGTGTCAGACTACACAGATGTTTAATGCATTTTGGACAAGCTATCCTGCATCATCAGAACTGTTTAGATATATGTAGTCCTTCAATAGTGTTGTTTGCATGTTTTACAGTATACACAGCATATATTCTGCACAATGCTAGTGTTCAATGAATCCACCAGATACATAATAAAATACATTTAAAAACAAAGCATGCAAGTGTAAGAGAACTTGTATCATGCTCTCTCAGGTTGCAGTATAATGTGGTTAATGCCTGCTGTGTAATTGTTCTTGTTTACCTGTCCATTAAACAAAGTATGAGACTGCATAGGCTACATGATGATTTTCATTATCTATATATATATCCTATACACACACAGAGGAGACGGAGGTCTGCAGGTTAACCACCGTGACAGATGTTTTTTTACATGGTATTTTTCACCGTTTGACTGCTTTTAATGTGAAGCAGCTGCAGCAGGTTATTAATATTGTAACCTTTATTATGGAGAGGACTGTTTGTGAAACACCTCAAGTTGGACTTCTTTCCTGTTAGCAAATACAAGGGAGTGCTGAGCTTTTATTGTGAAGGTAAAGAGGAAGTGTAATGTTTATAACGGGATGCTACTGTGACTAGAACGGGAGTCTGGAGATGGGAACGAGTAAAGACGCCAGCATGTTCAAGCCTCCGTCTCATCGTGTCCTTATTTCACATGATAAATAAGTATAAACGCACATAAAAGACCTCTCGGTTACACTATCAACAGTAAGTTAATGCAGCTCTGATACGGTGAAGCAGGTTTTAAAAACTGTGAGGTGGGGAGAGTTGAAGATGGACGTGATGCATGAGGCGTGAGAGCGACTGGTAATAATCATGTTGGTGCCCTAACAACAACGGAAACTTAAGTTATTCTAGTTTAACCCGCTGACTTGACCTGTTCACCAACACAGTCAGCAGCTAGCTACAGGCTGTGACACAGCTAACGGTGGCAACTGAGGTAAAAACCGTTAGCGCCGATTAGCGTCAAAAGTCAACAGTCTCACGGCAGTTTGTGAAATAGTCACGAAATTTAATCTATTTGATTTGTGTACATAGACACAAATTTACTTTTTTTCGTTACGCTCAGTACGACTTTCAACAACGTATTTTTGTGCGTTCTCCTGCGAGTGTCCGGCAACACGAGACGCACGTGTCAATTTCCAGTTATCAATTACACAGGATTACATTAGAGCTGCAACGATTAATCAATTAGTTGTCAACGATTAAATTAAAAATCTTAAATGTGAATATTTTCTGGTTTCTTTACTCCTCTATGACAGTAAACTGAATATCTTTGAGTTGTGGACAAAACAAGACATTTGAGGACGTCATCTTGGGCTTTGGTAAACCATTTTCTAGACCAAACAACTAATCGATTAATCGAGAAAATAATCAACAGATAAATCAACAATGAAAACAACCATTAGTTGCAGCCCTACATTACATGCATGAATCTCTTTTCTAGTGAAATGATGGAATCAACCGGCGACTTTACTATCACAGTACAAGGTACAGTATGTGCCTAAACCATTATTTATTCTTCACCAAATTATAATGTATCTTGTCAAATTAACTGAGCTGCTCTTCAATATTTCCAGGTATGCCCTTGCAACTGCAGAAGTACACGATGGAGTTCATCTGGTTGGGAATCACTGCCTTAGACGATAAAAAACGATTGGTCAGTTTGCCCTGCCCTCTGCCATTACGAGGATGACCGCTCATCGGGTAATGTTTCCAGAGAGCACATTTGTTGTACAAACCTCTCACAGACTTTGGATTCTCACTGATCCCGATGTCATGATGCTGTCAGGGTTCCTCTTTCTGCTCTTCCTCGCAGGTAAGGTTTCTCTCATCCTCACAGCATCCCTGTTGCTCTGAATAATCCACAGACCTCACTGGAATTAAGTCTGTGGCTCATCAAGAGTAACAGTTGGACACTGATGGTTTCTGAAAAGAAAACCTGGACAGACTCAAAACTATCTGCATACCACTAGAGGTTGAGTGAGATATTTAGTATAATGTTTATTTCTTTTTTGAAACTGTTTGAAAGTGATGTTGATGCAAACTTTACGATCATTTTGGAAGATGTAGTTTGTGGTGCTGGTGAATGCTGGGAGGTGTGTCTAATATTTAGCCAATTCACTGATACAAACATGATAAAATATTAGAGACACTAATGCAAACACTAAAGGTCACAATGTCACTGTACAGTAATAGCATTTATATCGTATTACACTGGGTTGATTTTAGCTACGTAGGTGTACCTAAACAACTGGCAACTGAGTATATATAATTTTGATTGTACTTTTGCTTTCTAAATTGCTGCAACTGAATTAGGTTTTCAGACAGTTCTGAGTGTTGCTGGCTATGATTTGATTACATGCATTTGGTGATATATATAGAAGATAGATCTCAAATGGAAACCTATTTAGACTGTAAAGTGACTGTAAATATTTAATGCCCATATTTAAAAATTGATGTAGTGGTTGGTTAGTGCTGGTCCGGTTCTGCCAACACCCCTCTCATGATGGCATTTGTTTGACCATAATCATATTACTGCAGATATTTGTGAGCTGGATTAATATTTAATGATTGAAAAAGAGCCTTTCATTAAGGGGATGTAGTTGAAAGTGCTTTACAATAAAGTGAAGAAAAAAGAGAATAAAAACGGGCAAATTAAACCAGAAAGCCCTTTCTGTCAGAAATCTCCTTAGATTTAGGCAACAAAACTACTTGGTTAGGTTAGGAAAAGATATTTCATGTCTGGGTCAAAGTGGCGGATTGACTGACAGACCGTCATAACCGTGCCAGTAGAATAGCTGAAAAACAATCAAATTCATATGATGAATTCAGAAGCAGTGAATACATACAATGATTTTATTTTAATGAGTAACTGAGATGACATCATGAGTGATCTGAAGTTCTAATTCAAAGGAAAAATGAAGAGCATCACATTTCCTGAACCCTCTCATTGAGAATGTGTCCTGATGTTTTCACTGTAGAGGCGAAGTCCTCCAATGGTTCCTGCAGACATCTGGATGTTTTAAAGCATCTGAACTTGACCGAAAATAATGAGCTGTTCTCCATGACCCGGCCTGGGAGCGCTGAATCGCCCACAAAGGTATTCCTGGATGTACTACTCTATGCCATTCTAGACATGGTAAGTGGTTGTTTCTAATTATAAATTACAATTATCATTTACTGTTGAGGAGGTTATATTGGCTCCATTTCTCTGTTTGTTTGTAATGTAACAGGATATCACAAAATCAAGTAACAGCATACCACGATATCACAGAAATGACAACTAGCAGCGATAGCAGGGCGACTAGCAGCGACAATGACTAGCAGCAACAACTAGCAGCGACAACGACTAGCAGCGACATTGACTAGCAGCTACAACGACTATCAGCGACGACTAGCAGGGTGGACTAGCAGCGACGACTGGCAGCAACAACGACTAGCAGCGATGACTATCAGCGATGACTAGCAGTGATAGCAGCGACGACTATCAGCGACAACTAGCAGTGATAGCAGCGACGACTAGCAACGACATTGACTAGCAGCTACAACGACTATCAGCGACGACTAGCAGCGATGACTATCAGCGACTAGCAGCGACAACTAGCAGTGATAGCAGCAACGACTATCAGCGATGACTAGCAGTGATAGTAGCGACGACTAGCAGGGTGGACTAGCAGTGACGACTAGCAGTGATAGCAGCGACAACTATCAGCGAAAGCAGTGATAGCGGCAACTAGCAGTGACAACGACTAGCAGCGGCGAATAGCAGCAATGATGCCTAGCAGTGGCGACGACTAGCAGCAGTGATAGCAGCGACGACTAGCAGCGACGACTAGAAGGGATAGCAGCGACCACTAGAAGTGACGATTAGAAGTGATAGCAGCGACGACTAGAAGTGACGATTAGAAGGGATAGCAGCGACCACTAGAAGTGATGATTAGAAGGGATAGCAGCGACCACTAGAAGTGACGATTAGAAGTGATAGCAGCGACCACTAGAAGTGACGATTAGAAGGGATAGCAGCGACCACTAGAAGTGACGATTAGAAGGGATAGCAGCGACCACTAGAAGTGACGATTAGAAGTGATAGCAGCGACCACTAGAAGTGACGACTAGAAGTGATAGCAGCGACGACTAGAAGTGACGATTAGAAGTGATAGCAGCGACTACTAGCGGCAGCGACGACTAGAAGGGATAGCAGCGACTACTAGAAGTGACGATTAGAAGTGATAGCAGCGACGACTAGCGGCAGCGACCAGCAGTGGCGACCAGCAGTGGCGACGACTAGCAGTGATAGCAGTGACGACTAGCAGCTTTGACTAGCAGTGATAGCAGTGACGACTAGCAGCGATGACTAACAGTGATAGCAGCCCTGAAAACCCAGGGTTAAACCTGAAGTTACTTCGTTAGCCTCAAATTCTGCTTCTTGGTACAGGCCTCAGGTGCGCCTGTTCACAACTGTCATATGAACTGATGTTTACGAACTTGCATTAACATTGAATTTGTGCAAAGTTTCATGACAGTTCCCGAGACGTCTGACATATTTCTTTGTTCACAGAACGAGAAGGACCAGAAATTTGTTTCATACGTTTGGATTGATTCGGTGAGTTCTCTCTGAGGAAGAAAGCACTTTCTGATTGAATGAAAACCTCTCAAACCTCTGTTGGGAAACTCAACTTTCTTTTGTTTAAATGCATGTTTTCCTCTATAGTGGTGGCAGGGTGACGACATTTCTTGGAATCCTGATGACTTCTGTGGTATTCAGAGGATTTATCTTCCTACTAAATTATGGTGGAAGCCAGATGTAACTATTGAAGAGATGTAAGTTTGAATGTGTCTGTTCTGACATGCAACAAACAGCCACTACTGAACCACATATACTGCAGTTATATGGTGCAGTTCATTGCATTCTTTCAGTATGTTTTACATGAAGTTATGTTCTATAGTATTTTAATAACATTATATGAAATTCAGTTAACAGCATTTGTGTGTGTGTTCTCATACAGGATAGAAAAGGACAAGGCCGATCAGAGTCCTTATCTCATGGTTAACAGTAGCGGTTGCGTCATACTCAGAAAGAACATGGTGGTGGTCAGCACCTGCAGGATGCAAATTGACAAATTCCCCTTCGACATTCAGAGCTGCACCCTCACTTTCAAGTCTGTCATATACTCTGGTGAGCATGACCTGTTCTTGTGTCTGTTTGAGTTTGAATGCATGTGTGCTTCAATGATTTTAACAGTCAGTTTACTGAATGTTACCTGAATACACTCACTCACTCACTCTCACTCATCTTCAACTGCTTATCCGGGGTCGGGTCGCGGGGGCAGTAGCTCCAGCAGGGGACCCCAAACTTCCCTTTCCCGGGACACATTATCCAGCTCTGACTGGGAGATCCGAGGCGTTCCCAGGCCAGTGTGGAGATATAATCTCTCCACCTAGTCCTGGGTCTTCCCCGTGGTCTCCTCCCAGCTGGTCGTGCCTGGTACCACGTACACTTATGAGCATCCTTATGTTCGAACATGGTGTTCGTTATGGACAGTCCATGAGTAGCACAGAAGTCCAATAACAAACGACCACTCTGGTTTAGATCAGGGAGGCCATTCCTCCCAATTACGCCACTCCAGGTGCCTCCATCGTTGCCCACGTGCGCGTTGAAGTCTCCCAGCAGAACTATGGAGTCCCCTACTGGAGCCCCATACAGGACTCCATTCAGGGTCTCCAAGAAGGCCGAATACTCCGAACTGCTGTTCGGTGCATATGCACATACAACAGTCAGAGTTTTCCCCCCCATAACCCGAAGGCGTAGGGAGGCGACCCTCTCGTCCACCAGGGTAAACTCCAACGTAGCGGCACATAGCCGGGGATTTGTGAATATCCCCACACCCGCTCGGCGCCTCAAACAATGGGCAACTCCAGAGAAGAATAAAGTCCAACCCCTGTCCAGGAGTACGGTTCCAGAACCGAGGCTGTGCGTAGAGGTAAGCCCTACCAGATCTAACTGATAGCGCTCCACCTCCTGCACAAGCTCCGGCTCCTTCCCCCACAGAGAGGTGACGTTCCACGTCCAAAGAGCCAGCCTCTGCCACCCGGGTCCGGTCCGTCGAGGTCCCTGGTCTTCACTGCTACCCGTGTGACATTGCACCCGACCCCAGCGGTTCCTCCCGCAGTTGGTGAGCCCACAGGATGGCGAGGAGGGGGTTGCCACGTCGCTTCTTTGGGGTGTCCCTGGCCAGGCTCCGTGGCAAACCCGGCCACCAGGCGCTCGCTGACGGGCCCTCCTTCTGGGCCTTGCTCCAGATGTGGGCCCCGGGCTTCCTCCAGGCCGGGTACCTTCTCCTCTGTCTCGTTTCTTCATTGGGGTTTATGATCCATTCTCAGTCTGGCCCCTCGCCTGAGACCAATTTGCCATGGGAGACCCTACCGGGAGCATCAGGCTCCAGACAACACAGCCCTCAGGGTCATAGGGACACACAAACCTCTCCACCATGTTAAGGTGATGGTTCCAGGAGAGTACCTGAATACACATACCATATATTCCTTCTTTGTTAACCTGCAGGGAAACCTCACTGTTTTATTTTTATCTCCCGCCTCAGACGAGGATATAGAGTTGGTTCCGTCAGGTGACATCTCATGGAACTTAGAGTGGTCTCGCAAGATGATGCGGACCCAGTCCGAGTGGCTGTTCCACGACTTGACCATGGACAACAAAACTGTTAATAATTTTGGCTTCAACCAAAGCATGTTGGTTTACACTGTAAGTATTTCTGAACAGGTAATGATTGATTGATTCGGTTTAGCCTTTGACAAATGTAAACATCAACAACCTAACATCGTTTCACAGATCACCATGAAGAGGCGATCTGCCCTCTACATCGCCAACTTCTTGCTACCCGTCCTGTTCTTCTTTTGTCTGGACTTGGCCTCCTTCCTGATCTCAGACAGCAGCGGCGAGAAGCTCAGCTTCAAGGTCACTGTGCTGCTCGCTGTCACCGTGATGCAGCTTATTCTCAATGAGATTCTGCCTTCCTCTTCAGACAGGATTCCTCTTATAGGTAAAGAAGCTTAAGAGTCATTACTTTATTAGACTGTAATTCATATGAGCAGGAGCAGCACGTATATACCTACTCAATTTGAATTCATTTGTCCGTATTAATGATGCTGCTTTCTCCCCTCAGCGGCCTACTGCATTGGGATTTTTAGTTTGATGATGCTGAGCCTCCTGGAGACAATTTTGGTGATGCATCTGATGGAGAAAGACTCTGCATCCCAAGACAACAAGGTAGATAAAGACCAAAGATGACAACACTAATAGTCCCATTATTTAACCACAGCTTATTTAAAGGGACTGTTTGTAACTTCTTACTCGTATAAATCATTGGGGGTCGGTGTCCCATGCGCGCTTGCGTGTGGCTATGCTGTTCAGACTCAGACTCCAACACAAACTACTGGGAAGCACCAAAACCTCAAAGTTATATGTAGTGTAGCCCGTCTTGCAAAACAGTGTTGGACGCGGTCGCAGGACGTGGGGGAGACCGTAGCTTTGGTCTCCAGGGCCAAAACTCCGGTGTCTCCCGTTCCCTCCGGCCGCGGTCGGGAGGCTGAAGCAGGAAAAGCCAACACTAGGATCAGCAGTGATTCATGGAGAGACCTTCGTCTGGTCAGCTAACATTACTGCCAAGCAGCTGAAATATAGAGTGATATTGTGGTTTTAACTGATGTGTGTCGCATCACTGTTTTGAGCGATGCTCATTCATGTCTATGTAGAGTGAGCACAACGCAAACCCGACGCTGACTTTCGTTGACTTCACGGCCATAGGTGTCGCTGTTAACAAGCATTTCTGATTCTTACAAACAGTCCCTTTAACTGTTTTTTTCAGGGTAGCAGCAGCCAACTGACGGAGGAGTCCTGTGACGTTGAGGAGCTGTCAGACGAGCAGAGGGAGGCGGTGAAAACACTGACTCCGCTCTTCAGCAGCATGAAGGAAGAAGGGAAGCCCGGCTACTGGACCGGAGTGGCTAAAACGATCAACAGAGGTTTCTTCATTCTCTACATCATAGCTGCCAGTCTGTTTTTAGTCTTCATGTTTTTCAGTTGGAAAAGTGACGAAAATAATAGTGCTAATATTTCTGATAACTGACGACAAGTCATGCTGCAGGTCAAATTGTGCAGCGGCGAAGCTGACCATTTATACTGCCATTTCAACATCACCTTATATTATCTTTAATAGGTAAAACAACCATTTTGAAGAGATATACGTTTGATAAATCACATCTTTGTTTTATGCACGTGTTACTGAAAACATACGCATTTTAAAATACTTAATAAATGAGAGAAAATAAATGCATTTAGGCGGAGTTAACAGGCTCTTGTGGTTTTCCTCTCATCAGTAAAACAAACTGAATGTACACTAGCCTTTCATATGTTATAAATAGGCTACAATCAACAGAACAATATGAACATTCAGGCTTCCTTGTGTGGCTCAAATCTGTACTTCAGATAGAAACCTTAAATAAAAGACGATGGAAGAAATTCTGCAAATTTATTTGGCAACCCTAATAAAATCTCCTGTCCCAGTCTTTGGGAAAATGTATGCGTACAGGTGTTAACAAAATTGCATGAAGTCTTACATAAATATGTCATATTGGGCAATCCTTTTAATCCACCCAAAACATTAAAATATGTACAATTTATTGTATACAATATTTAAACAATGAAGGATGTAATTAAGTGCAAGCAAATTCCTATCACACATGTTTTCACAGCTTTGTCTGAATCTTATCTAAGCTTTATGAACCGACTTTGCCAGCGCTAACATGGCTAAAGTAAGAATTATTAAAATCATTGCAGCAGAGATATCCTGACCTTTAGTCTCGAGTATGCATCAAGCCAACCAGTTTGCAACGCAGGATTTCTGTTAAAGATTTGTAGTAATTTGAGCAATTTTCTCTGACTTGGATCCTCCGGAGTCACAGAAGTTATTCTACAACTGAAACACATCTATAATATTCTGAAGCCATTTAATGGGTTTTTCTGTATATGGGTTCAGTATTATCATGTAGTCTTTCTGTGGTGTTCTTTCACATCTCTCTCTCTCTGTATTACTTTGCTTTATTCATGAAATAACAGTCCTGATATCTGCTTTCTATACTGGCTCTGACAACATGTATCAGATTCTATATAATGCAAAAATAAATAATAAAAACAAAACATATTCTCTCTGTGTTTTTTTACTCTGTATGTGTGTGTGTATGTGTGTGTGTGTGTGTGTGTGTGAGGGCGGTGAGAGTGAACCAAAACAGTCCAGTAATAATGTAACTTCACCTCACACAAATTGCAACAAAGGCTATTTTACTTGTATCGTTCCCCTAAAGGTACAGTATGTGCCTAAACCATAATTTATTCTTCACCAAATTATAATGTATCTTGTCAAATTAACTGAGCCGCTCTTCAATATTTCCAGGTATGCTCTTTCAACTGCAGAACTACACGATGGAGTTCATCTGGTTGGGAATCACTGCCTTAGACGATAAACGATTGGTCAGTTTGCCCTGCCCTCTGCCATTACGAGGATGACCGCTCATCGGGTAATGTTTCCGGAGAACACATTTGTTGTACAAACCTCTCACAGACTTTGGATTCTCACTGATCCCGATGTCATGATGCTTGCAGGGTTCCTCTTTCTGCTCCTCCTCGCAGGTAAGGTTTCTCTCATCCTCACAGCATCCCTGTTGCTCTGAATAATCTTCAGACCTCACTGGAATTAAGTCTGTGGCTCATCAAGAGTAACAGTTGGACACTGATGGTTTCTGAAAAGAAAACTTGGACAGACTCAAAACTATCTGCATACCACTAGAGGTTGAGTGAGATATTTTGTATTATGTTTATTTCTTTGTTGAAACTGTTTGAAAGTGATGTTGATGCAAACTTTACGATCATTTTGGAAGATGTAGTTTGTGGTGCTGTTGAATAGTGGGCTAAAATGGGAGGTGTGTCTAATATTTAGCCAATTCACTGATACAAACATGATAAAATATTAGAAACACTAATGCAAACACTAAAGGTCGCACTGTCACTGTACATTAATAGCATTTATATCGTACTACACTGGGTTGATTTTAGCTACGTAGGTACCTACCGTAGGTGTACCGAAACAACTGGTAACTGAGTATATATCATTTTGATAGTACTTTTGCTTTCTAAATTGCTGCAACTGAATTAGGTTTTCAGACAGTTCTGAGTGTTGCTGGCCATTATTTTTTACATGCATTTGGTGATATATAGAAGATGGATCTCAAATGGAAACCTATTTAGACTGTAAAGTGACTGTAAATATTTAGCGCCCATATTTAAAAATTGATGTAGTGGTTGGTTAGTGCTGGTCCGGTTCTGCCAACGCCCCTCTCATGATGGCATTTGTTTGACCACAATCATATTACTGCAGATATAGAGCTGGATTAATATTTAATGATTGAAAAAGAGCCTTTCATATAGGGGATGTAGTTGAAAGTGCTTTACAATAAAGTGAAGAAACAAGAGAATAAAAATGGGCAAATTAAACCAGAAAGCCCTTTCTGTCAGAAATCTCTTTAGGTTTAGGCAACAAAACTACTTGGTTAGGTTAGGAAAATATATTTCATGTCTGGGTCAAAGTGGCGGATTGACTGACAGACCGTCATAACCGTGCCAGTAGAATAGCTGAAAAACACTCAAATTTATATGATGAATTCAGAAGCAGTGAATACATACAATGATTTTATTTTAATGAGTAACTGAGATGACATCATGAGTGATCTGAAGTTCTAATTCAAAGGAAAAATTAAGAACATCACATTTCCTGAACCCTCTCATTGAGAATGTGTCCTGATTTTTTCACTGTAGAGGCGAAGTCCTCCAATGGTTCCTGCAGGCATCAGGATGTTTTAAAGCATCTGAACTTGACCGAAAATAATGAGCTGTTCTCCATGACCCGGCCTGGGAGCGCTGAATCGCCCACAAAGGTAGTCCTGGATGTACTACTCTATGCCATTCTAGACATGGTAGGTGGTTGTTTATAATTATAAATTACAATTATCGGCTCCATTTCTCTGTTTGTTTGTAATGTAACAGGATATCACAAAATCAAGTAACAACATACCACGATATCACAGAAATGACAACTAGCAGCGATAGCGGCGACTACCAGCGACAACGACTATCAGCGACAACGACTGGCAGCAACAACTATCAGTGACAATGACTAGCAGCGACAACGACTAGCAGCAACAACTAGCAGCGACAACGACTATCAGCGACAACGACTATCAGCAACAACGACTGGCAGCGACATCGACTGGCAGCAACAACTAGTAGCGACAATGACTAGCAGCTACAACTAGCAGCGACAACGACTAGCAGCAACAACTAGTAGCGACAACGACTAGTGGCGACAACGACTGGCAGCTACAACTAGCAGCGACAACGACTAGCAGCAACAACAACTAGCAGTAACAACGACTGGCAGCAACAACTAGCAGCGACAACGACTAGCAGCAACAACTAGCAGCAACATCGACTAGCAGAAACAACTAGCAGCGACAACGACTAGCAGCAACAACTAGCAGCGACAACGACTAGCAGCAACAACTAGCAGCAACATTGACTATTAGAAACAACTAGCAGCAACGACGACTAGCAGCAACGACGACTAGCAGCGACAACGACTAGCAGCAACAACTAGCAGCGACAACGACTAGCAGCAACAACTAGCAGCAACAACGACTAGCAGCAACAACTAGCAGCGACAACGACTAGCAGCAACAACGACTAGCAGCAACAACTAGCAGTGACAACGACTAGCAACGGCAACTAGCAGCAGTGATAGCAGCAACGACTAGCAATGATAGCAGCGGCGACTTACAGTGATAAAAGCGACGAATAGCAGCAGTGACTAGCAGCAGTGATAGCAGCGGCGACTAACAGCGACGACTAGCACGACTAATGCCCCTGTGGACACTTACCATTATCTCAAACATAACCTGCTCTGGAGCAGCACTTATGAAACCCAGGGTTAAACCTGAAGTTACTTCGTTAGCCCCAAATCCTGCTTCTTAGTACAGGCCTCAGGTGCGCCTGTTCAAAACTGTCATATGAACTGATGTTTATGAACTTGTATTAACATTGAATTTGAGCTAAGTTTCATGACAGTTCCCGAGACGTCTGACATATTTCTTTGCCCACAGAACGAGAAGGAACAGAAATTTGTTTCAAAAGTTTGGACTGATTCGGTGAGTTCTCTCTGAGGAAGAAAGCTTTTTTTGATTGAATTAAAACCTCTCAAACCTCTGTTGGGAAACTCAACTTTCTTTTGTTTAAATGCGTGTTTTCCTCTATAGTTGTGGCAGAGTGACAACATTTTTTGGAATCCTGATGACTTCTGTGGTATTCGGGAGATTTATCTTCCTACTAAATTATGGTGGAAGCCAGATTTAATTATTGAAGAGATGTAAGTTTGAATGTGTCTGTTCTGACATGCAACAAACAGCCAGTACTGAACCACATATACTGCAGTTATATGGTGCAGTTCATTGCATACTTTCAGTATGTTTTACATGAAGTTATGTTCTATAGTATATTAATAACATTATATGAAATTCATTTAACAGCATTTGTGTGTGTGTTCTCATACAGGATAGAAAAGGACAAGACCGATCAGAGTCCTTGTCTCATGGTTAACAGTAACGGTACAGTCACATTCAGAAACAACATGGTGGTGGTCAGCACCTGCAGGATGCAAATTTACAAATTCCCCTTCGACATTCAGAACTGCACCCTCTCTTTCAAGTCTGTCATATACTCTGGTGAGCATGACCTGTTCTTGTGTCTGTTTGAGTTTGAATGCATGTGTGCTTTAATGATTTTTACAGTCAGTTTACTGAATGTTACCTGAATACACTCACTCACTCACTCTCACTCATCTTCAACCGCTTATCCGGGGTCGGGTCGCGGGGGCAGTAGCTCCAGCAGGGGACCCCAAACTTCCCTTTCCCGGGCCACATTATCCAGCTCTGACTGGGAGATCCGAGGCGTTCCCAGGCCAGTGTGGAGATATAATCTCTCCACCTAGTCCTGGGTCTTCCCCTTGGTCTCCTCCCAGCTGGTCGTGCCTGGAACACCTCCCTAGGGAAGCGCCCAGGGGGCGTCCTTACTAGATGCCCGAACCACCTCAGCTAGCTCCTTTCAACGCAAAGGAGCAGCTGAGGTACTTGAACTCCTTCACTTGGGGTAAAGACTCATCCAGTGAGTGCTGGAGGTCACAGACCGATGACGCCAACAGGACCACATCATCTGCAAAAAGCAGCGATGAGATCTTCAGCACACTGAACTGCAAACCCTCCTCCCCCGACTACGCCTTGATATCCTGCCCATGAATATCACAAACAGGACTGGTGACAAAGCGCAGCCCTGCTGGAGGCCAACCCCCACCGGAAACGAGTCAGACTTATTGCCGAGAACCCGAACACAGCTCTCGCTTTGGGCGTACAGAGATTGGATGGCCCTGAAAAGTGACCCCCTCACCCCATACTCCCGCAGCACCCCCAACAGTTTATCCCGAGGGACCTGGTCATACGCCTTCTCCAAGTCCACAAAACACATGTAGACTGGAAAGGCATACTCCAAGGCCCCCTCCAGGATCCTTGCGAGAGTGAAAAGCTGGTCCGTTGTTCCACGGCCAGGACGGAATCCGCGTTATTCCTTTTCAATCCGAGGTTCGACTATCGGCCGAACCCTCCTTCCCAGCACCTCGGAGTACACTTTACCAGGGAGGCTGAGTAGTGTGACACCCTGTAATTGGCACACACTCTCTGGTCCCCCTTTTTGAACAGGGGAACCACCACCCCGGTCTGCCACTCCTTAGGCACTGTCACCAACTTCCACGCAATGTCGAAGAGACGTGTCATCCAAGACAGCTCCTCCACACCCAAAGCCTTCAGCATTTCTGGACGGATTTCATCAATCCCCGGGGCTTTGCCACTGTGGAGTTGTTTGACTACCTCAGTGACCAGAACCAGGGTAATTGATGATGGTCCCCCATCAGCTTCCAGCTCTGCCTCTACAATAGAGGGCGTATTAGTCGGATTCAGGAGTTCCTCAAAGTGCTCCTTCCACCGCCCGATTACCTCCTCAGTTGAGGTCAACAGTGTCCCATCCTTACTGTACACAGCTTGGATGGTTCCACGTTTCCCCCTCCTGAGGTGCCGGACGGTTTTCCAGAAGCACTTTGGAGCCGACCGAAAGTCCTTCGCCATGGCTGCTCCGAATTCCTCCCACACCCGCTGCTTTGCCTCCTTCACAGCCGGAGACCTCCGAGATAACATATCCCAGAAGGCCTCCTTCTTCAGTCGGACGGCTTCCCTGACCACCGATGTCCACCATGGTTTTCGAGGGTTGCTGCCTCTTGAGGCACCCAAGACCTTTAGACCACAGCTCACCGCCGCAGCTTCAGCAATGGAAGCTTTGAACATCACCCACTCGGGTTCAATGCCCCCAACCTCCACAGGGATGCCAGAAAAGCTCCGCCGGAGGTGTGAGTTGAAGATCTTTCGGACAGGGGCCTCCTCCAGACGTTCCCAGTTCACCCGCACTACCCGTTTGGGCTTACCAGGTCTGTCCAGAGTCTTCCCCCACCCTCTGACCCAACTCACCACCAGATGGTGATCAGTTGACAGCTCGGCCCCTCTCTTTACCCAAGTGTCCAAAACATGCAGCCTCAGATCAGACGATACGATTCCAAAATTGATCATCGACCTTCGGCCTAGGGTGCTCTGGTACCACGTACACTTATGAGCATCCTTATGTTCGAACATGGTGTTCGTTATGGACAGTCCATGACTAGCACAGAAGTCCAATAACAAACGACCACTCTGGTTTAGATCAGGGAGGCCATTCCTCCCAATTACGCCACTCCAGGTGTCTCCATCGTTGCCCACATGCGCGTTGAAGTCTCCCAGCAGAACTATGGAGTCCCCTACTGGAGCCCCATACAGGACTCCATTCAGGGTCTCCAAGAAGGCCGAATACTCCGAACTGCTGTTCGGTGCATATGCACATACAACAGTCAGAGTTTCCCCCCCATAACCCGAAGGCGTAGGGAGGCGACCCTCTCGTCCACCGGGGTAAACTCCAACGTAGCGGCACACAGCCGGGGATTTGTGAGTATCCCCACACCCGCTCGGCGCCTCACACAATGGGCAACTCCAGAGAAGCATAAAGTCCAACCCCTGTCCAGGAGTACGGTTCCAGAACCGAGGCTGTGCGTAGAGGTAAGCCCTACCAGATCTAACTGATAGCGCTCCACCTCCTGCACAAGCTCCGTTTCCTTCCCCCACAGAGAGGTGACGTTCCACGTCCCCAGAGCCAGCCTCTGCCACCCGGGTCCGGTCCGTCGAGGTCCCTGGTCTTCACTGCTACCCGTGTGACATTGCACCCAACCCCAGCGGTTCCTCCCGCAGGTGGTGAGCCCACAGGATGGCGAGGAGGGGGTTGCCACGTTGCTTCTTCGGGGTGTCCCCGGCCGGGCTACGTGGCAAGCCCGGCCACCAGGCGCTCGCTGACGGGCCCTCCTTCTGGGCCTTGCTCCAGACGTGGGCCCCGGGCTTCCTCCAGCCCGGGTACCTTCTCCTCTGTCTCGTTTCTTCATTGGGGTTTATGATCCATTCTTAGTCTGGCCCCTCGCCTGAGACCAATTTGCCATGGGAGACCCTACCGGGAGCATCAGGCTCCAGACAACACAGCCCTCAGGGTCATAGGGACACACAAACCTCTCCACCATGTTAAGGTGATGGTTCCAGGAGAGTACCTGAATACACATACCATATATTCCTTCTTTGTTAACCTGCAGGGAAACCTCACTGTTTTATTTTTATCTCCCGCCTCAGACAAGGATATAGAGTTGGTTCCGTTAAGTGACATCTCAAGGAACTTAGAGTGGTCTCGCAAGATGATGCGGACCCAGTCCGAGTGGCTGTTCCACAACTTGACCATGGACAACAAAACTGTTAATAATTTTGACTTCATCCAAAGCATGTTGGTTTACACTGTAAGTATTTCTGAACAGGTAATGATTGATTGATTCGGTTTAGCCTTTGACAAATGTAAACATCAACAACCTAACATCGTTTCACAGATCACCATGAAGAGGCGGTCTGCCCTCTACATCGTCAACTTCTTGCTACCCGTCCTGTTCTTCTTCTGTCTGGACTTGGTCTCTTTCCTGATCTCAGACAGCAGCGGCGAGAAGCTCACCTTCAAGATCACTGTGCTGCTCGCTGTCACCGTGATGCAGCTTATTCTCAATGAGATTCTGCCTTCCTCTTCAGACATGATTCCTCTTATAGGTAAAGAAGCTCAAGAGTCATTACTTTATTGGACTGTAATTCATATGAGCAGGAGTAGCACATATATTGACTCAGTGTGTGGTCATTTGTCCGTATTAATGATGCGGCCTTCTCCCCTCAGCGGTCTACTGCATTGGGATTTTTAGTTTGATGATGCTGAGCCTCATGGAGACGATTTTAGTGATGCATCTGAAGGAGAAAGACTCTGCATCCCAAGACAACAAGGTAGATAAAGACCAAAGTTGACAACCCTAATAGTCACATTATGTAACCACAGCTTATTTAACTGTTTTTTTCAGGGTAGCAGCAACCAACTGACGGAGGAGTCCTGTGACTTTGAGGAGCTCTCAGACGAGCAGAGGGAGGCGGTGAAAACTCTGACTCTGCTCTTCAGCTGCAGGAAGGAAGAAGGGAAGCCCGGCTACTGGACCGGAGTGGCTAAAACGATCAACAGAGTTTTCTTCATTCTCTACATCATAGCTGCCAGTCTGTTTTTTGCCTTCATGTTTTTCAGTTGGAAAAGTGACGAAAATAATACTGCTAATATTTCTGGTAACTGACAAGTCATGCTGCAGGTCAAATTGTGCAGCGGCGAAAGCTGACAATTTATACTGCCATTTCAACATCACCTTATATTATCTTTAATAGGTAAAACAACCATTTTGAAGAGATATACGTTTGATAAATCACATCTTTGTTTTATGCATGTGTTATTGAAAACATACGCATGTTAAAATACTTAATAAATTTGAGAAAATAAATGCATTTAGGCGGAGTTAACAGGTTCTTGTGGTTTTCCTCTCATCAGTAAAACAAACTGAATGTACACTAGCCTTTCATATGTTATAAATAGGCTACAATCAACAGAACAATATGAACATTCAGGCTTCCTTGTGTGGCTCAAATCTGTACTGCAGATAGAAACCTTAAATAAAAGACAATGGAAGAAATTCTGCACATTTATTTGGAGACCATAATAAAATCTCCTGTCCCAGTCTTTGGGAAAATGTATGCGTACAGGTGTTAACAAGATTGCATGTAGTCTTACATAAATATGTCATATTGGGCAATCCTTTAAATCCTTCCAAAACATTAAAATATGTACAATTTATTGTATAAAATATTTAAACAATGAAGGATGTAATTAAGTGCAAGCAAATTCATATCACACATATTCTCACAGCTTTGTCTGAATCTTATCTAAGCTCTATAAACCGACTTTGCCAGCGCTAACATGGCTAAAGTAAGAATTATTAAAATCATTGCAGTAGAGATATCTTGACCTTTGGTTTCGAGTATGCATCAAGCCCACCAGTTTGCAACGCAGGATTTCTGTTAAAGATTTGTAGTAATTTGAGCAATTTTCTCTGACTTGGATCCTCCGGAGTCACAGAAGTTATTCTACAACTGAAACACATCTATAATATTCTGAAGCCATTTAATGGGTTTTTCTGTATACGGGTTCAGTATTATCATGTAGTCTTTCTGTGGTGTTCTTTCACATCTCTCTCTCTCTGCATTACTTTGCTTTATTCATGAAATAACAGTCCTGATATCTGCTTTCTATACTGGCTCTGACAACATGTATCAGATTCTATATAATGCAAAAATAAATAATAAAAACAAAACATATTCTCTCTGTGTTTTTTTACTCTGTATGTGTGTGTGTGTGTGTGTGAGGGCGGTGAGAGTGAACCAAAACAGTCCAGTAATAATGTAACTTCACCTCACACAAATTGCAACAAAGGCTATTTTACTTGTATCGTTCCCCTAAAGGTACAGTATGTGCCTAAACCATAATTTATTCTTCACCAAATTATAATGTATCTTGTCAAATTAACTGAGCAGCTCTTCAATATTTCCAGGTATGCTCTTTCAACTGCAGAACTACACGATGGAGTTCATCTGGTTGGGAATCACTGCCTTAGACGATAAACGGTTGGTTTGTTTGCCCTGCCCTCTTCCATTACGAGGATGACCGCTCATCGGGTCATGTTTCTGGAGACCACATTTGTTGTACAAACCTCTCACAGACTTTGGATTCTCACTGATCCCGATGTCATGATGCTGTCAGGGTTCCTCTTTCTGCTCCTCCTCGCAGGTAAGGTTTCTCTCATCCTCACAGCATCCCTGTTGCTCTGAATAATCTACAGACCTCACTGTAATTAAGTCTGTGGCTCATCAAGAGTAACAGTTGGACACTGATGTTTTCTAAAAAGAAAACTTGGACAGACTCAAAACTATCTGCATACCGCTAGAGGTTGAGTGAGATATTTAGTATAATGTTTATTTCTTTGTTGAAACTGTTTGAAAGAGATGTTGATGCAAACTTTACAATCATTTTGGAAGATGTAGTTTGTGGTGCTGGTGAATGCTGGGAGGTGTGTCTAATATTTAGCCAATTCACTGATACAAACATGATAAAATATTAGAAACACTAATGCAAACACTAAAGGTCGCAATGTCACTCTACAGTAGTAGCATTTATTGCAGGGATATCGTATTACACTGGGTTGATTTTAGCTACGTAGGTGTACCTAAACAACTGGCAACTGAGTATATATCATTTTGATTGTACTTTTGCTTTCTAAATAGCTGCAACTGAATTAGGTTTTCAGACAGTTCTGAGTGTTGCTGGCTATGATTTGATTACATGCATTTGGTGATATATAGAAGATGGATCTCAAATGGAAACCTATGTAGACTGTAAAAATGCCCACATTTAAAAATTGATATAGTGGTTGGGTATCTATTTGTGAGCTGGATTAATATTTAATGATTGAAAAAGAGCCTTTCATTAAGGGGGTGTAGTTGAAAGTGCTTTACAATAAAGTGAAGAAACAAGAGAATAAATAAAAACCGGGCAAATTTAACCAGAAAGCCCTTTCTGTCAGAAATCTCCTTAGGTTTAGGCAACAAAACTACTTGGTTAGGTTAGGAAAATATATTTCATGTCTGGGTCAAAGTGGTGGATTGACTGATGTAACATATGCCTCTTGCATGTTACATTAGATACATATTGCAGCTTTAATAAATTGTTACTCTTGTTACTATTTATATTTTTAGTAATTTTACCTTTATTTGATAATCGTTAGGTGTATATATTTGTGTTATTTTCATATTTTTATGCAGTTATTTAATATTTAGAATGTAATACTACGGTATCCATGGTAACGATGGAGCTATAAAAGCTTATCACTGGGGGAACAAATCAGACCGGGCTCGTATCTCCCAGGTGAGTGTGTGTGTGTGTAAACTTTAATCTGTAAATGTTAATGTATAGTCTATATATAGTGTATAATCTTGAAACCGGGCTTGTATCTCCCAGGTGAACGTGTGTCCCGAAGTGCTTGTAAGCAAAATTAATATCTGTTGAATCAACATCGGAGCTGTCTGTGGTCGTTGGAGTGAAACATTAACCATTAACCGTCAGCCGTTGGTCTACAAACAAACACAACGCAGAGCCTGTTGACTGCCACCGCTATCAGCGGTAAAATAATAAGTTAACGGGCCGTCATGAACTGTTTTTAGAGGAAGTAAACAGAGGACCAGAACCCCCCGTTACACTGACAGACCGTCACAACCTTGCCAGTAGAATAGCTGAAAAACACTCAAATTTATATGATGAATTCAGATGCAGTGAATACATACAATGATTTTATTTTAATGAGTAACTGAGATGACATCATGAGTGATCTGAAGTTCTAATTCAAAGGAAAAATGAAGAGCATCACATTTCCTGAACCCTCTCATTGAGAATGTGTCCTGATGTTTTCACTGTAGAGGCGAAGTCCTCCAATGGTTCCTGCAGACATCTGGATGTTTTAAAGCATCTGAACTTGACCGAAAATAATGAGCTGTTCTCCATGACCCGGCCTGGGAGCGCTAAATTGCCCACAAAGGTATTCCTGGATGTACTACTCTATGCCATTCTAGACATGGTAGGTGGTTGTTTCTAATTATAAATTACAATTATCATTTACTGTTGAGGAGGTTATATTGGCTCCATTTCTCTGTTTGTTTGTAATGTAACAGGATATCACAAAATCAAGTAACAGCATACCACGATTTCACAGAAATGACAACTAGCAGCGTTAGCGGCGACTAGCAGCGACAATGACTAGCAGCAACAACTAGCAGCGACAACGACTAGCAGCAACAACTAGCAGCAACAACAACTAGCAGCGACAATGACTAGCAGCAACAACTAGCAGCGACAACGACTAGCAGCAACAACTAGCAGCAACAACAACTAGCAGCGACAACGACTGGCAGCAACAACTAGCAGCAACATCGACTATTAGAAACAACTAGCAGCAACAACGACTAGCAGCGACAACTACTAGCAGCAACAACTAGCAGCAACAACTAGCAGCAACAACAACTAGCAGCGACAACGACTGGCAGCAACAACTAGCAGCAACATCGACTATTAGAAACAACTAGCAGCAACAACAACTAGCAGCGACAACGACTAGCAGCAACAACTAGCAGCAACATTGACTATTAGAAACAACTAGCAGCGACAACGACTAGCAGCGACAACTAGCAGCAACATTGACTATTAGAAACAACTAGCAGCGACAACGACTGGCAGCAACAACTAGCAGCAACATCGACTATTAGAAACAACTAGCAGCAACAACAACTAGCAGCGACAACGACTAGCAGCAACAACTAGCAGCAACATTGACTATTAGAAACAACTAGCAGCGACAACGACTAGCAGCGACAACTAGCAGCAACATTGACTATTAGAAACAACTAGCAGCGACAACGACTAGCAGCGACAACTAGCAGCAACATTGACTATTAGAAACAACTAGCAGCAACGACGACTAGCAGCGACAACGACTAGCAGCAACAACTAGCAGCGACAACGACTAGCAACGGCAACTAGCAGCAACAACGACTAGCAGCAACAACTAGCAGCAACAACTAGCAGCGACAACGACTAGCAACGGCAACTAGCAGCAACAACGACTAGCAGCAACAACTAGCAGCAACAACGACTAGCAGCAACAACTAGCAGTGACAACGACTAGCAACGGCAACTAGCAGCAGTGATAGCAGCAACGACTAACAATGATAGCAGCGGCGACTTACAGTGATAAAAGCGACGAATAGCAGCAGTGACTAGCAGCAGTGATAGCAGCGGCGACTAACAGCGACGACTAACAGCGACGACTAGCACGACTAACGCCCCTGTGGACACGTACCATTATCTCAAACATAACCTGCTCCGGAGCAGCACTCATGAAACCCAGGGTTAAACCTGAAGTTACTTCGTTAGCCCCAAATCCTGCTTCTTAGTACAGTCCTCAGGTGCGCCTGTTCAAAACTGTCATATGAACTGATGTTTATGAACTTGTATTAACATTGAATTTGTGCTAGACGAAGACGTCTGACATATTTCTTTGCTCACAGAACGAGAAGCACCAGAAATTTGTTTCATACCTTTGGATTGATTCGGTGAGTTCTCTCTGAGGAAGAAAACACTTTTTGATTGAATGAAAACCTCTCAAACCTCTGTTGGGAAACTCAACTTTCTTTGTTTAAATGCATGTTTTCCTCTATAGTGGTGGCAGGGTGACGACATTTCTTGGAATCCTGATGACTTCTGTGGTATTCAGGAGATTTATCTTCCTACTAAATTATTGTGGAAGCCAGATTTAACTATTGGAGAGATGTAAGTTTGAACGTGTCTGCAAACAGCCAGTACTGAACCACATATACTGCAGTTATATGGTGCAGTTCATTGCATACTCTCAGTATGTTTTACATGAAGTTATGTTCTATAGTATATTAATAACATTATGTGAAATTCAGTTAAAAGCATTTTTGTGTGTGTTCTCATACAGGATAAATAAGGACAAGACCGATCAGAGTCCTCATCTCATGGTTAACAGTAACGGTAGAGTCCTACTCAGAAAAAACATGGTGGTGGTCAGCATCTGCAGGATGCAAATTTACAAATTCCCCTTCGACATTCAGAGCTGCAACCTCACTTTCAAGTCTGTCATATACTCTGGTGAGCGTGACCTGTTCTTGTGTCTGTTTGAGTTTGAATGCATGTGTGCTTTAATGATTTTTATAGTGAGTTTACTGTATGTCACCTGAAAACAAATAGCATATATTCCTTCTTTGTTAACCTGCAGGGAAACCTCATTGTTTTATTTTTATCTCCCGCCTCAGATGAGGATATAGAGTTTGTTTTGGGAGATAACGTCTCATGGAACATAGCGTGGTCTAGCAAAATGATGAAGCGGACCCAGTCCGAGTGGCTGTTCCTCAACTTGACCATGGACAACAAAACTGTTGATAATTTTGGCTTCAACCAAAACGTGGTGGTTTTCACTGTAAGTATTTCTGGACACAGACACACAGAAGTGTAAAATAAATGTTCCATTATCATTTCCACCTACAAGTAGTTTACTGAAGTATTTCAATTTTGTTAGTCTTTATACAGGCATGTCATTGGTAAATGTCCAAAAAGCAGGAACATATTAGGGCCGTTGATCACGATTAATCGCATAGTTAATCGCAGTTAATCGCAAATTAGTCACACATTTATTATCTGTTCAAAATGTACCTTAAAGGGGGAATTGTCAAATATTTAATACTCCTATAAACATGGGAGAGGGCAAATATGCTGCTTTATGCAAATGTATGTATATATTTATTGTTGAATATTAATTAACAAAACAATGACAAATATTGTCCAGAAACCCTCACAGGTACTGCATTTAGCATAAAAAATATGCTCAAATCATAACATGGCAAACTGCAGCCCAACAGGCAACAACAGCTGTCAGTGTGTCAGTGTGCTGACTTGACTATGACTTGCCCCAAACTGCATGTGATTATCATAAAGTGGTCATGTCTGTAAAGGGGAGACTCGTGGGTACCCATAGAACCCATTTACATTCACATATCTGGAGGTCAGAGGTCAAGGAACCCCTTGTAAGTTTGGAGCGTTATTTAGTCTTCTTCCCAACAAGCTAGTATAACATGGTTGGTATCAATGGATTCCTGAGGTTTTCTAGTTTCATATGATGCCAATATCTTCAATATCTTCTAGCTTTTAAACTGAGACCACTACAACCCAAAAAATGCAAGTTGCGTTAATCCGTTAAAGAAATTAGTTGAAGTCACTTGTTGTGTACATACCTGTAATACCCGTAGTTGATTCGGTTTTGCCTTTGACAAATGTAAACATCAACCACCTTACATCATTTCACAGATCAAGATGCAGAGGCAGTCTGCCCTCTACGTCGCCAACTTCTTGCTACCCATCATGTTCTTCTTTTGTCTGGACATGGCCTCCTTCCTGATCTCAGACAGCAGCGACGAGAAGCTCAGCTTCAAGGTCACTGTGCTGCTCGCTGTCACCGTGATGCAGCTTATTCTCAATGAGATTCTGCCTTCCTCTTCAGACATGATTCCTCTTATAGGTAAAGAAGCTCAAGAGTCATTACTTTATTGGACTATAATTCATATGAGCAGGAGCAGCACATATACTGATTCAATGTGAGGTCATTTGTCCGTATTAATGATGCGGCCTTCTCCCCTCAGCGGTCTACTGCATTGGGATTTTTAGTTTGATGATGCTGAGCCTCATGGAGACGATTTTAGTGATGCATCTGAAGGAGAAAGACTCTGCATCCCAAGACAACGAGGTAGATAAAGACCAAAGGTGACAATCCTAATAGTCACATTATGTAACCACAGCTTATTTAACTGTTTTTTTCAGGGTAGCAGCAACCAACTGACGGAGGAGTCCTGTGACTTTGAGGAGCTCTCAGACGAGCAGAGGGAGGCGGTGAAAACTCTGACTCTGCTCTTCAGCTGCAGGAAGGAAGAAGGGAAGCCCGGCTACTGGACCGGAGTGGCTAAAACGATCAACAGAGTTTTCTTCATTCTCTACGTCATAGCTGCCAGTCTGTTTTTTGCCTTCATGTTTTTCGGTTGGAAAAGTGACGAAAATAATACTGCTAATATTTCTGGTAACTGATGACAAGTTATGCTGCAGGTCAAATTGTGCAGCGGCGAAGCTGACCATTTATACTGCCATTTCAGCATCACCTTGTATTATCTTGAACAGGTAAAACAACGACTTTGTTTTAAGCATGTGTTATTGAAAACATATATGCATGTTAAATACTTAAAGGGACTGTTTGTAAGAATCAGAAATTGCTTGTTAACAGTGACACCTGTGTCCGTTAAGTCAACGAAAGTCAGGGTTCCTTTAAAGGTCTCATATTATGCTCATTTCCAGGTTCATAGGTGTATTTTAATGTTGTACTAGAACATGTTTACATGCTTTAATGTTCAAAAAAACCTTTATTCTTCTCATAGTGTCCTCCTCACTCTGCCTGCTCAGAGCCTATTTTAGCCTCTGTCTGAGAGACCCTGATTTAGAGCCTGTCTCCTCCTACTCTGCCCTGATTGGTCAGCGTTTCCTGCTCTAAAGTTATAACTTTATTCTCGTAATATTATGATTTTTTTTCTCGTAATATTATGACTTTATTCTGGAAATCTCCAATTTTTTTTTCCCTCAATGTGGCCCTAATATCCAATCTTTCCCTTCATACAATTCCCTAGTACATTTTCCTCTGATTCAGAACATATTAAGGACACAAAATCCATTGAGTTTGTTTCTATTGCATTCGTGTGAGGTTGACTCACATTTTTAGGTAAGACTAAAAGGCCAGAAAACGAAAACAATGAGCTGAAAGATGGTAAAATGCTCCTCAGAGCTGAGATGGAGCTGCAGATTCGGTTGATAATTATCTGTGGGTTCATCACCACAAGTGACCGCTTTTCACCTAATAAGTAGTCACAAGATCCATTGTTACTGTAACAGTATTGATTAGAGACGCTTTAGAGGTGCTCTCAGCTCTTTTGTGGTTTCAAAGTGATGAATCATACAAATGAGGAGCTCTCAGACTGTTTCTCCTTAATGGCGTTCATGACTTTGCACAATTACTGACTAAAATGTTAAGAATGAAAAGAAAACAGAGCTTGAGAGAGAAGTTAAAAATCTGCCATACTTTAAATATTTGCTTTTCTTTAACAACTGTTTTTTTTTTTATTAATGGGGAAAATCTAAATTTATAAAAAGACACGTGCTGACTCCAAAACAAATTTTGGACAATTGTGTTAAGATGGCACCACAATTAAATAATTTATATATATTCATATTTATACTGCTGTCTATATTGTACATATTGGATGTGTTGTGTATTTACTGTATTCATATCATATTCATACCTCAACCTGTAATTACACTCTGCATTGTATATTTCATACTTATATTATACCTGTACTGCTATAGAGGATGGAACCTGCCAAAATAATAAATAAATGAATAAATAAATAAATGACTCGATAAATAAATAAACATGTCATTAAATGTAGCAAAAAATAATATTAAAGATACATGTAGCTATTAATTAATTGATCAAATGTGACATAAATTGATATTTCTGTTTTAATTTATTTATTTAATTATTTATATTTGTATTAATTTCCTTATTTATTTACTCTTCTGTTTATTTTCCATTTTATTTATTTATGTATTTATTTGCATCACTTTTTAAATGTATTTATTTAGATTAGCATTTATTTTTATTTATTTATTTTGAAATGTTTGTAATTATTTATTTATCTTTGTATTCATTTCCTCATTTATTTACTCTTCTGTTTATTTTCCATTTTCTTTATGTATGTATTTATTTGTATCTTTTTTTTAAATGTATTTATTTAGTTTTGCATTTATTTTTTATTCATTTATTTATGTTTAAATGTGTGTATTTATTTATTTCTGCACTATTTTCCCCTTGCATTTCATCCCTTATTTATTTTCCCAAACTTTATTTTTTCTCTATTTTTTTTCTTTATACATTTCTTTATGCATTTCTGCCTCATTATGCAAATGAGGGTGCTGTCATGGGGTGGATAGATTGACTATATGCTAGAAAAAAAACAGGTTAATTATATGCATGATGAGTGACATATAGCATGTATATTATTTTGTTCATTTAAAGGTCCCATATTGTAAAAAGTGAGATTTTCATGTCTTTTATATTATAAAGCAGGTTTAAGTGCTATATAAATACTGTGAAAGTATCAAAACACTCAATATACGGAGAAACACACACCGCCCGTATTCAGAAATTGTGCGTTTGAAACAAGCCGTTAGAATTTCTGTCTATTTGTGATGTCACAAATATACAATATTTAGACCATTACACGGTTTTAAACGTAAACATTCTTAATGTGTCCCAGTTTATTTCCTGTTGCAGTGTATGTGAATAACATGAGCTGACAGGAAGTAAAGATGGACCCAAGCTGTTGCCTAGCAACGCAATTCCGTTGCAGTTCCCTTGAAATGCGCTAAAACGGAGCGTTTCAGACAGAGGGGTAAATACAGGTATATTCAGGCTGACAGTATGAGGAAAATAAAGATTTTTTTGAACATTACAGCATGTAAACATGTTCTAGAAGAAACACAAAATACAAGTATGAACCTGAAAATGAACACGATATGGGACCTTTAATAAATAAATAAATATATATGAAATAAAATATAAATAAATAAATATAAAATATAAATAAATGAATAAACAAATACATAAATATAAAATTTAAATAAATATATAGTATATTTATATTTACATTTACATTTATATTTATATTTATATTTATATTTATATTCATTTACGTGCGGTTCCTGTACATGTCCTGTAATTGTCCTGTAGTTGTTCACTAAAAAAATAAATGAAATAAAAAATAAATAAAACATAAATAAATAGTATATTTATATCTATATTTATATTTATATTTATATTTATTCTTATATTTATATTTATTCTTATATTCATATCTATATTTATATTTATTTTTATATCTCTATTTATATTGATATCTATATTTATACTTATATTCACATTTATTTTTATATCTATATCTATATTTATATTTATATTTCATTTTAAATTAATATTCATTACGTGCGGTTCCTGTACATGTCCTGTAGTTGTCCTGTAGTTGTTCACTAAAAAAATAAATGAAATAAAAAATAAATAAAATATAAATAAATAGTATATTTTTATTTATATTTATATTTATATTTATATTTATATCTATATTTATATTTATATTTATTATTATATTCATATCTATATTTATATTTATTTTTATATCTCTATTTATATTTATATCTATATTTATACTTATATTCATATTCATATTTATATCTATATCTATATTTTTATTTATATTTACATCTATATTTACATTTACATTTATATTTACGCTCAGTTCTTCTACATGTCCTTCAGTGTGCGTTTTGTCCTCCGGGGCTGCAGGTGGCGCTGTTCGCTCCTACGTCACCGCGCTGTCGTTCAATCAGTGACGTGGATCTCCATTGAGTCAGTCAGTCAGAGCTACACTCAGACTCTCCAACATCTCTCAGCTTCTACCACCAACTTTACTCACATTTACAAGTTGGAACCAACTGTGTTTATTCACCTTCGTTTCATCACACTTCAACACAGTTTCTTGTCACCGTTTTTCCATAAACAGGTGAGTTAAACGGTGTGAAACGTGAAGGTTTAAACGGGGTTTCCTGCTCTCTGCTAGTCAGAAGAAGAAGAAGAGACAAACTGTGTTTTTAAATGTGTTTCACCTCTTTTAGGTGTTTTATTTTCACATTTTAACTGTGTTTTTTTCTCGCTTCACTTCCCCACAGCCTCCAGGATGAGTAAAAGCAGCAAAGTGTTGAATCTGAAGGATAAAATCAACGGTAATGAGGTGGACCTGAGCCTGAGTAACCTCACAGAGGTGCCAGTCAGAGAGCTGGTGAGTTAGCTACTCAACATGTCAACATGCATATATAAATGCATAAAACAAATACACACATTTAAAAATATAATACATAAAAATAAATAAATAAATAATTAGATGCAAAAATATATCAATACATTTAAAAATATATATATAAAAAAATAAATGCATAAATAAAAACACATTTAAAAATAAATATTAAATAAATAAAACATAAATGCATAAATAAATAATTAGATGCAAAAATATATCAATAAATTTAATGCATAAATAAATACACACATCTAAAAATAAATATTAAATAAATAAAACATAAATGCATAAATAAATAATTGGATGCAAAAATATATCAATATTTTTGAATTTATAAAAATACATAAATAAATACACACATTTAAAAATAAATATAAAATAAGTGAAAATAAATGCAAAAGTAAATAAATAAAAATTTGATGCAAAATAATAATAATAAATAACAAATTAATATATCAATCATTCAAAAAATAATATAAATAAATACATAAATAAATCAAAGGGAAAATTAAACAGAAGAGTAAATAAATGAGGGAATTAATACAAAGATAATAAATAAGGAAGCAAATTAAAACAGAAATATAAATTTATGTCACATTTCATAAATTAATTAATGGCTACATTTATTTTTTTATATTATTTTTGCTGCATTTAATTACATTTATTTATTTATCAAGTTATATATTTATTAATTTATTTTTTTAATTTGGCAGGTTCATACTAAAGATCCTTAAAACTAAACAACAGGCCTTTTTCACAGCAAACATTTTGACTTGACATAGTGGAACAAAGCACAGGTGTTACTAATAACACTAACAATGGCTCTGTTCCATTCAAGTGTCCCAGTGAGACTGACAATAAATCAGCATGCACAATACCAAGATCCTGAAATTAAATAAATAAATGAACATCTAAATAAATACATTTAAATAAATAAATGTACATTTAATGCTAAGAATTTAAACTGATGATTTCTGTGATTTTATCCCAACAGGCTTTATTCACCAAAGCAACTGTTCTGGACTTGTCTTGCAACAACATTACCTCCCTTCCTGTAAGTACAAACACACAGCATTCTGCATTTAAGTACACCCTTAAATGTATGGTTTCCAATCTTTTTGATCCTTTAAAATTAAGTAATGTGTACTTTTTCCATGGAAGACATTTTGATATGTCATAGTAGGAGAAGCACAGGTGTAATTAATTAATGGAACTAATGATGGCTGAATTCAATTTAGTTGCTTTAATTTCAGGATCCTGGTATTGTGCATTCTGATTTATTTATTATTTTTATTTTTATTTATTTTTAAATGTGTGTTTTTATTTTTGCATTTATTTTTATGTATTATATTTTTAAATGTGTGTATTTATTTATGTATTTATGCATTTATATATGCATGGTTTTCCCTTTGCATTTCACCCCTTATTTACTTTCCCAAACTTATTTCTGTATTCTTTTCTTTATACATTTCTTTATGCATTTCTGCCTCATTATGCAAATAGCGGCTGTCACTCAACGTGTGTCATCATGGGGTCAAGGTGCATGACTATATGTTAATTAGCTAAACGGTGTCTTCTTCTGCTTATCAACTCCAGTCTTCATTCCCGGCTCGACAGCATATGCCCGGCTCTGTACAGGACACAGATAATACAAAGATAAATAAACAAAGAATCAAATTAAAACAGGAATATCAATTTGTCCCATTTGATCAATTAACTAATTATTTTTTTATATTATTTTTGCTACATTTAATGACATATTTATTCATTTATTGAGTCCTTTATTCATTTATCTTTGATTTTGGCAGGTTCCTTCCTCCTTACTTTAGAGGCCTGATGTTGCCTTACACATAAAATGTTCCCAGTCACTTCCACACAGTGAGGCATACAGCTTATTAATTAAACACTGGTATATGATCGGTACTCGGCATCTGCCGATACTCAAAGTCCAGGTATCCTATCGGTACTGAAATAGTCGGATCGGTGCATCCCTAGGTCTATTTAGTGTCACAGCCATTCCAGTGAGTCAGCATGCGCAATACCACCGCCCTGGCACACCTTAATGGAACAGGGCCGTAATTAATGTTATTAATTACACCACCTGCAATGACATATCAAAATAGGCTGCAGTGAAAAGGGCCTATAAAGGAGGTGAATTAAGAGGAATCTTCATTTGTTTTCAGTAGGTGTTTTTATGGGAATGTGGATCTTTCAGATCAATTTGAGGAGCGCCTGTTTGCATTGTCCACATTTTATCATAAGTGTGTCATGTAGTGTGGGACTCGCACTGTTCTGGTCTTGATTCGGTCTCAACCCCTCAAAGTCTTGGTCTTGATACGCTCTGGTCTTTGTTTAGGTGGTCTTGACTACAACACTGGCATAATGAAGTGAGGATTAATGTGAATCAAATGTTACTTTGTCCTTTCTTTGTCTGAATCAAAAGAGTCTGAGGATAGAGGGTGTTGTATGTTTTAAATCCCATCCGAGGCAAATCTGTGAGACTTGACTGTACTATTTTTGAGCAAACTCTGATACTAATATCCTTTATTTACAACCTAACCTTCAACTTTACCTGCAGAATTTCCGACGTCATCACTGTCACTAACAAAGTACGAATATTAAGACTTGAGTTCTTATTTCTTTGGCTTGGGTTTCCTTCTTGTAGCCAGAGTTCTGCAACCTGACCCACCTGGTGAAGGTGGATCTGAGTAAAAACCAGCTGACCTGTCTACCAGACGACCTGGGGAACCTTTCCAGCCTTCAACATCTGGACCTGTACAACAACAAGCTGACTGTCCTGCCGGTCAGCGTCTCTCAGCTCAGGGTGGGTGCCAGACACAAGCACTGTTTGTTCATGTTACATTTATATAAGGCTGAACGATTTTGAAAAACATATCTAATTGCGATTATTTTGACTAATATTGCAATGTGATATGATTTGTAATATTAGAGGGAATGATCATTTTTACATAATTATTCTCTTTTTCATTACTTACTTCCATTATGTGTGAGCTGGCTGTGTGTTTGTTCTCAGAGTCTGAAGTGGTTGGATCTGAAGGATAACCCGCTGGAGGCCGTCCTGGCCAAGGCAGCAGGAGACTGTCTGGATGAGAAGCAGTGTAAACAGTGTGCCACCAAGGTGAGAGAGACAGAGAAAGATAGAGCGAAGAATGACAGAAAAGAGATCAGTTAAGCAGCGTACAGTATCTAAAACTAAAAGACATTTTCTTCCAGGTTCTGCAGCACATGAGAGGTCTTCAGGACGAGGTCGATCGCGCACGAGAGAAACGCCTTTTGAGGGGAAAAGGTGGGTGTCAGGACATTTTATTTTATTTGAACCTCAAAATAATTTCAGCAGATCAACTGTATTTTGATCAGTAAGGCTAGATATCAAGCCTCAATACTTTTGATGCCTCCGAGACAGCTGTGGCCGTTTTCGTGGGTTCATTCTCGTGAACACGATATCTCAGGAACGCCTGGAGGGAATTTACAATTGCAAGGTGGTAATACTATTTTGGTATGGTACTGAAAACTGGCATCAAATGTCTGGACAGATTTGTAGTCTTGCTTTCTTACTCTTTGATGAGATAGTTCCTGTTTAAATAACAAACAGCTGAAACTCCAGTATCATATCAATCTCGTTCTGTAAATCAAAGTGTGTAGCACGGTGTCATTTACTTGTACTGGAATAAGTACTCAGATCCTCTACTTAAGTAAAAGTACCGATACATCAATGTGAAAATACTCCAACAAGTAAAAGTCCTGCATTTAAAAAAGATGCGAGATTGGGAGCATTTCTATTGCCTCCGCACGGCTCTCAGGACGGCGTTATCAGCTGTAACCGCCGTATGAGTGCGGTACAGAGCGGCGGCCGTGAGTTAGCCAGTGAGGCACGCTCACTTGCATGAAATGCACTAAAAAGGGCACGCACAGCCGGCTATGTCAACAAAGCACAAAGAAGCTTGGATTACAACACAAAGAGGGAGATGGACTTCATCCTCTGCTCAGGTAGACTTTACTTCACTATATCTTTACATGGCAAATAGTTGTTTGCTGCTATATTAATGTTCTGGATATCATGTAGAGCAGTGGTTCTCAACCAAGGGTCCGGGGACCCCCAGGAGTCCTTGAAGGAGTTCAAGGGGGTCCCCAGAAAAATGGGGAATGGAGAAATCTTTTCAGACGGAGTTCCATGACCTAATGTGTATCTATCTAGACACGAAAAAGGTTGAGAACCACTGGTATAGAGCTCCTTTTTCAGCAAAATCTACTTAAATGATCAAAAGTAAAAGTACTTGTTCCCCCTCTGTGACTGATATTTTATTATATGACATTATTAGATTGTAAATACTTGTGCATTAACATGTAAGCAGCATTTTACTGTTGTAGCAGGTCGAGGTGGAGCTAGTTTGAAGTAGTTTATATACAGTTAGCCAGTTTAGTCCAGTTACTCCCAGCCTAAAGGAGAGAATAAAGGTCTAAAAAAAAATAAAGATAGTAATGATTGTTCTTTTGTATTCTCAGGAGCTTTACCTGCTGGGATGACGTGTATTTCATTGATGGCTGGAAACCATAAATACAGTTATATTAATGTCTGACTGCATCTCTTCTAAACACAATATTTTCTTGTTCCCTCCATCAGAGCTGGAGAGGAAGAAGGAGGTGAAGCAGAGGGAGCGGGAGGCCAAAGAGAAGGAGGCTCGTAAACGGGAGAAGGCGGAGGAGAAGGAGAAGAGGAGGAAAGAGTACAACGCTCAGATGGCGGCAGTGGCTGCGAAGGAACAACAGAAGAAGAAGAGCGAGGAGAAGAAGAAAAAGAACGGACAGGCAGCAGGTGAGACTAAAGGTCTGGATGATGCACCTCTTAAAGGGCTAGTTCATGTCTTTCTTTTACTAACTTAAACTTAGTAGAATAAAGTCTGTAGAATATGATGTGTAGGCCAGGACATCTCTGCAGCACGACAATATTTAATTCAAAATGGTATCTTGACACGCATTTCACCTTTAACAAATATTACGATTTCTTTCTCATCATGTGATTTGAAAATTGCTATATTGCAATTTCAATAAAATTGATTAATTGTGCTCTCTCCTTAAAATACAAGGGAAGATTAACACAGAATTACATTAAATATGATACAAAATAAAGGAAAAAAGTAAAAATAAGTAGAAAAGAACATATATATTTAACAATTATTTATCTTTCCAGTAGTTGTCCCACAGTCGACACTGTAAAAGGGAAGTTAACCATGTTTGTTTAAGATGTTTTTAAAAGTAAACAAAGAGGAAATAAAAATGCTGAAATAAAATGTTATAAATAAACATACACACATACAAGTCTGTAGATTGTTGATACTAAAGACAGTTAAAAGATTAAGATGTCTAGTGCATCGGACTGATGCATTCACAGATGATTCAACATCCAACATTTGATCATCAGTTGTCAAAAAAGCATCACATTCATGAGCTGAGATGTTGAAAAATAAACCTAGAAAACAAACATTAAGCATAAATGGATTTTGGGAAAAGCATAGTGATAATTCAGTTTTTTTTTGCAGCAGATTCTCTTGTTGAACTGTCCTTGATCCCAGGATCTGTTTTGTATACTTGATTAGTTGTTTTAAGAGTTTGTCTTTAGTGTTTTAGGAGTTGTTCTAACGTCACCCTCTCTCGTGTCATCTCAGCAGATAAAAAGGCCGTTGTGGAATCGGCGCCTAAACCTCGACGCTCTCTCATTGGCATGATGTTCAAGCTCCTCCTCCTGCTGCTGCTGGGATTGGCCGGAGTCGCCGCCGCCTGCCGGTTGACGGACCTTCAGAAGGAAGCCATGTGTGTGCCCGTCAACGTCGCCGTGGACGACGGCCTATCCTGGGCCAAAGAGCAGGAGGTCGTGATCAGACAGCTGGTGCAAAATCTGTCGTCCGCAGCGAAGGAGTTTGTCGAATCTCAGCAAGCGTCTAAGAACTAAACTCTCATCTGCCGCCATCGACTTCCGGAGCTGCAGGTTTTCCGCTCCCACCTGTGAATTCTGGGATTTTTTTTGTTTTTTTAATATTCGGAAATCATGAATATCATTTAAGATGGGCAACCCTGCATCCCCTCACCCTGTTTGTGGTGCTGGGAGGTGAAGAGTCTGTACAGATAGACAAAGGGGGATGGACAGATGTGTTGAATCGTCTTAAATTCCTATGGAATTGTTGTCGCTCTTGTACCCTCTTTGTACTACAGCCTGTTTTTAAAAAAACTCATCGTCTTAAACGTCTCCCCGTCGACTATTTTTCTGGACTTTGACCAGGTTTATGTTTTGCTGCACTACATGGAGCGTGGGGTGTATTTGAGAGATATTCAGTGAAATGTCTGAGCTGCATCAGAGCGTCGAGTCACATGTTAACTGCCAGTCAGAGTTCTGCATAAAGCCGGTGTTGGATGTGGCAGTCTGAGCATGTGCAGTGAAGGTTGTGTGAATGTAGAGCTCATCAGTCTTTATAGTCTTACATCAGTCAAACCAGCTCAATCTCACAGCTAATACACAATGTCTGGCATGCAAACTAGAGCCCAACTGAGTGGATCTTTCATCATATCACAGATATAAGGTTATCATGTGAGTAAATGTCAGCTACAACTTACAGCGCTACAGAAATGCCAAAGATATGATTGAGGTCGTTTAGAAACAGTGTTGTCATTACATAGTTTGTCCAGCAGAGAGCAAAATGTCCCGCTCACTGTAAATGAGGATTTACAAATAGTTATTTGTTATTTTCTGTCAGTCTACTAATCGATTAATTGACTAATTGTTTCAGCTCTAATTTATGTTAAAAAACAAAAATGTTATCAGATTTTTCTCAAATATTTATCTGTATTGGCCTCAAAAATCCGGTATAATTAGTCAGGCTCTCATATATACACCCTTCCCAGTGCACAAACTATATTAAAAGGTCTGTAAAGGGGAGACTCGTTGGTACCCATAGGACCCATTTTCATTCACATATCTTCAGGTCAGAGGTCAAGGGACCCCTTTGAAAATGGCCATGCCAGTTTTTCCTTGCCAAAAATGTGCGTAATTTTGGAGCATTATTTAACTTCCTTTGTGACAAGAAAGTACCGATGGATTCACTAGGTTTTCTAGTTTCATATGATGCCAGTATCTTCACTCTAGCTTTAAAACGGAGCCCGCTACAACCTCCGAAAGATTAATTTGCGTAAATGCGTTAAAGAAATTAATGGCATTAAAACAAATTTGTAGCCCTACTTAAAATGTATTATTGTGTCGCCAATAAGCGCAGTGAAAAGTTTTGGGTGCACCAGTGCGACCAATATATAAAAACTTAGTCTGAGGACCTGTCTTGCTAAAGATGTGGAGTCCTTCACAGTAAACATCAAGTCTGCAATAATTAGTGTTAAAAAAAAAGACATTTCAACTCAAACTGCACTTTAACAGCATTAATACTGTAACTTCAACACAAATATGACCCAGACTTGATGTTCACTATGATGGATTACACACCTGTACCAAGATTCAAGAGTCTGCAAATTGATTTTCAATAGACAAAATGGAAACCAGTGGCTGCATGGAAGGTAAGAAAAGTACAGAAACAGGAGCAAAATTTACAAAACACCTCATCTGTAATATATAAAGTATACACGTTTTGTTGTTAAAAGGCTATCGCTTGTAAAAACAGAAGTATGGTCCTTTTTTTAAAGAGTGCAGTAGTTACAATATTTAACTTCAATCTGGCTCAGAATCGTTAAATCATCTGCTATAATAAGTAATATTGAACTAGCGATCCAAAATCTGAAATACCTTCCTCGTTGTAATCGGTTAACTAAAGAAATAAAAAGGCAACTGACAGATTATTTAACTGTTCTCTCAAAGTTTAAAGGTAGGGTTGGTAAGTGCTGTTTAAATACTTTTTTGTTGTTGAAATTCTCATTAAATCCATCAATAAATCCAATGCTCTGACAAAAAAAGAGAAAAAGATCCGGTATCTGTGGCTGTCGCAGGACTGTAATAAGCCCGTCCGATCATTTCATTCGGCCTGATGAGTGAAATGCTTTGCTTTGCTGCTGTGGTTTCTTGTACAGATTCGTCCATGCTCTCAAACAATGTCAGCGTTAATAAATGGCTATGCACTACAAGAAATGTTTGAACGTTGTCTGTCTTTATAACAGAAGAAGAATGGTGGTGAGTATTCATGCACACATATCATAGTATGTCGTAAAAAATGTCAGTACACTGTAGCATGCTGTGAGAAAATGTCAGTCTTTTATGATTTTTTATGACAATTTTTGTGGTATTTTTTTATGACATGGTATACCGTGACATGTTTTATACTATATTATGTTTTTATGATATTATATACTCCCTGTACACCAACAGTTGCACCTCAAGTCACCAGTCCGATCGATGGTTGTGGATTTCTGGACCTGATCCAATCACCCTGTGTGACGCCCCAGTAGACACTGTGGAGTCGTTCTGCTTCCTGAGCTCCATGATCGACCAGGACGTCAAGTGAGAGCTGAACAACCACTGAGAAGGTGATTGGCCGTTGCAATATGCTATACTACACAGACATACTATACTGTACTCTGGTATTTTTTTGTGACTTGTTTTTGACATGCTATATTATGATATTTTTAATGATGTTTTATGACATACTACGTATACATAGCATAGCATACTATGTCAAGAAAGCTATAGTATGTCAGAAAAGTCATAGTATAGTATGTGAATTAAGTCAAAGTATATTATGTCAAAAAAGTGTTTAAAAGTCTGTCGAAAAAAGGTCAAAAAAGGTCATTGCACAGTATGTAAAAAAAAAAAATCATAACAGTCATAGTATGTGGATTTTTTTTTTTAAAGTAATAATATAGTATATGGGAAAAAAGTTAAAAAAAATCATAATATAGTATGTAAAAAACAAAAAATCATGGCATAGTATGTTGAAAAAAGTCATAAAAAAAAGTCAAATTATAGTATGCCATAAGAAACGTCACAAAAATGTCTAGTATATCATAAAAATGTTATTAAAAATGCTGAGCAGAGGTTTTTCCAGCCCTGAGTATGATCTGCAGGCTCCCTCTAAAGCCTCATATTATAGCACAGTGAATGTTTAACATCATCAACTCTACTAATTCACTCGTCTGGATTTTCAAAACTACATGCTCCAAATAAATATCTCTCTCTCTTGATGTCAAAAACATTGAATTTACTTGACTGGAACAGGAGGAAATAGATAAATTAGCATTATATGCTTCCATTTCACATTTGGGGTCATTTTGTGGTGCGAGATGAAAGCTGTTCGATAAAGCTCCTGCAGTTTTTCCGGTTTTGAACGACAAAATTATGAGAAATGCAGCAGACTAATGCAGCAATTAGAGGAGGAAACTGAAACAAATATGTTTGTCGTAATGTAAGAGATGTTTTTCACTTCGATTAGACCTCAGTCGTTACCGGTTGTGCACCAGAAAATGGAAACGCTACGCTTTCCTACATCATTTATTCTGCACTTAAATTACAAGTACCCTGTTAATTTGTGCACAAAAAACGGACATACTTTAAATTAAATGGTTATAGTTCTCCAAGCCTTTTGAATAAAGTCGTGATCCTGGTCTCTTCTGAAAGGTAACGGTTTGAAGTTTACTACCAAATAGTCAGAATTAGCCTAAGTTGTATTGAACCAAATGTAAAGAGGTACTAACTTGACCTTCAGCTATACATACTTTTTATTTTACAGTTCAGTTTTATATGCAACGCTGCTACAAAACAAGCGCCTGTGGTCACTGTTGTATTAGGAGCTTTAAACGGTTCACGCAAACTAACTCATAAACCATTTTGTGTTTTCAATTGATGAGAATTCAATTGGATGCACAAGTCAAATATAATTTACCACTTCCACTAGAAACATGAAAAAAACACAGGACATTTCTATCCTTCATCTTTTATTTCTCTCTCTCAGCTACAAATGCTTTAGAGAAAAGCAGTTTAGTCTGGATACTTTAAAAACTGCAGGCCATTAAAGCTGTTGGGTGTTTGTGAGCTTTTAGTGTGGTAGTGCACAAGAGGAAGTGGAAGAAGAAGACGTGTGTGTGTGCTTTTCAAATTAAAAGAAATAGTTAAACTAGCAGGTATTTACTTTGTTTAGGGGAGTTAGATGAGAAGATCGATATCACTCTTAAGAACCTACTAGCACCTTTAAATCTCCTTAATTAACAAGTTATATCTTGTTTGTTTAATGTGTACAGTGCTGGAAGACGCATTCAGAAATAGTGGCAACACAAAAACAGAAAAATACTCCACAAGTAGAAGTTTTACAGTGAGAATTTTTACTCAATTAAAAGTAAACAAGTATAAGCAGTTAAATGTGCTGCTATCTACAAAGAAAAAAGTGCTGATTAACAAGAAGAGCAGAGTTTCATGTCCGGAGGAATGAAAGAGACAGAAACAGGAAAGACAGAAAGAGGAAAAGGAAGAAAAGAATTAAGAAAGACAAGACACTGGTCGCGTTCGAAATTGCACACTAACATGCTATTTAATACGCTAAAACAGTATATGAGATATTTTAGTATGTCTAAAACCTTAGTATGAAACAAATAGCACGTGACATTGCATACTATTTCTGGTGAAATAGTACAGTTTGCAAACACTGGACACTACGGCCTCAAAAATATCCCACAATGCAAAGTGGTATTGACAACAATGTTGATAACAGACATTGACGAACGGCTCTGAAACGTCAATAACGCTTCAATTGAAGTATAAGTAAAAAAGTACAATATTTCCCTCTGAAATGTAGCGTTGGAAAAGTAAAATCAGGGCAGTCAAAGTTAACGTGTTAACACAAATTCGTTTTAACGTAAGTTTTTAAGATAGTGACGATACTGACATCATATGAAACTAGACCTAAACCTAAAGGAATCCATCAATACCAACCGTGTCATACTAGCTTGTCATGAAGGAGGTTAAATAACGCTCCAAACTTACGCTAAATTTTGGCGAGGAAAAACTGGCATGGCCATTTTCAAAGGGTTCCTTGACCTCTGACCTCTGAATGTAAATGGGTTCTATGGGTACCCACGAGTCTCCCCTTTACAGACATGCCCACTTTATGATAATCACATGCAGTTTGGGGCAAGTCATAGTCAAGTCAGCACACTGACACACTGACAGCTGTTGTTGCCTGTTGGGCTGCAGTTTGCCATGTTATGATTTGAGCATATTGTTTTTATGTTAAATGCAGTACCTGTGAGGGTTTCTGAACAATATCGGTCATTGTTTTGTGTTGTTAATTGATTTCCAATAATACATATATACATACATTTGCATACTACTACCACTCCCATGTTGATAATAATATTAAATACTTGACAAATCTCCCTTTAAAGGGACTATTTGTAACTTTCAGAAATGCTTGTTAACAGCGACACCTGTGGCCGTGAAATCAACGAAAGTCAGCGTCGGGCTCGCGCTTGCTCGCTCTAAATATACCTGAACAAGCATCGCTCAAAACAGTGAGGCGACACACATCAGCTAAAAGCACAATATCACTCTATATTTCAGCTGCTTGGCAGTAATGTTAGCTGACCAGACGAAGGTCTCTCCATGAACATGATTTAGATCTGATCCTAGTGTTGGCTTTTCCTGCCTAAGTGCAGGCTGAGGCAGCGGGGCTCTGCAGCGTGTCTCCCTGCTCTCTCCGCCCGCAGCCGGAGAGAGCAGAGGAGACACCGGCACCCGGTCAGTAACGAGAAGACAACGTAACTCTCTGCACAGCTCCGTCACTTCACAAGACAAGGAAAAGCTCCGTTGGTCTGGAGGAGCTGCAGCAGTTATTTCTGCACAAACGTCCCCTGTGCATTCACTAGATATTCTCAGAGCTAAACTAACTCTTCTGCAGTGTGGAGTGAGCGCGCATTCACGTCTAGAGGTGGAGCGAGCTGATCGAGAACGCGCGCGCTGTCTGAGTGAAGGAGAGCAGGCAGAGGAGGAGAGTACAGCGGCTACACGCGAACGCGCATGTGTCTTACAAAGTTACAAACAGTCCCTTTAAGGTACATTTTTAATAGATAAAAAAAATGTGATTAATCTCGATTAAATATTTTAATCGATTGACAGTCCTAATATTAACGTAAAAAGTACAATAGTTCCCTCTGAAATGTAGCGGTGGAAAAGTACAATACATCCCAAAATGTAAATGTTTACATAACCTGTAACAACCTGTAACCTCAAAGCTACTTGAGTAAATGAACCTCCCACCTCTGCAGGTGTGTAAATATCTAAAAAGGTTAAAGCACACACCAGTTTCCATCTCAGATTTTCCCTGCAGAATGATCTCCTTCACAGCTGGAAGTCTTCAGGATGCAGCTCAGCACGTCACTGTGAAACCAGTTCCTGTCTGTTGCTGCAGGTGTGTCTGTAGTCTCTCTCCTTCATGTCGGCCGTGTCGTCCTGCAGCCTCGTCCGAACGGACTCGTCAACCGTCATCTCGAGAGTCACCTCTTTGAACACCTTACACACCGACACCTGCAACAGACATGAGGACGACGGTCAGTAAGCTTGCCGCGGTAGTCGGTTACACGGTGTTCAGGCACGCACTGATAACATTAATTTGATTACACCGTCGTTTTGCTTTTTTATAAAAATAAAAACCCATTAATTCATTATCGTGCATCAGCACCTTGTTATCAATAGTTGGAAGACAGACGCTACAAACTAAAAGTGAATGTGTCTGCTCCATATGGAGTCTCAGCTCAGAGTAGCAAGAGTCGGATCATATTTTGAGGCCTTCACACACAATGACATCATGCGATCTTCTCACCTCCTTGAAGTGGAGTTTCTTGAACATGGCGATGCTGGCCTTGTTGTCCAGCCCAATCTTCGTTTCAAACTGTTTGACCCCGAGTTTGGTGACTCCTGGTGGAAGACAACATCACCAAAATTCACGAGTTATCATTCATAATTTGCTTAATTTACTCCACAGGGCTGGCTGCAGTCTGAAGTGAAACATGCTTGAAAGTTTAGTGATTTATAGGTCATTGCAGCAGCACTTCTCTGCCATACGTGAATTAAAACCTCAAACTATGTTAAAGCCACTGTGTGTAGAATATGTATGTGATTATAACATCTTTTAAATTATTCCACAAAAGTTTTTGTTTGCTGAAAATTCATAACAATTCTGGTGGAATTTGGTTTATGTGTTACTTCCTGTCACTGAACAGAAAAAGCAACATGGAAAAGAACAGGGATAGAAATAAATAAATGATATTATATAAAAATAAATAAATATTAATTTAATTTAATTTAATTTAATTTAAAAAATAAAATATTAAAAGTATATCAAAATATTTTTTATATATATATATAAATAAATATATACAGAAATAAAACAAATAAAGGTGAAAACAAATTAAAATGTTTAGAATTATTTTATATTTCCACATGTATTTATTTCTCTGAATGTATTTATTTACTTATTATTTTATTAATTCCTCTGATAGCTCCACATTTATCTTTTTTTATGGCACTGTAATTCCATAATAATGAGCACAACACAAGAACTATTTGAATTGCTGAAAAATAGAAAAATTGCCAAAGTCTACACAGTGGCTTTAACTTCCTGATAACCTGCAGTAAGTAACATGTTTACATGTTTAGTAAATTTCCCCCTTTAACGAGCCTTCTGACAGATCGTATAAGCTGCTCACCGTAGCTCATCATCATGCGTGTCACCTCTTTCCCGATGCCCTTGCCTCTGTGACTGGGCTCTGTTCAAAACAAGAAGTATCAGGTGATGAAACATACGACTACTGTAGCGTTGAAATAGAGAGACAAATGCAAGGAAATGGTTCACATGTAAAAACCAAAGCACAGGTTCATTGATAAGCCTTTCATGTTGGGCGTCACCTGCTATCATGACCTCCAGCTCAGCCAGGGACGGGTCTGAGGGGTCAGTCAGGAACAAGTTGACATCTCCCACCATGCACTGCTCCTCTTCTACACTGCCGTCCGCCCATCGCTGCTTGTCCAAGATGATGAACGTGCACTCTGGAAAGACAGAATTTTAAAAAAAATAATATTAATGAATTCTTTAAATAAAGGTAGAAATATTTTCTTTGTGAATCTGTTATTTATAATATATAATATATATTTATCATATTATATTTATTATTTCCATATCATATCCCAGGTTATTTACAAAAGCTATGAGCAAAAGAATAACAATAATACATGTTGACTGATCTGTAGCGATAACGTCGGCTCTTTAGACCAGCGAGTAAGTGACAGATTTTATGGATATTTCATATTATATTCAATGCTTAACAATATCAGTCCAAAACAACTGATAAACTAAATAATTAACGCAAATAGTGAACACAATAACTGCAGGAAGTTTGTGTAAAATTTAAAATTTGGATGACTTTTGAATCAGAGATGAGTTTTCCTGGTATTTTTAGGGACTTTTAATACAATTCTCTGTATTTTTATTAATTTTTAACAATCATTCATAATTAATATGCTTCTTTTTTGACAAATTGAGTGTTTTTCTTCTCCCTGACGCTTGGCCATTGTTCTATTAGCTCTGTGGTTGTTTTAACTGCGTACTTTTCTAATGCAGGATGTGGCTGTTTAGCAGGGAAGACTGTGAATATAGCTTGTGTTCAGGTCTTCACCTTGTTTTATCTTAATTAAAAATATAAACAATTTCATTTAGTTTTCTTCACAGAAATGAATGAAATGCTGAGATATAGGCCAACTGTATATTTATTTAAAAGTTGTTGTTTAAATCGAGAAGGCCTCACAACCCCCTGTGAAGCTTTGGCGACCCCTAGTGGTGGTTGGGACCCCAGGTTGGGAACCAGTGCTTTAAAGCATTTAAAAAGACAGAAAGTGTTATTTTTCTGTGTGCACATTGCAGGCAGAAGATGACCGCTTACTGTCATCATCTTCCCTCCAGCTCTTCTGCATCTCGTACTCCTGTTCCAGGGTCAGCGGCTCTGAGGCGGTCAGCAGCTGCAGCTCAGGAGACTTCATCCACTCGTGATACCTGAAACATAAAAGCATATAAAACAGAGACAGTGCTGAAGTTAGTTGTCAGACACGTTTACAAAACAATAAAGACACTAATCCAGTGGTGGAAGATGTACTCAGCTCTTTTACTTAAGCAAAAGTAGCAATACTACAATACAGTGTAAAAATACTCTGCTTCAAGTAAAAGCACAAAAGTATTAGCTTAAAAATATACTTAAAGTATAAAATAAAATTACTCATTATGCAGAATGGCTCATTTCAGAATAATATATATTACTGCGGGTGGCTGGGGCTAATTTTAATTACTTTACATACTACTGGGTAGCTTAACCTATAATTTAAAAAAATAATAAAAACATAAAATTAAAATTAATTAGTTGATTTATATTGTGTATTAATAATCTAAATCTGCAAAGAAAATAAAGCTGTAAAATAAATATAGTGGAGTAAAAAATACAATATTTACTTCCAAATTGTAGTGGAGTAGAAGTATAAAGTAGCATAGAATGCTAAATTAAATATAAATAATACAATATATAAAAATATAAATTAACTTCAGCCTCTTATAATAAAATGAACCATCAGAAACATATACTTAGAACTCAAATCAAAACAAAAAATCAGCCATATTTAAACCTGAAAGTAAAATAATAACACAGGGCATCAGCAGAGGACCATTAATGAAGGAGATGAGCAGATAGAAGGTGTATACAGGTATATAAAGGTGTATAAAGGTAACAGTTACCTGGGCACGTGCTCTGCATTGTAAGGAACCAACACGACTCTGGTTCCCTCCAATAAAGTGTTCTCATTGATCTTCATGATGTTAAAACCTGATTTAAACCACCGAGATGTGACTGAGAGCTTCAGCTGTTCAGCTCCACATGTTCACTCCTCTTTCACTTCCGGGTCAACACAATGCTTCACACATGCGCAGACAGACATACAGGTGGAGGGCGCCCCCTGCTGGACAACATAGAGAACTGCTTCTCATTAAATTATATTATTATAAAATAAATAATAGTAAATAAATAAATAATAATAAATGTATCATATTTAGATAAAGAAGCATTGAGATATTTTACTCAAGTAGAAATAATAATACCACAATATAAAAATACTCCATTACAAGTAACAGTCCTGCATTCAAAATCTTACTCAATAAAAACTAAAGTATTAGTATTAAAATAAAAAGTAAAAAGTACTCCTTATACTTATTTTATTCTTTTTAATTTAAATTTTTTTTACTGGTGTATATTCTTTTTATTTATTTATGTATTTTTTTGTATATAATATGTTTTTCTTGTATCTATACTGGCTTATTTTATATTAATATTAGGTTTGTTAAGTTTCTTTGCTTCGAGAATGTTATTATTGGGGAAGTTTGTGAAAGTTTGTTCTGTTCAAAATGAACAAAAAAAACAATTAATATAATATTGAAAAAAAAAAAGTACTCCTTATATGCAAAATGACCCCACTCATATTACTGTAATATTATTACTGGTGCATTTATGTAAGTCACATTTTAATATTGTCAACTACTTTAACTACTTATTATACTGTTATGTAGTTTAATTTATAATTAAATATAAATAAATATAATAAATATATAAAATAAATATAAATACAAATATAATTAAAATCTATATTTTTATTTATTTATTAAAAATGAATAATATTTTTTAAACTGATCATGTGTTTTACATGTTAAATCTTGACCTGAAAACACAGCTGTCAGATAAATGTAGTGGAGTACAAAGTACAATATTTGACTCTGAAATGTAGTGGAGTAGAAGTATAACGTAGCATAAAATTGAAATACTCAAGTACTTTTAAAAGTAAAATTGTACTTAGTACAGTACTTGAGAGTAAATGTACTAAGTTACATTCCACCGCTGCATATAGACACACGCGCATAACGAAATTAAATAAAAGAACAAAATAAGCTGTAACCCTGTAGAGGCTATCAAATTAAAACCATGCTTTTACTGTCTGCATTTGTTTTCTTATAATCAATTTTATTTATTTTTCCCCACTGGCATTGCCAGTTTCTTACCCAATCTACTGTCTTATTTAATGCTATTTTAAACATATTTTTATTGACGCTTTGTTCACAAACAGAAAACTTTGATTTAGTTGTTGCTCAGTTTAAAAATGATAAACCCAAAGGATGTAATATAAAGGTATTTGTATAAGAAAGAGAAAAAGCTAGATAATCTCACCGTGTCAATTTATTCCGCCTACATTCCCTGTAAATGTTTTACTCATATGTGTATGATACTGTGACATGTTACAAATATGTATAATGTAAATTATCTTCTAATTCCCAGCTGCAAGAAACTTAAATCGAGGTTGTTTTTAAAAAAACATATCAACTCTTCTCTAGATGAAGGGTATTAATTAGGACGCACAGCCACATTAAAGGTCGAGACTGTAGTTTTCTTCCCACATGTGATCATATATATTCTTTCTGTGATTAGGGAATAAGAAAAAAAGATATTCTGAGCTGGCGAAAGGTTCACGTATGATGAAGAATCAGGTTCTAGATTAGAGGTGATGACTTTTAGAAATAATGTGTTGTTAATGTTAATAGTGTGTGTGTGTGTGTTAAGGATTCAGATAAAAAAAATAATTCAAGTTAATGTTATTATTGTTTGTAAAATCCCCAAATTGGGTTTTTGCAAATGATGATTTTATTATGTCAAACGCTGTGTATAAAAACATTGTGTGTGTGTGTGTGTGATGTGTGTGTTAAGTGGCCCTGCCCAGTCCGTGCCACAGTTCGACCGGCTCCTGTGGCATGTTGACCATGTCCATCCAGTGCTGCAGCTGCGGGCCCCTGGCGTACATGAAGGGACCCAACACCAGCACTCCCAGCAGCGCCGGAGGCTCTGGGAGGGACAACAATAAAGATAAAGTTGAATACACAGTTTATGTTTATGCAGCAGGACATAAGATATATCACAAACATTAAGTTCTACCTGAGCGGATGTCGTTTGGCTGCAGCAGCTCAAATCTCAGACAGGCCTCGTCCAGGTGCTGCGAGCGCAGTTTAAAGGTCGTCCTGTGGTCGAAGTAGGGGTCGTTTCCACTTTTCACCACACAGCTGCGCTTCATCTTCACCACCTGAGTGTGTATCTGTAAGCTCACCTGGACACACACACCTGGGAAACACAGAAAACCTTGTTACCAATATTTACAAGGCTACTCCTGTGAAGATGTCAGATGAACAGTGCTTACATGGACGCACACATCCACCTGAAACACCTCATACCTGCATCTGTGAGCAGCTGGAGGCCTCGAGCCCTCAGAACCGCCACAGAGAGGCGCTGCAGAGACGGACTGTAGCTGAGAGATATCTGCACATCACCCAGCTCTGAACACTACAGACAGATTACAATGATTATGAGCTTTCATGACCAATTTAGTGCACATGCAGACGTCCTGTGTGTTTCTGTGTTTAACTGGACGAAGTATTCAGATCTTTTACTTCAGTAAAAGTACTAATACAACACCAAAAATACTCCACTACAAGTAAAAGTCCTGCATTCAAAACCTTACTTAAAGGAACAGTGTGTAACATTTCAGGGATCTATTAGTATGTTTTCATTAGTGTATAATCACCTGAAACTAAGAATCGTTGTGTTTTTTCGTTAGCTTAGAATGAACCCTTCATATCTACATAGGTAGCGGGTCCTTTCCATGGAGCCATGTTTCTACCGTAGCCCAGAACGGACAAACCAAACACTGACTCTAGAGAGAGACTTTCACGTGTTTATGTTACCTGAAGGCCACTGTAGTTCTGCAACACACTTGTGAAACTGCGGTAACGTGAGCTGCAGAGTGCAAAATCGTGGTACCGCCAGACACCGTCTGACTTCCGTTGCTCCTAAAGTAGTGTTATTATGGTAAGGATGACCTCTGAGCGAAGTGAACGGCGTTTTGCACTCAGCAGCTCTCGTTACCGCAGTCTTGGGAAGGGAGGAGTGAGCGGATGGGTACTCAGTTGGTTGCAATCTGCAATCACACCACTAGATGCCACCAAATCCTACACACTGTACCTTTAAGAAGGATTTTCTTAACACATAGAGGAACATTTCATTGTTTAGTTTATCGCAACCATTCAACGTCAACACATCTGGAGATACGTGGTTCTCACTGGACAGAAAGGAGATGAAAATTAATTGAACTTTTACTAAAGTAAATGTACTTAGTTCCTGGTACCTGTGTGTCGTCCTCTGTCTCAAGGTCCCTCCAGAGCACCCTGCCGGCCTGACCGAGCTCGCCCTCCAGAGGAAACAGCACCCTGCCCACCGCGTGGCGTTTGCCGTCCTGCTCCACACTCAGCACGCACACGCTCAACGTGCTCTGAGGCACGCACACACCTGACACCTGTGGAGGGAAACATACAGGATAGTGTGTGAGACACAAACTGGTCTTTTGTCTCTGCAGGTTGCATCACTTTCTCCAGCTTTAAAACTTTCAGTGTCCTCGCCTGGAAAACGAAGCAGTCGTTGAACTCTGGGTCGGGCCCCGTGCCCCGGGCCTTGGCCTGGCGAGGCCGCCGGTCGTCGGGGAGAAGCCTCAGCTCCACCAGCGTGACGTTGCCGTGGAAACGTGGAGGGAGGTTGGCGAGGCGGAGCAAGGAGACCATGAGCTGCTCGCTGCTGTGCCGGTACTCCACAGAGAAGCAGAGACGGGTGGCCATGCCGGGAGGAGGCGCCACCACCTCGTTCAGAGGAGGAACCGAGTAGAGACCGGCCAGAACCGTCCCCACCGGGTACCATCCTGATGGAGACAATAACAACAATATATACCAGTATTTTACTTGCAGTTAGGTTTCAAATGACTGAATTACACTTTAAAAACTCAACGGAACATCTAGACATGCAGTCAAATAAAGGCAGTGATGACCTACTCGTTACTGAGAGCGACCCACGATGGGCCAGTATGTCTCTCCGGGCCTCCATCTTCATCTCCTCCTCTTCTTCTTTCTCCTCCTCATTCTTCAGGTTACCATGGTTTTGTGTCGTGAAGCGAGGAGGCAAAGTGAAAGGGATCTCACCGGGCCTTTCACACACAAACAGAGACAGGAAAATGTTATTAATTGTGGCTTCTGCAGCATTTTAAACATCAACTAAACTAAAGACTACAGGTCCTGTAATAAAAAGTGAGAGAAAATCATTATGGTCATGTTGTTTACTAACGTGTTCCAGGAGCTCTGCGACACCAGAATCACCGGAGCAGAGCATGCTGGGACTGAAGGCACTGTGGAGAGCAGCTCCTCGTATTGACTCTGACTCTTCTTCCTCTTCATCCTCCTCCTCCACAGACAGGACACCATCAGACCGAGCAGCAGCAGGAGACCCACAGACAGACCGACAGCCAACAGCAACACCTGGTCTGAACAAACAAACACATCAACAAGGAAAATAAGTCAAAAAATGACGTCTAATGTTTGCAATTTACTGCTTACCTGCCATGATTATTTCTCAGTTTTAGCATTAATGTGAGAGTCTCTTGTTGTTGACCTGTTTAGCTGTGAGGTGTGTGTGAAGTGTGGACTGGATGTGACCCTGGAGAACAGAGAGAGGACGACACAGCTGGATGATTCCCACCGTGTCACGTTGTTATCTGGAGGCACCAAAAGTTAGTATTAGATAATGCCTCATTTGTATATTTAAACATAAAATTTCTGAAAACTTGTAAAACAAAAAATAATTGTCTTTTATTAATGCCTTGATCGATTTGTTAGTTTGTGTTATTGTGTGACTTTTTGGTTAGTTTGGATTCACCAAAGTCACACAATAATGCAAACTAACTAACAGATCGAGGCAGCGGTAGACCAGCATCTCCTGTGTTCTGCAAAGTAAAATTACAGTTTTTTCCAATGGAGTCTGGACGCTTTGGCGAAAACATAGATGATGGATACAACTGCTTCAGTTCCCTGTTTAAAAAGGCTGTCTGACGACAACATGAAGCAGTGAAAATATTGTAAATATAGCGTACACTTAAACTGATATTGATTTTTTTTAGGTGTCTAAAATACATTTTGCTGCTGGTCCCTGTCCACAGCAGTACATTGCTTTTCTTCCGTGCTGGTACTCCTGTCTGTTTCTCCAAACTGGAGGTGTAACGACCGTCATCTACTGTAGGTAATACACTGATTATGGATAAGTACCTCATACAACCCCACTTCAAAACACCCAAACTATCACTTTAAATTAGCTAAAAACAGTGATATAGTCTTGTAGTTTTTTTTTGTCTCTCACTTCGTTTAATTTTTAGCCACGCTGGCGCCACTGACCTTGGTCCAAACTGAAAATATCTGGACAACTATTTGAAGAATTGCCATTACATTTGGTACATATATCTATGGTACCAAGAGGATGAATCCTGCCAACTTTGGTGATCCTCTGACTTTTCCTCTAGCGCCACCATGAGGTTAACATTTACTGAACTCTCTCACAAACTGTTGGATGGATTGCCGTGAAATGTGACACGTGTAACTAAATAATAAACATGTAATATGGCTGCTCTGACCACTGATCTGATCTTAACTCAGAATCAAAATGCCCATTAGCCACTCACCAGACACATACAGACTCAGGCTGTTCAGAGATTGGCCGGTAGCTAATGAGATGACAGATAATCCTCAGAGCTAAAGGCAGAGCAATGGCCCGCTCTTCTCTTACACGCATATGTGCACATCACACACTCACAAAGAGAAATCCTCATTGTTACTCTGATGCCAACTTCACATGAGGTCCAGTTATGAGAGAAGAGACAGAGGAGAAGATCAGGTGTGTGTTTGAGGCTCGGAGGGCAGCTGGAAACAAGAGAGACTTTCTGAAGAAGTGAATGAGGCGAGGAAGGAGAGACGCCATTTAGTGCTACCTGCTGTGTTGCAGGACAGAGAGCAAAACAACGTGTGAACTTAAAGGTAAGATGTTATTTTTCTCTTTTATCAGACATGCAATGTATTTTTGTGCACACAGACAGTCATATCTGTGTGTTTATTCTTCCAATACAGACACATTTTAAAGGTAGTAGTGGTCGAAACACTACTAGTTCAGTTTGGGACGGAGGTGGATTTGACAGTTTGGTTAGTTTTAACATAAATATGGATGTTTAATCCACTAAATCAGGCAGAGTAGCATTGATTTTCAGTAAGTGAGGGGCTGAATAACTGGTATAATCGTCTTTTTTAAAAGCATAACTACAAAGAGGAAATAAAATTAGGCACAACATGCTATTGGAAGATAAGAAATAACCAAGTTAATTGTAATCTCTTATAATCTCTATCATCCATTCCTGCTGTCTTCTCTCTCTTTGTCTCTCCTGTCAACTGGAGGCCAAATGCTCTCTTAAACTGTCTTGATTAATCTGCATTTTGTCTCAATAATCAATTAATCTGGATTGTGTAATCCCATTAAAGGCTAATCTGGGGAGTGCCAGTGAATGTGTGGGCGTCTGTGTGTGTACACTTGAACGTCTATCTTTGTGAGGACCAATTTGAGTTCTAGACCTTCGGAGTGACGATTCAGACTTGGTTTTTAAAATTCAGGTTAGGATTAGGTTTAGGAAAGGGTAAGGGTTAGGGATTTAGTTGTAATGGTTAAGTGGTTAGTTTGGATGTTTTGAAGTGGGGTTGTATGAGGTAGAGGATGGTTGGCACGTTCCCAGTTTGGAGAAGCAGACAGGAGTTACCGCACGGAAGCAAAGCAATGTACTACTGTGGATGGGGGAAGCAGCAAAATATAGTTTAGACACCTAAAAGAAAGGCTCACCTAAACAAATCAATATCAGTTTATGTGTACGCTATATGTAGAATATTTTCCCGGTTTACCCTGCCATTTGACAGCCTTTTCCGATGGAGAACTGTATCCATCTACGCTCTTGCAAAAGCCACCAGACTCCATTGAAAAAAAACTGTAATTTTACCTCGCTGAACACTTGGGTTGCTGGTCTACCGCTGCCTCGATGGGTTAGTTTGTTTGTGTTATTGTGTGACTTTGGTGAATCCGTACTAACCAAAGTCACACAGTGACAAGCAAACGAACTGATCGAGGCAGCGGTAGACCAGCAACTCCTGTGTTCTTTGAAGTAAATTACTGTTTTTTTCAATGGAGTCTGGTGGCTTTGGCGAGAGCATAGATAACAGCTTCAGTTCCCCATCGAAAACCTAGACTGTGTAGCTGTCTGACGACAAGGTAAAGTGGTGAAAGTATTCTAAATATATCTTACTCTTAAACGGATATTGATTGTTTTTAGGTGAGCCTTCTATTAGGAGTCTAAAGTACATTTTGCTGCTACTCTGTTTCTCCAAACTGGAGGCGTGACGATCGCCATCTACTGTCGGAAATACACTAAAATTAAAAGGTGTTGATGTTGTGTTCACAACTTGTTCCCTAAAGTGGCCAAAAAAATATCTGTTATTGAAGGTTTAAGGAGAAAAAGCTATTTAACACTCAAAGATATGTCTTTCTTTGCAGGTTGGTGCTGTTGCCATGGCGAGGCCCGGGCGCCCCGTGTCTGAGAGCTACCAGAAAGTCTGTTATTCAGTCAGTCAGTCGGCCTCTTACTCCAGTGAAGCGAGGCTCGTGGCGCCGGAGGACGGCGATGACCAGGCGCCCATTTTCTCCCTCTCCAAGAGCTCCATGGATGTGGTCATGGCGACGGGGCCGCCGCACAAGCGGGACCCGGCCTGGACCCGCTTGAACCTGAGACGCAGCTCCAGCACCAACACCAACGCGCACTCGGAGCAGAACTCGGTGACGCTGCAGCAGCTGCAACTGCCGCACATGTTGCAGCACTCCAACTCCACCACCAACAGCCACCAGTCGCCGCTCGCAGCCCAACACGTGGACGTGCACGGCCATCCCGCCCTCAGCGAGCGCTGGATCACCAACACGCATCGCTGGAGCGGGCAGAGCGGCAGTACGCACAGCCGCAGCAGCACTCCAGACACAGTTGTGTGGAAAGGTGGGACTTCCCGCCCCTCGAGTCTCAACCAGGAAGCCCCTTTCTCTCCCATGTCCATACCTCCTTCTCCACCAACCACACCCTCTCCCTTCATCTCTCCGCTGCAGACACCAACTTTACCACCTGGAGATCCTTTAACTTCTTCTACTTCAACGCTAACGTCGAGCATGCATCAGCTGGAAGACTTACTTGCATCCTCGCCCCTACGCTCTCCACTACTGTCACCCCAGCAGCCTCACACCTCCTCACCCTTGCCGTCCAACTCCCCCGTTCTCCTCCAGCCCGCCACCACAGAGGACGAGGGCTTCCTGGAAATTAACTCGCTTTCTTTTAGATTCCCATCGCCGATCCCGTCGTCCATTAGTTTAGCAGAAGGAGGTGCGTCGTCAGATACTGGATGCCTCGTCGATGACGTGACAGGAGAGCTGCAGAGTCCTGGAGGCACGCAGTTATCGGAGGGTGGAGGTGTGAGAAGTGAAAGGTTAAGCTACCTGAAGCCTAATTCTCCCGCAGATGGAGAATCAGGAAGAGGAGCCTCAGTTCGCCATCTTGAGCTGCCATGGCAGCCGGCCCAAAGTGGTCCGAAAGGCCGAGGTTGGAGGTCACCCCTGGTTTCTTCCTTGAGCGACTCGCTATTGGGTAGCTGCTGCAGCTGCAACTTGAGCACCAGAAAGGGCATCACGAAGGCTGAGGTGTTCAGGGAGGAAGGTACAATGACTTCACAGCGGGAGCTGGTGGACGCCGCGGTGCAGACGACCTCTCCCAACGGCTCCACGTGGGGCCTCCGGAGGTACAACACGGGCTCCCACTCCTTCTTGGGCTCGCCGCCTGGATCGAGACTGAACCTGAAGACCTCAGTGGGGTCCAACTCCAATCTGGTGTCCCCGTCCTCCAGCATGTTCCCAGTGAGCAGCGAAGATGAGGAGGAGGAGGAGAGGCAAGAAGGCGACCCGACGTGGGACGACGACTCTGCGTCCTCGCACGATCTGGAAAGGAGGAGGTCGTGTCTGAAGATGAAGATCGAGAGGGGCGCGGTGGGGAGGAGGAGCAGCATGAAGCAGGTGCAGTGGGACGAGGACGGGATGACGTGGGACGTCCACGGGGCGTCGCTGGACCCGGAGGAGCTGAGCACAGCCATACGGAAACATCTGGAGATCCAGAACAGCCCCCGACCTAAAAAACGTACGTCGAAGAAGAAGAAAGCGCCGAAGCCTCCTCTCATATCGAGCGTGGTGAAGGCCATGACCCCAGAACTGCATCCACCTGTGATGATTATCACCTCCGCTTGTACGGATGGCGAGAGCGAGGAGACACCAGACGGAGCAAGGAGAGAGCCGGAGGAGGCGGGAGGAGGCAAAAAGGAGTTAACCGTAGAAGCTGTTCGTAGAATAAGCAGAGCAGAGGCAGCTTACGCTAGAGAAGACGACGAGGTGCTCAGAGAGGAAGGCACCAGCGATCCTAAATCACCCTCCACTGGGAGCGGACACAGCCGCAAGAGGAGTGGGATCAGGTCTCTGAGGTGGTGTGGAGGCTCCAGGAAGGCAGACGACTGATCCTGGAGACTAATCTAATTATATTGATTACCCATAGCTGATCAGTTTGCACAATAACAAACTCTGAATGAAGCTCAAAGAGACACTGGGAAGCAGCTCTCACGTTCATTTTATCCTGCTGTTGTCGAAACTTTTGGTTGTTTGGTAAAAAGGTGGAGATGAAATGTTAGAAAATTTACTTCATTTTACAGGTCTGCAAATTTCATGGTAATTAGGTGATAATTAGCAAGTAACCTATTTGAAATTTATTTGGAATTACTGCAAAATTACCACAATATTTACCTAAAAAATTATCGAAAATGACTTTATTATATCATTATTTAATGCTAAAATAGCATATAATGGTTAAAATAGACTTATTGTCTATACAAATGTAGTTTTTTAAGAAATTTCAAATAAGTTATTTGCTTATTATTTTCTATTTATCAGCAGACATGGAAATAAAGGATATAAATTAACTTTGTATTCTTTTCCTTGATATGTATTAAATAAATTACCAGCTATTGGGAAATAGCGGAATATAATTATTAAATTATGTTTATAATAAAGTAATTTTCGACAGATTTTGAGGTAAATATTGGGGTAATTTGGCAGTAATTCCAAAGAAATTTCAAATAGAAATTAAATTTGTGGACCTGTAAAATGAAGTGTTACTAAAATTTGTTCCTCTACTCATTAGGATCCGCTGTTTAGAAATGGAGTAATTTCAGGTGACCAGATAGCCGAGTGGTTAGGACGCAAATGTCTGAGCAGCGAGCCCCCAGTTTTATTTCCGGCTTACCAGACCGTTCCCCACATTTCCTGTCTCTCTCCCAAGGCCCAAAAAATAAGCTTAAAATAAAAGAAGGGGCGTAATTTCTACTTGTAATTTCTCTATTTTCTTACTAAAATCTCTCTACACATTGTCCTCTTACTGTACAGTCCTATAGTGCAGATGAGAGAAGAGAGGAGTTAATAAAATGTTGATTTTTCATCTGAGTTAAATTATATGTATCTGTACATACAGGCTGCCCTTACTTGATTGTTGAGGTTTTTTTAAGGCTGACAGGAATAATACCTGTAGACACTATTCGTAACATAAAAAGCAATTCATCCTCCTCTGCATGTTTTTTTCAGATACATCTTATTTGTTTAATTTAAAGATTTCTAAAAAGGCAGTAAAGGATTCACCATTCATGTAGAATTTTATCTTTGTATCTCTGTTGCTAAAAAAAAAACCTTTTTGTTTTTAGATAGCAGTTGAAAAATATTTATTTATTTATTTACTTATTTTTAATATTATTATTATTATTTTATTTATTTTTATTATTATCATCATAACTGCAGTTTTGAAGTACTTGTACTTTTCTTGAGCCTGACCAATTCTGGACTTTTGAGGCAAATACTGATATCAATATTTGAGCGTTTTTAAATGTCTGATAACGACGTATCTTTTCTTTTAAAAAATACATAAACACATAACATAAACCAAAACATTTTTATATGGATCCTTTAAATTTGGTCATTTAATGAATGTGACATGAAACATATCTTGCAATGTCTTGTTACTTATCGGCCACACACAGATGAATCTGTGATAACGGATAATACTTTGTACGTCTACTTTACTACATTTCAAAGGGATATACAATACATTTTACTCCACAACATTATTAAAGTTATTTTGCTTGAGTGTAAACACAAAACATAAATTCCATTCATAACATATGATGAACTGTTACCAAGCAGGATATAAAGTAGTTAAAAGTACCTCCACCTCAGCCAACGACATCAGTAAAATGCTGTTTACACATAATATTTAGAATAATATAACATGGTTAAAGGCGCAACTCTGCATAATAAATCCTTTTACTTTTGACACTTTAAGTACATTTAACTGACAATAATTCTGTACTTGAACTGAAGTAAAAGACCTGTATACTTCTGCCACTTATATTTGTGCACTTTTTTGTTTTTTGCACACTTTTGTAACAAGTTTCTTGAGTCTTTGTTTGTCATAAATCTTTGAGCCTGAGACAATTTATTTTTCTGGACATAAGAAAAAAAAAAATCCCAGCCGAGATCTGACAAATGTGGGAAGTGATACGGAGGCACAAATCAGGATTAACTCTCAAATATTTACAGAGATAATCACACAGGAGGTGACTCAGCTCAAACATATTGTTAGAGAATAAACACTAACTCAAAAACACACCAAACTCTCTCTCCCTCTCTTCCCACACTCAACTCACTCACTCACTGTGGAAAAACATACACAAAGTTGAGTTGCATGTAAACTTGGTGAACCACGGCGGTGGAGAGGTTTGACCATTCAGGCGCTGCCATTCAGATGAGCGGGCACATTCTCTCTCTTTCACCGACGGGAAAAATAGCTCAACTCACTAGCGGCTTCCACTGCAGTTATTGTTGTCATATTTTCACAGATGTGTGTAGAGCGGGCAACAGGTTCTCTGCTGCTTTCTGTTTATTTATTCTTATTTTCTGGTCTTAAAGGGTCAATGCACCCAAATTACATAAAGATATATGTTTTTTTTCACTGCCCTCTTGTGGTATCTAGCCACGCAGATAGTTTAATTTGCCCTTTCAGGTCAAATCAGTGCAGCTGTCACTTTAAATTTTCCATAAAATACTTTAGTGAGTAGTTCCACTGACAACTGTCAACATCTGACAACTGGAAATATGCTAATAAAAGTATATTTTTTGTTATTTGTAAAAACCGACTAGCCTGACCGGTACTGGATTTTTTAAGCTGATACAGATATCGATATTTAAGAGTTAGAAAAATGTGATAACGTTATATTTTCTTTTGAACAATTGTGACCTTGATATTGAATGAAGTTGTAATGATTGAAGTTGAAAAACAAGAGAGAGTCATACGTCAGCATATGTCAGCAAATATGCTCACAGTAATAATTTTAACATGTTGATTTGTAGCAGGTATAATGATCAAGTTCACCATCTCAGTTTACCATGTTAGCATGCATTAGCACTAAACACAAGGTACACCTAAAGCCGATGGAAATACTGTTAGTTTTGCAGATATTTCATCATAAAACATTTTATTGGACACATTGAAATGTTGACCTGATGATGGCGCATGATCACCAAAGTTATTACAATTCATCCTGAATGTCTGTACCACAGACTGTATATAAGAAGTGGATGTAGTCACTGTGACGTCACACATTGGTTTGTGGACGGATTTGAAGCCTCAGTTCGTCATTTTGGCCGTAGCCATCTCGTTTTTTTGCAACCAGAAGTGACATGAGTGGGTGGAGCTAAATAATACATTTTTAGTGGACCAAAAAGGTTATAATTAACTTTCATGGACTGAAAACACCCTGTGAAAGAGTTAAAGTTGTAAGACGTAAACACGGACAACTCCCAGACCAGACAACACCGTGGTAGCGACCTGTCAATCACAAGGTAGCCCCGCCCTAAAGCATCCCCTGCTTTATGGTCTATTTGACTCTAAATGGGATCATAATTTACTAAATGAACATCATGCTGTATTGAAGAAGACTTGAAACTAGAGATTGAGACCATAAACTCATGTTTACAATGTTTACTGAGGTAATAAATCAAGTGAGAAGTAGGCTCATTTTCTCATAGACTTCTATACAATCAGACTTCTTTTTGCAACCAGAGGAGTCTCCCCCTGCTGGCTGTTAGAGAGAATGCAAGTTTAAGATACTTCAGCTTTGGCTTCACTTTTCAGACCTGGAGGTTGCCCACTGGTCGGTGACTAACTTCATGGCAATCCATCCAAAAGTTGTCGAGATATTTCACTTAAAATTACACATGTTAACGTCCCGGTGGTGATATAGAGGGAAAGTCAGGGGATCACCAAAGTCATTATGAGTCATTCTCTGAGGATCATTAATGTCTGTGCAAAATGCAGCGCCAATCCATTCAATAGTTGTCACGTTATTTCACTTAAAACTGAAAGTGGTTGGACAACATTGCCATCCACAGAGTCATGCTCAAACTTGTCAGTGCTCTCTGATGAAACAAAACTTTCTGTGCAATTTTATGTTATTTATCAGCCAGCGTCTAAGCTGATACCAATATATCTGACATAAGCTTCAAGTCTTTTCTCTCTTCATCTGACTCAACAAGTATAAATGTCCATCTTTAGGCAGGTAAACACGCCGGTAACAACATCTTTTGTCCTGAGTCATGTTTACACAGGATGAACTATAGTGGAGATTTGGTATATCAGAGAGAAAAGTCACGTTAAGGTCACTATGTCACTGTTGTAGGTCACGTGACATGATGTGATGTTTGTGTAGGGTAGTGTATCGCCTTTGTGCTGCGTGCATGTTGCTGTACTGTGAGCATACTACAGTTTATGTATGTGAAAGTGCTGATGGGACTCCACGAAATCCCCTTTTTTTCTCAGCTGCAGTGGAAACTCGCAGCTACAGGAGAACAATCCAGCGCTCGGGCTTTGTTGTGACACGGCTCATTGTCTCCGCTGTAACGTGTGTGTGTGTACTGTATTTGTACTTGTGTATGTATATTTGCATGCTGCCTGGTATAAATAGCGTGGGATGTGTGCCGGCCGGTGATTCTGTGATTGACGATGGCTGTACCTGGACCTCCTCTGCTCCTCTTTCTGTCTCTGCTGCTGCCGCTGCTGTTGAGCAAGGCATCGCTGCCTGCAGATGCGTACACACTGACCCCCGGACGACAGCCACAGCACAAGCTGCTCCACTTGGGTGAGGGCAAAGAAACACAGAAACACGTCACCTTCAAGGCTCCTGTTAAAACATACTTTAATATGTCTGATGTCTGTTTTTTGGGGCTTCATCTTCTCTCCTCTCAGACTGGCCGAGGGACTGTGGTATGGCTCACTTCAAGCCCAACATGGCGGAGAGGATCGTGTCTGGGAACGAGGCCAGACCTCACTCCTGGCCCTGGCAGGTCTCTCTGCAGGTAACTCTCACTTTGTATTGACCAGGGTTATTATAGTAATCTAAAACTGAAACTAAAACGAAAATAAACAGTGAAAAATAGTTTTAGTGAACTGACACTAAATAAAAACTATATCCTTTAAGAAAAACTAAACTGAAACAATATTGCCTGGGTAAAAAAAGAAAAGAAATTAATTTAAATTCATTTCAGCTTTAGTTTTTTACCGAAAAAAGGAGACAGTATGAATTTCCGCCAACTCTGATGAAACTGAACCACAGAAATTGAACCGTCCAGGAGATGGCGCTATGTTGTAATTGCTTCACTTAAAGCAGCAGTAAGTGAGATTGGAGCAAATATGATTAAAAAAAGTTATTTTTATAAAACGATCGCTATATCGTGACTGTCCAATAATAAATATAGACATACATATATATGAAGGGCTCATTCTTAGCGGACGAAAACAACGATTAATGAAAACATAGTTATGAATACTATAATACATTTCTGCTAATAGAGCTCCTGAAATGCTACACACCATTCCTTTAATGTATGTAGTTACTGTGAATTAATATTCCTTAATTGATGATCTATTGAGTGTGAGCTAATCGCATGGTGAGCAACAGGAATTTGTGATTCATTCTGCATTAGGTCATGTGTTAAATCACTACGAGTGACATTAGTTAGGCATTATGTATGTATATGATTTGTGCCTTTATTATAAAGTGTGATCTCACATCACTGAGGAAGCTGTCTGGTTGTTTCTCGTAGGTTCGTCCCAGGGGAAGTAAACATTACATCCATGTCTGCGGAGGAACTCTCATCCACAAGAACTGGGTCCTCACTGCTGCTCACTGCTTCCAGAAGTAAGAAACCATAAACACAGAAGAAGAAACACAGATTTAGTTGTTTGAATAATTTTTTTGTGGGAAAAAAAAAACCACAGTGAGAACCACAAAGGTCTTGCTTTAACTGTTTTTGTGTGGCCTCTCAGGGGTAAAGCTGAGGATGCTGGGAGCTGGAGGATCGTCCTGGGGAAGCACAAGCTGAGGCGCTCAGAGACGGCAGAGAGGATTTTCCCCGTGAAGAGAATCTACCGGCACGAGAACTTCCGGTACCCGACTCACAGCGAGCTGGACTACGACATCGCCCTGGTTAAGGCCGCCACGGATATCGTCCCTTCGAACTTCATCCGCTACGCCTGCCTGCCGCGCAAGCAGACCAGCCTCACTCCGGGACACTACTGCTGGGTCACAGGCTGGGGGGACACCCGGGGTGAGTGGAAGACAATGATCAACCAGCTGGTGTCGCTATAGGAAAATAATCAATAGGATTCATCCTCTGGGGAGCATGAACGTGTACAAAACGTTGTGGCCATCTTGTTCAACAGTTGTGATATTTCAGTCTGGACCAGAGTGATTATCATGCCGCTAGCGTGGATAAAAAGTCAAGAGAAGTAGAAATCTAAATGCAGGTTTTAGGGCTAACCTCCTTGAGTCGAATAATCTGTCATTTTGGTCTCGGTCGACTGAGATTTCTTCAGTCGATTAGTCGTTTTTTTTATGCTTTTTTCATGCTGAATGACTTATTTCCATGAAACTTATGAGCACATCTCTGGTAAACGCAAGATTTAAAGTGGTGCTTTTGTGATTCTTTGAGGAGAAATTCAGTTTTACAGATCAACTAATCGATAAGTCGACAAAATATGTGTGTTAGTCGATTGAGAATGTCTTTGGTCGAGCACAGCTCTTGTTTAAATCTAAATTATTGTCCTTGAACAGGTGGGAAGGAGAATGTGTCTCTGGCAGAAGCCCTGAATCAAGCCCGCCTGCCCATCATTGACCACAAGACCTGCCGGCAGAAGAAATTCTGGGGCGACCGCGTGCGAGACTCTATGATCTGTGCCGGGATCAGGGACACGGAGGGCCCGCCTGCTGCATGCCAGGTAGGACTGAGGTTTACAGACGCAACTGTTGGAGGTAGAAGTGAGAATTAATTATTTAATAAAAAGGATGTCCTGATATAAAGTTTATCAGCTAATTTTATCTGTAGTTTGGGATTTATCCTGTAATTAAATATTAATGTCAATGTGTACTTTATTTATTATTATTTATTTATTTATTATCTTTTTCTTTTTTTTTGTTCTTTATCGTCTTTGCAACTGGCAATGGGTGAGGGCAAAGCTGGCATAAGGCATAGACCATATAGGCGGTCGCATAGGGCGCCACCTTCTGGGGGGCGCTGGTGACCCTTTCCTAAATAAATAAATAAATAAATAAATAAATGAATGAATGAATGAATGAATGAATGAATGAATGAATGAATGAATGAATGAATAAATAAATAAATTATTATGGGAAAAAAAGGACGTCCTTACCATAAACTCTCTCCTCCTTCCTCTCCCAGGGTGACTCTGGTGGTCCTCTGCTGTGCCAGCAGGGCCAGGACCGCTGGGAGGTTCACGGCGTGGTGAGCTTCGGCCCCATCGGCTGCACCGTGGAGAACAAACCCAGCGTCTTCACCCGCACCCGCACCTACATCCCCTGGATCGAGGCAACGCGCATCAGGGACTTCTTCCTCCACTAAGTGGGCCGCCTGACTCAGCAAACATAAGCTCTGTTTCATGTCTGACGTCTGCAGACGACTACAATCTGTTTTTTTTCTAAAAGTCTCACATTCAACAACCACTTCAAGATGTAAATATATGTTCTGAATGTGAAATTGTTTTCTAACACACCATATTACAGTCTACACTGTGCACTACTCTGTGGCAGAGCACTGCACAGTATACACTACTCACAACCTTTTACACCCAGACTACATTTACGCAATAAAATTGGTTAAAAGCAACATCTTTGTCAACATTTCCAATTTTTTTTAATATATTTTTCAACACAATGGATTTGATGGAGACACATAAACAGCTTTACAGTGATTTCTTCTTGCAGTGCAACAGAAACCACTGCAGATACGCTTCAATAAATATGAGTAGAGCTGACCCGATAAGGCTAAGCTCTGTCTGTAGATCGTAGATGAAAATCTCTTTGCTCTTCTACTACAGAAGAGTCTTTCAGTCCAGAATCAGTACATTCATCTGGTGAACCACACACACACCAGATGTCATCTTACAAATTGGCTCATTTAACCCAAACATCATGGGTTCATTGATTTCAAAACTAGCATCAAAGAAGACTAATAAGACTCCCATAAACAATGATAGAACAAACACACCTCTATAAAACATCCCCACGGTGTCTTCTCATTACTGATCACATCAGTGACGGAGGATATTATGAGGAGAGGGGTGTTACAGGACGGTCATCTGGATTCACAGAGGAATTTAGTCCAATCTTCTTTTAATTCCCCAGAGTGCTCCAGGAAAGGAAAGTGGTTACAGAAGGGGAACCAGCGAATTGGGACCGACCCACACTTCCCTGAAAAGCACACTGCATTTGACCAGAGTCTAATTCCTCTTAGCGCTGTGGTTAAAGGCGGTGTCCCGGAGAGATATTTGGCCCTAAGTGTAGAAGTAGATGTATGTGGGAGGAAGTTAATACAGCCTGGAGGGAGAGGGGGAGCCGGTGATGTGGTCCCAGTTGCTGTAGAGAGCGTAGGCACCAGACAAGGCTAAACCAGCCAGACCTCCTCGGGCCACACCCTTTAGGCCACCTGCAAACACACAGCAGTAACAGAATGAGTGGTGACGCTAATAAAATAAACATGCATCAAAAAACATCTGTCCAACAGCAACTTCAGGAAATAATTTCTTATTTTAATTCACCCAAAGTAACAGATGGTTAGAGCTCAACAGATTTAGTGTAAGATGATTTATCGACTCTCAAAAAATTGGTGCTTTCCAATGAATTTCTGCACATTAGTTGCACTTCACAACAAGCCTACAGAGTATTTACATATTATAAGATAAATTAAAATATAGAGGTGGTCAATTTGCAATAGTTATCAAACATATGAGGGGACAATGTGAAATTTTCATGACACGATTATCCTGGCCAAAAATAATTGCAATTCACGATATTATCCTGATAATCATCAAAATATGCTTAAAACTCTTAAAATGGCACTAAGACGTACTGTTATCACTTTACCTTACATTTAGTTAAGAAACAATTTTTTTATTGCATCACAGATAGGACACATCTTTTTTTAGAACATCTTTTTTAGTGAAAAACAATAAAAAAAAAAAAATGTAAATAAGGTAATCATATAAATATATCACACGGTCAACCTGCAAAAATAAAGGATACATATAAAAAAAGTGAGTCTGTTTTTTCTTACATTATAATTCCTGTATTTTTTAAATAAGGCTCTATTTTTCACTTCTCTAAATAGCGAAAACCTGTAATTTTACCTCAATAACACATGGAGATACACAAACACATTAAAAGGCAGATATAAAAGCAGAAAAGACACTTACTGGCTGATTTAAAGAGCATCCCAGTTAGCGTCCCAGCAGCCACTGTGTTAATGTCATCTTCTGCTCCTCTGGCCTTCTCTATCGCCACGCCAAAAACACTATATAACAAGGCTGCAACGGCAAACAAAAAGGCACAGAGTTTTATAAGAGGAAGCAAAAAGAAAAAACATATACAGTAGCTTTTACAGTTACATTATAATAGTCTTACCAACTGAGCCCAGAGAGTTGGCCCATGAAGCACCCTGTCTGGTCACCATGTTGAGAATCCTGAGGAGAGAAAACAAACATTTAGAGGACAGGTCAAGTGATCCAGGTGTAATAATAGGAATAACACTACTGGTAAACTGAACTGTGTCTCCATACTCACTGTACATTGCGAGGTTTGGACCATCCCATGTCTCTAGTCTCCTTCAGGCTCACTCTCAGACCATTTAAAGCTCCGAATGCAGCTCCTGTAGTCAAAACAAAGAGGCAGAAAGACTGAGTGAGGCATTAGGTGAAAACAATGAAAATACCAAAGTGTGATTGTTGAACATGTCATTCCAAAGGTCATAATCTGCTGCTGTTAACAGCCTCTTCTCTTCTGAGAAGGCTTTCCACAAGATGTTTGGAACTTGGCTGAAGGGATTAGCTCCCATTCAGCCACAAAATCATTATTAAGGTTGGCTTGTCACTGATGTTGGGTGATGAGGTCTGGCTCCCAGTTCATCGTAAAGGTTTCAGATGTCGAGGTAAAGACTCTCTGCAGGCCTCCCGTTATTCCAAACCAAATTCAACTCTGTTGCCACAAAGTCGTAACTATATTATTGTCTAAACGTCATTTTATGCTGTAGAATTTAGATTTTCTCTCATTTAAACCACAGGACCAAACTCAAGAGAAGTCACAGAAACAACTTTGCAATATGTTTGACAGTGCTGTACACAGGAGGGCTAAACAGATAACTATAGATACCTCATATCAACTACACTCAGAGTTTGAGCTGCTCCCATCAGGCCGTTGATTTAAGGTCCCACGGGTCAGCCGCAACATTTATAAACATTTATGAACTTAGAATAACTGCACTAGGGAACTCTTATTTTATAAGAGGTGCTCTCTTTTATTATTATCATTTATTTATATAACCTGCTACTACCTGTCCATTGCATTATTGTATATTGTACACTGTATATTTGTATGTTTTATTGGTGTGTTGTGTTGTGTGTGTTCTGTAACTTTATTTGGAGAAGCAATAAAGTCTATCTATACTATCTGTCTATACATGATGTATAAAAGTAAACAACAGTGTCTGATTGCTTCTGACATATATAGTACTCTCATTTTTACTTAATGTTTCACAATTATAGAAAACAAAATTATAAAATTATGTTTTAGGTACAATTTAATGAAGTCATGTGACCCTGTGGTGTAACAGGTGTTTGCCTCTTACCAGTCATGCAGGATCCTCCAATGGTAAAGAAAGCCAGTTCAAACCTCCCTCTTGTTTTATTGGCGCCTGTAGGCAGAATGAACTCATCTGTGTCCTGAAACACAACATTAATAACTGTTACAGTCAGGAAAACACACAAAAACATTAATAACTGTTACAGTCAGGAAAACACACAAAAACATTAATAACTGTTACAGTCAGGAAAACACACAAAAACATTAATAACTGTTACAGTCAGGAAAACACACAAAAACATTCATTAACTTAACACCAGCTAATAATATGCTACTTTAGCTGTTAGCTCACCTGAACCAGGTAACGAGGGTCGACGTTGAGATAAGGGGACAGAGGACTCATTCCAGTCACTGAAATTACATCACAACAACTTTTAACATTCATATATAGAGAAAGTTGTATTTAGGAGATATTTAAAGGGTAATGAAGCAGGCTAACAGAACAGCTGTTAGCAGGTTAAGCTAGCTATCTAAAGCAGTGAGATCTTACAGGGAACTCCAGCCAGCTCTGTGTTGGAGTATTCAGGTGCACCTCCTCCAAACAGACTCCCAAAACCTCCTTTTGCTCCTCCAGATCCCTGTGAGTTGTCCATGTCTGCAGAAGAACCGACGGTGAGGAGTCACCTGTGAAACACTGGAGCTGCTAGCTGAGCTGATGTGGCTAACAGTTAGCAGAGAGCTGCTAGTCCCAATAAATACTCGAAATACAAGACAAACTGATCAACGACGAGCAGCTGGAGTCACCGACACCAACACACGTCGTCCTGTTGATGTGTCTGTGTGATCCTGAGTGGGTTTTATGAATGAAAACAGAGTTAGAGTCCTGAACTGATGTTAGCCTCCTCAAGCTCCTGACCTCCAGCACCACGCTCTGCCGTAAAGCGAGAAGTGACGCAAGACACGCTGAGCTGTCGTCACGTCAACAAAACCGACCATGAGTAGAAGAAAAACAGACAATAGTGTCATAAATATTAAATTAATCTAATTAATGCTTTCTAAAACATAATTTATTTAAAAGTGATGTGTTAAGCGAAAAAAGCTGTTTTGATAACGTGTGTAAGCCCTGCGTCTTTACGACACCTCCACCTGTTAACCGGAGGGCAAACGGTCAGACGTCAATATTATGAAAATAAAGTCATTATATTAAAACAATAAAAATAAAAAAACGATGTTGTAATATTATGAAAATAAAGTCATTATATTAAAAAAATAAAATAAAAAATGTTGTAATATTATGAAAATAAAGTCATTATATTAAAAAAAAAAAAATAAAAAAACGATGTTGTAATATTATGAAAATAAAGTCATTATATTAAAAAAATAAAATAAAAAATGTTGTAATATTATGAAAATAAAGTCATTATATTAAAGAAATAAAAATAAAAAAACGATGTTGTAATATTATGAAAATAAAGTCATTATATTAAAAAAATAAAATAAAAAATGTTGTAATATTATGAAAATAAAGTCATTATATTAAAAAAAAAAAAATAAAAAAACGATGTTGTAATATTATGAAAATAAAGTCATTATATTAAAAAAAAAAAAGTAATTTTATAAAAATGAAGTTATTATATTAAAAAAAAAAAGTTCTAATATTATGAAAATAAAGTCATTATATTAAAAAAAGAAAAAAATTGTATTATATGAAAAAATTAATTATATTAAAAAAAAAAAAAGTCGTAATTTTATGAAAATAGTCATTATATTAAAAAAAAAAAAAAAGTCGTAATTTTATGAAAATAGTCATATATATATATATATATATATATAAAAAAAAAAAAGAAATTGTAATTTCATGAAAATAAAGTTATTATATTAAAAAAAAAAAAAAAAAGTCGTAATTTTATGAAAATAGTCATTATATTAAAAAAAAAATAAAAAAAATCGTAATGTTATGAAAATAAAGTCATTATATTAAAAAAAAAAAAGAAAAAAGAAATCGTAATATGAAAATAAAGTTATTATATTAAAAAAAAATTCTAATATTATGAAAATAAAGTCATTATATTAAAACATTTTTTTTGTAATTTTATAAAAATAAAGTCTTATATTAAAAAAAAGAAAAAGTATATTATGAAAGAAATTTATTATATATATAAAAAAAAAAAAAAAGTCGTAATTTCATGAAAATAGTCATTATATTAAAAAAGATAAAAAAAAAAGAAATCGTAATATTATGAAAATAAAGTCATAATAGAAAAAAAAAAAAAAAAAATGTTGTAATTTCATGAAAATAAAGTTATTATATTAAAAAAAAAAAGTTCTAATATTATGAAAATAAAGTCATTATATTAAAAAATTTGTTTTGGTAATTTTATAAAAATAAAGTCATTATATTAAAAAAAAAAAAAAAAAAGTATATCATGAAAATAAAGCCATTATATTAAAAAAAAAAAAAAAAAAAGTCGTAATTTTATGAAAATAGTAATTATATTAAAAAAAAGAAAAAAAAAAAGTCGTAATTTTATGAAAATAGTCATTATATTAAAAAAAAAAAAAAAAATCGTAATATGAAAATAAAGTCATTATATTAAAAAAAAAAAAAATGTTGTAATTTCATGAAAATAAAGTTATTATATTAAAAAAAAAAAAAAGCTCTAATATTATGAAAATAAAGTCATTATATTAAAAAAAAAGTCGTAATTTTATGAAAATAGTAATTATATTAAAAAAAAAAAAAAATCGTAATTTTATGAAAATAGTCATTATAACATTTCATTAGTCACATTAATCTGTTAATATGAGGACCTTTGATACATCTCTCAGTTGTCTCTTTTCTATCTGGAATAAAGGCACAAAATTAACCCCCAAAATTCAGTTTTTTCCTGCTCACCTGTTGCTGTTTATTGTCAGAAAAACATAGTGGAGTTCTTCATCAGCTACACAGGGAGGCAGCAGAGAGCTGATAGTAAAAACAGCTATAGAGAGGGGTGAAACCTGTTGGTTCTGGTGCTCCTCAGTCCTCAGTCTAATCAGGCCGGATTTAACCAACTGATTTAGTTAAATTTGTGGTATTTGTCACTTGAAGTACGAGAGGTAGAGCTGGGGTTAAATAAATATGACACCTGTCAGGCCTTTTACATGCCTGATTTCCCACCTTTGCAAACCTACTGGGGGTGCTCACCTATGATGCAACAGGGGAGACAGGAAGGACCACACACGCACGCACACATATACACGCACATTTTTGATGCGGCGCGTCCCCGGCCATCTGCTGCCGGTCAAAGGGACAGAGCCACTGAAGGAATTTAGTGTGTTGAATTTCCCGAATAACAGAGCATCTTATTTGGATTCTGCCATTGTGTGTGTGTATTCAGACGGGGCCAAGTGGAGCGATGAAGTTTGCCATTGTCGCCCAGTGTGGGTGTTTTCAGCCTCTCTGGCATGATCTGTGAGTTAGTGTTCTCTGTGTTACTGCCCAGTGTGCCCACTGTCTTTCCCACAATGCTCCATTCAGACCCTGGGCCTCTCTCTCTCTCCGTCTCTCTCTCCGTCTCTCTCTCCGCTAAGCTGCCACCCATTTTGTGCCTCTGGGCTAATCATCATCATCACCACCATCATCATCATCATCATCATTTGGGCTACACACCAAATTTTCACTTGTGGGATAAAATAGCTGTGATGTCATCTTTGTTATCTTTTTTTTTTCCAGCCTTGTTTTCATCCTTCATTTCCTCTCTTCCTCTATCTCTCCGTCGCTCTCTCTCTTTCTTTCTGTCTCTCTGAGCTCCCAAACACAAAAGACAAGAGAGGCCACGACAGGACCCCAGTGTATGCTGGTTGTCAAGGAGACAAGGAGACAGTGTTGGGTCTTTAAACTGCCTCCGAGGGGTGTGTGGAGTTAGGGGGAGTTGGCCTTATTTACATGGGAAGAGAGGACAAGGGGAGAGTTTGAAATACAACTTCTGAGCAGCTTATATGGGGACTTTCAAGCTAAAAATCATTCCGCCGCTCGCTCGCCCGTCAAATATTTACCAAGCAGAGCTGTTCATTATGTGGAGAATGCTGTGCATACATAGTAATGTAAATCTTTTTCCTCTCTCTCTTTATATCCCCCCGCCACCCCTCAACTATACTTTGATTGTAAGCGCTGGGAGCTCTGGGCCCCAGTGTTGGCAATGGGCGAAGAGCTGACTGCAGAATACATTACCAGATGCTTGTTTCATACCAGACTAGGAGGAGAAAAAAAACAGGAAAAACAGAAAGAAGAGTACACACCCATCCACAGACATGCACCCCCACCCATTTTATATCCACAAACTTTCTCTTGCTATCTGCTTCTTCCTGTCCAGAGGATTGTCAGAGAGCGGTCACATTATGTCCTCTCTCTCTCTCTCTGTTTCTCTCTGTGATCAGGGGGGTTGCAGGCTGGACTCCAAGCCTGAAGTTCAATATCACCCCTCAACTCCACAATGAAGGCAGGAAGGGCAGCGAGAGGACGAATGAGCCACCCACTGCTGCATTCACCACGGAGAAAACCCCATGTGATCCTTTCTTTCCTGCCGTGTGAAACCTTAAATGTGAAGTTTAAAGGGGAACGATACGCCCATTCTCAAAAAAATCATCATCATACATGTTATGGTGTGAGACAATCCACAAAAAAGTATCGGTAAACATGAACAACTCTCTCCCCAATCCAAAAAACTATAGAGTATAAACAGGTATAAAATAGAAAACAAATCAGAATCTCCTATTCATTGTATATGGAGCAGCTCAAGACTTTATACCCTATGACATCACAAGTTTGAGTTTTAGCCCTCTAGTCGAAATTTAATGAAAATAAAGTCATACTATTTCAAGAAAAAAAGTCATAATATTATGAGAATTAAGTCATAATATTACACGAACAAAGTCGTAAATAAATGAGAATAGAGTCATACTATTTTAAAAAAAAAGTTGTAATATTATGAGAATAAAGTTATAATATTACAAGAAAAAAGTTGTAATTTAATGAGAATAAAGTCATAATATTACAAGAAAAAAGTTATAATTTAATGAGAATAAAGTCATACTATTTCAAGACAAAAAGTTGTAATATTATGAGAATAAAGTCATACTATTTCAAGAAAAAAAGTTGCAATATTATGAGAATAAAGTTACAATATTACAAAAAAAAGTTGTAATTTAATGAGAATAAAGTCATACTATTTCAAGAAAAAAAGTTGTAATATTATGAGAATAATGTCACAATACTACAAGAAAAAAGTTGTAATTTAATGAGAATAAAGTCATACTATTTCAAGAAAAAAAGTTGCAATATTATGAGAATAAAGTTATAATATTACAAGAAAAAAGTTGTAATTTAATGAGAATAAACTCATAATATTACAAGAAAAAAGTTATAATTTAATGAGAGTAAAGTCATACTATTCCAAGAAAAAAAGTTGTAATATTATGAGAATAATGTCACAATACTACAAGAAAAAAGTTGTAATTTAATGAGAATAAAGTCCCACTATTTCAAGAAAAAAGTTGTAATATTATGAGAATAAAACCATAATATTACATGAAAAAAAGTTGTAATTTAATGAGAATAAAGTCATAATATTTCAAGAAAAAAAGTTGTAATTTAATGAGAATAAAGTCTGAATATTTCAAGAAAAAAAGTTGTAATATTATGAGAATGAAGTCATAATATTAAAAGAAAAAGGTTGTAATTTAATGAGAATAAAGTCATAATATTAAAAGAAAAAAATCCTATTATGAGGATAAAGTCATAATATTAGATGAAAAACGTCGTAAATTAATGAGAATAAAGTCATACTATTCCAAGAATAAAAGTCATAATATATTGAGTATAAAGTCATTATATTACAAGAAAAAAGTTGGAATTTAATGAAAATAAAGTCATTATATTACAAGAATAAAAGTTGTAATATTATGACTCTATTCTGAAAATCGCAGATTTTCTCTCTCTCGATGTGGCCCTAATACTCTGTCGTACTTTAGCATTGGGCAATGCTAAAGTATGTGGCCATGTGATCCTTTTTTCCTGGCGTGTGAAACCTTAAATGTGAAGTTTAAAGGGGAACTACGCCCATTTAAAAAAAAAATCATACATGTGATGGTCTAATACAATCCCCCAAAAAAACTGGGTTCACAAATTCAGGCTCCCATTTATGACAGTGCAAGTTTAAGTTTTAGCCCTCTAGTTTTTGGATTTGGGAGAGTTGTTCATGTTTACTAATATTTTTTGCACTCTTAAGACCATAAGAATAACATGTATGACTTTTGAAAATGGGCGTGGTTCCCCTTTAAAGAGAACTTCAAGTGTCAAAATAACCCTCTTTATGTTTTAATTTTTAATAAGTGCACCCTTAGAGACAGAAAGAGCCGGATTAAAACACATGTGGGTTATTAGTGGTGAGTTTTCAGATTTCAGGGACACACTGTGATCCTGTGTATTTACTCTGCAGATGTTTGAGGGCGAGCTTGCACAATCAATTTCCCTTTAATTCCCCAGCCATCTCCAAAACCTGACCCCCTCCCCTCCTTCTTCTTCTTCTCTGTTATACATGTGCATGCCTCTGAGAAACCATGGTGAGCTGGGTGTGTTTTGTTCTCTCTTATTACACACATCGATGTGTGCAACGTCTACTTAAATAGCAGATAGAGAACAGAGAGAAAAGAGCACAGGAAAAAAAAGGAGAAGTGGGGAAAAACATGTTGTGGCCCTTTTTTTCCCCCTTGGTTTCTTTCCCCCTCTCTCTTTCGGTATCTAAGGTGGTGATTAGTATGCAGAAAGGAAGCTGATTTGCATAATTAAGTGCTACAGAGAAAAAGCAACAAAGTTTTTGTTAGTTTTATACAACTATGAGTTTAATAGTGTACAAAGAGTTATTCCTGCTCAAGTTAAAAGTTCATACTTAAACATATTTCATTTTTTTTTAGACACACATGTATTTTTTTTTAAAAGGAATCAAAAGCAGAGACAAGATACCATTAAAGTGGTTAATAATCACAGGAGAAGTGGTAACAGTTAGTAACCTACACTTGGCACTGAAGAGTAGATTAATGTTGTGCTACACTGTTAATTGTCACACTTATAGTACACAAAAGGCACAGAGGGGCAAGCAGTGTTGATCTCAAAAAGGCTCAAGTTAATACACTCCAGTATATCAGGACTAATAATGACACATGAAGGATCGTTTGTATTCGTCAAATTATACTCTCCGTAATAAGGCTTCTTATCTGAAAAGGTCATTTAATGTTATTTTCACGTACAAAATAGAATATAAAAATACATTATAAACTTGTTACAGATGTTACGGCTCCATTATATTTTTCTTTTCTTTATGTCAAGGCATCAGTTGGTTTGTATATGTGTAACTGTACCACACCTTCTGAAAAAGCGGATGCAGAAATATAGATATGGACGACTTCATCTCCAACAAAACAAAACAAACAAACAATAAAATATAACACTGTTCTCTGGAGGTATCCGAAACCTCACATAAACATTTCATAGCTGCTGCTGCTTCAATACTGCATTGCACTTCCAATTCAAATGAGTTTGTTTTTTTGGCACTAAAAAATCTGAATTGAGAAGAGTTATGCATGTAAAGACAATTAATCTGCATGAACCCAAAAGGACATAATTTCTCATGCTGGGGCACAAACCCCACGACGTAGTGGTAAAAAGATTTAGGTGTAACATTGTTCCATCGCTCTCGAATAAATAAAGGCACTGTTGTTCAAGCTCGTACAATACTGTAGTGTGAAAAAGGCAAAGGCATCGTTGTGTAAGTCCTCTCCATTTAGACAAAAGAAGTGCAACCTTCCCCTCTCTGTTTGTGTCTGAGACTGTACAGACTTGGCATTTATGCTGCATATGTTGACTCAGTGTTGGGATGATTTACCGATTAAGAAAAACTCAAGAGATACTTTGGCATTTTGGATTCCGGTGTGTTATTTTTCCCTCGCTGAGCACCTGTTGCTTTATGGTGAAAACGATTCGGCAGTTTGCATTTTAAAAACGTTTTCCTCGTTTAAATGTGTCACGGAGAAATGGAAATCTCTCATTTTTGAAAGGAAATGAGGCAAAAGTGACATTTTAAACACATCATAGAGACGTATTTTTGTAGGCCAACCAGGAAGTTAGCATCGCCCTGGTTCCCTCGACAAAAAGCCAATAGGATTTTTCCGTTGGGTTTTGGATTATTGCAGAAAATAAACTCTGTGTCAAACAAACGTTTATGATTTTTGAAGCGTAAATGCAATCGCCATGTTAGTATATAAACTAACTACACCACGTTGCATGAGCGTCAGTATAAACAACGAGGTTGTTAGGAACCGCCTTTTTTAAGAAATGTAAATGCTTAAAAGTTCACGAGTGGGATATTTACTGACGTATTATATATTGTAGAACAAAACGTTAAAATCTCTTCAGTTTGTGTTGACCACAGACCTGATTTCAGGCATCTAACTAAAAACCCATTAAAAAAAACTAGAAATGTTCCGATACCATTTTTCCTTCCTGATACTGATTCCGATAGCTGAACTTTCGGTATCGGCTGATACTGAGTACCAATCCGATACCAGTGTGATAAAAAAATATATAGTTATTATTATTGTCATTAAAGATAGGGTCGACGATGTTGGAAAGCTAGCATAATATGAAAGTAGCATCGCCTCAGGAGCTCCGTCTAAACCCACCCCCTCCTCTCGGGGCTCCTTCCAAGGCAACCCCCTCCCCCCCCACCCCCCCCCCCCATCCCCCCTCCACACACACACGTGCACGAGCACCGCCGCATCGTAACTACTTCACAGACACCGAGCGGAGAGAGGACCTCAACTCAACAACGCTACCTCATGACAAGTAACCGCGGCAGTGCTACTGCAGGGCTGAGTTTTCTCTTCCATTCTCCAGGAAACTTGCGGCGGCGACGCCCTTTGAGTTCAGTCTGGTGCACGCCAAGAGTAGAGTACGTGCAGGGAGGCAGGGAGGCATCCGATTGGTTCTTTCCAAGCGGACCTCGAGGCAGTGATTGGTAGACTTTTTTACAGGATTACAGCAGCTACAGACCGGTCCTTTTTCAGAGCTCATCAGTAATGGATCGCTGTCGTGGGTGTAAAGACCATTTCAACCAATAAAACAAATAGTGTCTACTGGAGAACATCGTCAAACGCTGCCTTTAACAGCTGTGATAAACTACCTGCAATCAGTTCTTCTTCGCTGCTCTAAAACAGTAGTTGCCAGTGGCAGCCATGATACATCCCAGGAGACAGCACAGTGAGGGCTACTGTTTTGGAGCGGCGAAGAAGAATTGATTTCCGATTAAAGAAGTTGATTTTTTCCTGGGTTAATAAATTAGGCATCGGATCGGTGCATAGGCTGGCGTACTCAACGATACCCAATCCCGAATTTTGGGCAGTATCGGACACATTTCCGATACTGGTATCGGAACAACTCTACAAAAAAAAACAGTGACTTTGAGACGAGGGAACCGGAAGTGCAAAAAAGGACTCATTCCTGCAGCTCTATTGGTGTTACATTTCAAGGGAAAGCGCGTTAATATATTAACACCAATTATGACGTGTAAATTAATTAATGTATGTCGGACCAGAATAGAAGCAACCCCCTTTGAAGAGCGTGTAGAAAAGGTAAAGTGATAGTTCAAGTGTTTTGAAGTGGGGTTGTTTGAGGTACTTATCCACAGTAGGTGTATTACCTACAGTAGATGACGGTCGGCACGCCCAAAGCTTGGAGAAACAAACAGGAGTACCGACACCGGAGCAAAGCAATATACTGCTGTGGACGGGGACGGCAGAAAAACATATTTCAGCCCCCTAAAAAAATTTGATATCCGTTGAAGTGTACGCTATATTTAGAATATTTCCAGACAGCGAACTGAACGGAAAGTTTGGAGAGAGCATAGATAAGTTTCACTTTCAGTTCCCCGTCGGAAAGGAGAAGGAAAGGTCTGTCTGACGGCGAGATAAAGCAGCGAAAATACTCTAAATATAGCGTAAACTTAAACTGATATCGATCTTTTTAGGTGGGCCTTTCTGTTGGGTGTCTAAAACATGTTTTTCTGCCATCCCCGTCCACAGCACTGTATTGCTTTGCTCCTGGTGCCGGTACAATTGTCTGCTTCTCCAACCTCGAGGCGTACCTCATACAACCCCACTTCAAAACACCCAAACTATCACTTTGATTAAGAGGTGCCCGATGAGGAAATATGCTTCAAAATATCAACATATCTCTTTTAGTTTTAGTGTTTTATGGAGGGTTTCTGTGCTGGATAAGTACCATAAATATCAGTACAGTTACCATGTTATTAATAGAGTCATTATTATTGCATCACATGGGCTGAGGGCAGCTCAGAGGGACAGTTTGGCACAACCAGGGATCGGTTTAGGAGCCCTTCACCAGTAAAGTCTACTGGTTATGCATGGCATCAACAGATTGGGGGGGTTTTGTTATGAAACATTCTCAGACTGGCTTTGGACTTTTTTTGGAAGGAAGGCACGTTTGGTAAAAGTTTAGGTTAGGACTTGGTGGTGGGCGGGGTCCTGAGGTTTATTCCCCGTGATCGCTGTCGTCTGGTTGGCCGGTTAGACAGAAGCAGCCGGGTTGTTCCCAATGTGCTGGTCTGGTTGGCTGAGCTGGGGGAGTGACGGGGGCCGTGGGCCAATGAGCACGCCAGCGGGCAGAGATGGGTGGGTCATCAGTGGGCGGAAAGGTCAGAAGGTCAAGGGGTCATGGGTTAGTTGCCGTGGCAGCTAGAGTTAGACAGACAGAGACGGACAGACGTGGAAAGGAAACAAAAAGGGCACATAAAAGGGGACATAAAAAGAAAAAAAGATAGAAGAGAGATTAGTGTCAGCTAGTGGCGTCAGGATGACAACAAGGCAGATCTACGGCAGTCGCACAGCATGAGGGGCGCTACATTAAGAACACCTTCATGAGCCCCGCATAACCATTCAGAAGGACTCACATCAACCACCGGGTGGTGACACAAGGAATGGCCGGTTAGCGATGCTCTCGTTTGGCTCATGAAGGTGTTAAGCTTTAGGAGATGCCCCTCCTGTCGTGTGACCGCTGCTATAGTGATACTACTCATGCTAGCTGGGCTACGTCTAGCACAGACAAGACAGTGAAACCATGGACAGGAGAGGGAGACAGCATGGTTTCATGTGGGTGAGAGAGTGACCTTTAATGTCCAAAGAAAAGTGTCTGGGCCTCAGAAATACTTTCGCTTACTGACAAGTAGAGCTATTGTTTAGCAGCGGGCACAAGATCTGGATGATTAACAGTTGTGATTATTGATTATGGTTTGATCTATTGTGCTATGGAGTATTAGAAGAGCACCTAATGAAACTACAGTAAGCAAAGAGGCACCATAAGAGATAGCAATGAGAGGTTAAAAGATGGTGATTTTTAGAGGGAACAATTTAACAATAGACAGACTAACTACAAGAATTTAGAGGCTTTGGTTTTCTTTAGAGATGTTTTTTTCAATAGTCATCTTTATTGCCTTTTAGTGTTTTTTGTCCATCGTGTACAACAAGAGCACCACCGCTCACACACACACGCACGCACACATACACTCACACACATATATTGTAGCTAGCTAGTCCATTTCTATTGCATAAAACAGTCACGAGGCCTGTGAATCGAGAAAGGTCACCTCATCTTAAATAGACAGAGCAAAAAACACTGCCTTCATTGCCACCTCTCGCGGTGACTAAAACAGTAGTAGCTACACACCTTGAATATTTTGAAGTTTACATGGAGACACTTCATCTATAAAAAGCATATCGTAAAAATAAAAATTTACAAACTAAAAAAAAACAAAAAAAAAAACTACAAGTATTTCCAAAGCGATCTTGTTCCATAAGCTTCAATATAAGCACTTAAAATCCCTATATACAAATTTATTTTGCAGCTAAATACATGGTAACAGCACCACTCTGGCTAGGAAATATATGAAAGATGTAAACAGCCCCAATGATAAAGTCCAGTGGGCGACTGATAAGACCACAAACAACAGTATTTTCATACAAAAGAGCTTGTAACACAGACTTCAGTAGTTATCACACGCTGTGTTTTAGTAGTAAAGAACCAAAGATCATGTTGAATTGAATGACCTTCAGATAAAAAGACAATCACTGTTACTTTTAAGTGTCATATAGTCATTGGGCACAACACAGGATTTAATTAATAATATAATAATAATAATAATAAAAAAAAAAACATTTGTGGAAATCTACTGGAATGAATTTGGGTATAAATAAACCTTCCCACAGGGTCAAAAAAGTAGTAGTGAGGAGATAAAAACAACAAAAGTTTCTGAGAGAGGACTCCGAATCCAGAGTCACAAGGAACCGAGTCACATGAACGGAGCGATCCATTCTAATTGAGAGGGTCCCGGCCTGCAAGCCGTCCAGTTTTATCTACCAGGCGAGCAAAGATAACCGCTGCAGCTGTCACCCCTCACAATGGTTCCTTCCAATCTGCTCACTTATTTCAACAAATACCGTTTCACATTTTTACACCGAAGCTGCTTCAGCGTGTGACCCTTTCGCCTGATACACTCATTTATTTTATAAAGGCATGCCGTACTTGTAAACTGAAATTGGTCCACTGGTCTGCATGCACGCACACTAAAAACACACACACATACATACACATAAAGTGGCTGGTGAGCTAACTAACCTCTGTCTGGGGTCACTACCCTTTGGTAAGGATGGATTCTCTTGTCGTGGCGTCGTACCTTAGTGGTCATGGCACCTGCTAACAGCCATTGACATCGCCAAAACAGAACACAGAAGGTTACTCATCAGAAAGACATCAAACAGTCCACCCATGGCACCAACATCAGTGAAACCGGGAATTTACAAAGTGTTCATCAAAAGGCTGAGGGTGAAAAAATAAAAATAAAAACATCAAAGAGACAGAATTCTTGTTGTTTTGTGGTCTTCTGTTCTCTAAAGAAAATATTAATCCAAACCACTAATGTCTCACTAAGCTTCACTAGTAGATAAGCAAAGTCACTCTATAGCTCTGTGATTAAAAATGACATATATTAAATCACAAACAGCGGCACTAAAATATCTATGGGTTCACTAAAAATGTGTTAAAATTACAAGCGGAAGCTGAACTATTAAAAAGAGTTAAGTAGCTGTCACACCACAACACTAGTCTGCTAATACAAAGAGGAAATTAACAGGAATAGACACTTGACTACAGAATGACTGTCGAGGAATCTGTCATCCTAAAGTATGAGCAAACTTTGAGTGTTTGCTCTGTGGGACAAGTATGTAGGGGAAAAGGATGGGAGGGGGGGTCTCTGCAAGCCAGTCCGTGTGTGTGCTAGGAAGGGTTGCTATCGCTTAGCCTTTGGTTGGGAAAGCCATACCTGCAAAAACACAGGAAGAAGGGACTGTTAGCCCAACAATTAGCTTCAGCATTTATCTATATGTGTTCTGGATGTATTACAAGAGCTGGATTGGACTACCAATATGCCCCCAGTGGCAAACCGTGGTACTGCATCCTGCGGCCGCGAGTTTCCTAACCCAACAATAACAGAAAATATCAGATTTTTTGGTTGCGTTCAGGCCGTTAAAACGCGTAAAGCTTCGGACTTTGCTCGGGTTTGGCTTTATAGGTACAGTGTGTAGGATTTGGCGACATCTGTTGGTGTGGTTGCAGATTGCAACAAACCGAGTACCCCGCTGCTTACCATAATAACACTACTTTAGGAGCAACGGAAGTCAGACGGCGGCTGGCGGTACCATGGTTTAGCACTCTGCGGCTCACGTTACCACAGTTTTACAAGCGTGTCGGAGAATTACGGTGGCCTTCAGGTAACGTAAAAACATGAAAGGCTCTCTCTAGAGCCAGTGTCTGGTTTGTCCATTCTGGGCTACTGTAGAAACACCGTGCAGCAACATGGTGGATTCTGTGAAGAGGACCCGCTCCATATGTAGATATAAACGCCTCATTCTAAGCTAACAAAAACACAACGCTTCTTAGTGTCAGGTGATTATACACTAATGAAAACTGAATCATGTTTGAATCAACATTATGAATGTTATATTCCATTTCTGCTAATAGATCCTCCAAAATGTTACACACTGCACCTTTAAAAGAATTTCTCAGTTTTGTTCATCCATGCATGTCATGTTTTGCAAGTACAAATACACACTTCTTCTCTCATATCTAATTACATTTTTCTGCAGCGGGGAGGCGTGTACATGTGTTTCAGGCGGGAAGAAATTCTTTGTAACATAGGTCAACATGTCACAGGAGTCACATGATCTGTTTACTGATTGGCTGCGGGTATTCTCTGGCCACACTTTGCCACTAAAAGTTCAACTTTTCCCAACTTTTAGTGTGGCTGTACTTCGCCGCAGAATCAGACGGACGCAGCTTGCTGAGCCGCTGCAGCCTTTCATAGAGATTGCATGGCAGCTCGCCACAGGCTGCACTTCTGTGAATACGATGTTATGGTTACGGACTCTCTCTCCACTTCCTTACACTTGTATTTTGAGTGTAATTAATTTGCCAAAAAAAGAGACAAAACGCACAATAAACAAAGTTAAAGATGACTTTCACTGATAGCATTATTATTATTTTTTCAAATTTTCTATAGATATCGCGATAATGTCGTTATCGGGAAATCTTTTGGCCATGATATTCTTGTGGTGATATGATTTTGTGATAATTCTTTTGTAAAATATGTGTGTGTTGTGTTAACTACTCTATACTGCCATGTTAGCCAGGTCTCTCTTATAAAAGAAATCATTTATAAAGTGAAATAAATAAACAAGAAAAGCCAATGTGTGGCTGTAGCCTGGCGAGCTAACAGTTAGTAATGGATGAAAATTGCTTTGTTTTCTGTCTGAACACACCTCCATAGATGCCTGGTTCAAGTGCAGAGCTTAACTGTGGCGCAAAAAAGCGTTTTCCCCATAAACTTCCATTATGAAATGTCTATAAAACTGTAAACAAGGCCAATTATGACTCTTTGTATTATGAATTTTTAGACCATGAAGGTTTAATGTCTGTATATTGCTTTCTTAGAGTCTAGAAATGCGATGTTTTTGTACACGATCGTCTACGGGACAAACGGTCGGGGACGGAGAGACTAAGGTTTTTCGACGTATGCGATTGGTGAGCAACTTCATTGGAGTCCAGTATCCAGTTCTCATAATACATCCATTGACTCTGTAAGAAGCGATGAACGTTTGATGTCCAAATACCTAATACTCCAGTTGAGTCAATCGGGTATTCCAATATGGAGGGCGTGAGTGTGTAGGGATACTCGTAGGGCGTGTAGATGATTCCAGATTCGGGCCCTTGCTGCACCAGCGCCGGGTGCGGATTGCCTCCCTGCATGAGGGCGGAGCTCTGGATCTGTCGAATCAGAGGCATGAGGGTCGGCGTGTTGACGGGGGCTTGGTTGCGCATGGAGGGAGGCAGGACTTGCGTCGGGCCTGTGATGATCCGAGTCCCCTGAGGTGTGCCTAGAGGGAAGCCGGCGGTGGCTGTGCGGCACACGAACATACGACAACGCAAGTATGCGCACACCCACACGCGAGCACACGTACAATAGACAGGGAAGAAGACAAACAGTCTATTTAACAGGAGAAACAGAGGCATTGTTCATATATACAGTGGACTCCTGTACCAAGGCCCCTCCTCTGTCACCCACCAACCCTCCTCCACATGCAAACTATGATGTCATCCTTACGCGTCTTGACATTGGCGTCTCTGTAGGTCCCATTGAGAATGGCCAGCTCCATCAACTGCATTTTCTTCAGGTTGTCCTCCCCCTCGGCCTACACCAGAGCAGAGCAGCACAATCAGCTTAGTTAGCGAGGAGGAAGCTCGCCATTCAGCCATCTGACAAGTGGATGAATTAACTTTTGTGGGATTCTGGTTCAAAAAGTCAGCAAATGTTACAGTGTGAACTGAAACTAATTATGATGCGAGGGGAAAAAAGTCTGTGTTTTGTTTCAAAAATCGATTTTTGAAAACTTTTTTAGGTATATATATTGCTACTGATGGACAGTAATCCTACACACTAAGTTAAAGTTGTGTCAGTAAGGGCTGTAACTAATGATACTTTCATTGTTGATTAATGTCTTTCTCGATCAATTGATTAGTTGTTTGGTCTATAAAATATCAGAAAATGGTGAAAAATGTCAATCAGTGTTTCCCAAAGCCCAAGATGACATCCTCAAATGTCTTGTTTTGTCCACAACTCAAAGATATTCAGTTGACTGTCATAGAAGAGTAAAGAATCCAGAAAATATTCACATTTAAGAAGCTGGAATCAGAGAATTAAAAAAATTACTCAAACCGATTAATCAATTACGAAAATAGTTGGCGATTAATTTAATAGTTGACAACTAATGGATTAATCGTTGCAGCTCTAGTGCCATGCCTTACTCTGTGATTTGCTGAAAAATACCAGTTTTACAGTGTTATTCTGTTTACAATGTACTTTGAAATTGGCTAGTTTGTGATAAATAAAAAGGCAGCTAACCTAAGCCTACTAATTTTATTCATACAACAGGCAGCATTTATTATTCTTGCAGTCACTGAGAATTGAGAAATACTAAAAACTTTTAGTAAAAGGTGTTTATCTGTGAAAGTTTAGCATGAATAAAAGTTAATTTTAGTCTAAAGGCCTTTTTTTAAGAACTGTTTTTGTCATGAGTACTTTCACACAGAAGGTGAATATTAAGCGGCGAAAAAGTGACATTAAGGTTGATTTTTCTGCGCTTTCGCACCGTGAATAAAGGCATCAACCAACCATTTTGCATTTTCTGCTGTTTATCCGTCATGGTGTGTAAAGACCTTTAGTTGCGGTCAGTTGATATAACTTTTTCAAATATAAAACTCCATAATTTTATACACACTTTACTTTGCTTTCATGCAACATCGATTAGTCGACTAATCGGTCGTTTTGGTCTTAGCCAACTAAGAGTTCTTTAGTTGTTTTTTATACTTTTTTTCATGCTGAATGACGCATTTCCAAGGAACTTTGCGCACATCTCTGAAAAATACAAGATTTGAAGTGGTGCTTTTGTGTGACTCTTCATGGAGAAACTTCACAGATCTGTCGATTAAATCAACTAATCAATTAGACGATAAAAAAGTGTTAGTCAACTAAGGACAGCCCTAACAATTTGCCACACCGCCTTTATTAGCGCATAGCAGACTTGAGTACATCCTTAAATTAGCACTCCTTTGTACTGAATCGAGAATGGATTTTGAATCGAATGGTGAGATACCGAAAGATTCACACCCCTAATAATAACATTACCAGACTTTGTATACACACTCCAACACACGCAGGACATATTTAACTTCCGAGCTCCGGTTACAGCTCGGTGAAAAGCTCGACTGATTTACAGTCGGAAAGCAAGGTCGCCTGGGTTAAACTAACACATATCATTAACCTTACCCTCACACACACACACGTTCACAAACAGAGATTAACAGGTGTTCAGCTCCTGATTGCCTATAGACACGTCTTACATCCTTTAACTTCTAAGGTTGGCTGATACCGTGCTGTGACTGGAGTGGAAGTGACGGCTGATTGCTGCAATAGAAATCCCCCTGCTGGTCTTTTCAGTCTGTTTCTATTGTTGTAAATAATGCAGAGGGGAAAAAAAAGGAAGGAGGCTTGTGATTTTCAAAATATGTGCTTTTGTGTCAAACGGGATGTTTGTGTCTATATGTGTTTCTTATTTGTCGCTGCGTTTGTGCAGGTTTATGTGTGCATGTGTGTCCGTAGGAGGGGGGGAGATGTAGGTGGGCCGGAGAATGTGAGAAATGTTGAGGAGTGCAATCAAAATGTCCTCTTGTGTGGACAACAAAAAAAAAACAGGGAGAAAAAGGAATACTGTAGCCAGTAGTTGGGAATGAAGTGAGTTGTGAACGAGTGAAAGGAGTGATGGAGTGGGGAGAACAAGTGAACAGACTCTCCATTCATTCCCTCAGCCTTTCAAACAACCCGGGGTTACCATGGAAACCCCTTTATGCGTGTTCCCTAATTACCCTAACCCCTTACACATACACTCTCATACACACAGAGACACACACAAAAAAAAGACACAAACACACAGTTTTTTGGACTGACAATCCCCTTCCCCCTTCCATGCATACCAACACAGTGAACTCTCATCCAGTCACACACAGTTCTCTCCATCCAGACCATAATATCTGACGCCGAAGGGGGTTCGGACAGATACTCACAGCTGGCACCAGAAGTTTCTTGACCTCGTTGATGGCCCGCTGGAGTTTGATCTTGGCCCGGTTGTGTGTGTCCTCCACCGTGATGAGGACGTGGAGGTCCTCGCTGAGGTGCTCCCAGTTGGGCTTCCCTCGGTTCATCTCCTCCTGAAACACATTGTAAAAAAAGCTCCGTTTGTATGCAGCGCACAGGCTCGGTCCGCTTACTGGCACAGAGGGAACAGGATTTCACTTTTCTTCTAGCTTGGCTCGGTTTTTTGGATCGACCTCAAACTACGCACACAAACACGCTCAAGGCTCAAGGTCGTGGCTTTGGAAGAAGCGCTATCAAACTCATGAAATAAACCAAGTTGCTCTTCGCTGGTTACACAAGTTTGGTGTTGCATTTTATTGAAGGCACTCCCCAAATCACATGATTGTTTTTATCTTAATCTCTCAATGATACTTTATCAAATTTAGTCCTCAATAGATTAGTCAATTCATAGATATTGTGGTGTTGATTCAATAACAATAATAGCATTTATACATCCGACCAGCACATGCGGATAGTTTGTAAAAAAGTCAAGGCCGCGCCCCCTTTTGGGGGATAGAAAACCAAAGATCCCATAGACGTCAATGCAATTTGACATGTTTGGATTGTAATTCTGACAAGTTCGTATACATTCATCTCTTGTTATACAAACGTTTGTTTTATAGACATGTCTAATAATTGTTTTGTGACCTTGCCTGAACCTGAGTGTTGGCGATAGCTTAATAAATGAAGGTTGATCGCCTTCATGTCCCTCCAGTCTTCCCCCGTCCAACACAGTGGCCGGATATTGCTTATCCAGACATCTCTACATATTTGATTGAATCCCGTTAGGCTAAGTGTTGTCTGTAAATAACCAACATGTTAACAGCCAACTGTTTGATCTATAGGCTGAGATTGAGTTGGAGACGACAGTCTGATGCTGCTATAATGTTAATGTATGACTCTATTACTGCAGCAGCCTCCCACTCATCCTGACGTTAGCTAGTCATGCCAGCATCATTTAGTGATTTACCACACTGACAGTGAATATTAATGGATCTTAAGTGCCTCAAATCTCAGTGTGGAAGCCTTGGTTATCCCACTACACAACAGCTTTTTGTCATTTTCTCTCCTGTGACGGTGAGTTTCTTTCCCCCTGAAGGGAGCGCAGCCTCGGAGATGACGCCATGCTGGTCTGGACTATAGCTTGGAGCCATAAAGCCCCTCTATTATACCTTTTTTAGGACACGGCAGGGGAACAAATCAGCATTTTTGGATTTATTGTTGGTGCAACCAACTACACAGCAACTCTTCAGCATAGCGTTATTACTATTACCGGTTTGTTTAAAGTAGTTTGGAGACATGTTTCAACTTCTTCTGTTCCCTCCGTTACCGTCTATGAGGGACACGGGATTGTTTTCCCTCAAAAGGGGGCGTGGTGATGAGAGCCTAGTATGGATGTCGTATTGCTGGTCTGATGTATGACTGAATAATCGTTTAGTACATAAAGTACCAAATATTGCCCCTGTTGCTGGTTCATAAAACAAAACAGGTGCACGTGGTTACTCTTAAATGTCTGTTTTGGATAACTTTGTGTTTCAAGTAGTTCTAAAAAATACCAAACACAAGCTGGATTAGCTTCTTTTCTCTGTTGCAGATTATTGTAATATATTTTTTTCAAGTTCATCAGACGAATTAAGTAATTTGAAGAACGTCTGTTTGGTGTCTAGGAACTTGTGAGAGGCATTAGTTATTATTTTTAGACGTGATAACCCTAGGGGCTCTAGGATGTCGGTCAGTGGGTTGGTCGGTCATTCCACCGCTTCAGTCCGGACTGAAATAACCCAGCAAATTTTTAATGGATTGTCATGAAATTTTGTTTATGGTTGCCAGAGCATGAATTGTCATAACTCTGGTGATCCTGAACTTTTCCCCTAACACCATCATCAGGTCAAACTTTCATTTATGATTAAATACCTGCAAAACGAATGGCATCAGCCTCAGCTGTACTTTGTGTTTAGTGCTAATTAGTAAACGTAAGCATGCTAACTCACTAGAGTAAGATGGTTTCCATGTTAAACATTACCCGCAAACATAAGTATGTCAGCATTGTCATTGCTGCCGTTAGCATGTAGCTAAAAGCACTGCTGTGCTTAAAGGAAAAGTTAGACATTATGCACTATCTTGCTGAGAGTTAAATGAGAAGATCGAAACCACTTCCGCAAGGGGCGACGCCTCTGGTTGCAAAAAGAAGTCTGATTGTATAGAAGTCTATGAGAAAATGAGCCTACTTCTCACTTGATTTATTACCTCAGTAAACATTGTAAACATGAGTTTATGGTCTCAATCGCTAGTTTCAAGTCTTCTTCAATAAAACATGATGTTCATTTAGTAAATTATGGTCCCATTTAGAGTCAAATAGACCATAAAGCAGGGGATGCTTTAGGGCGTGGCTACCTTGTGATTGACAGGTTGCTTCCACTGCGTTATCCGGTCTGTGTTTTCGTCTTTAACCCTTTCACAGTGTATTTTCAGTTCATGAAAGTTAATTCTAACATTTTTGGTCGCCTGAAAACGTCTTATTCAGCGTTTGGTTATACTTAGCTCCACCCTTTCGTGTCATTTCTGGTTGCAAAAAAACAAGATGGCGACGCACACACTTTTCATTTCCATCGTGGTCGGACAACACGTCGAATTAACTACTTCTGTTTGAGCATAACCTCGCCTTTATGTGCTGGAACTGTTTCTTGGCTTGGCACAGTGACTTCCTATCCAGGCCAGCTGTTTCCCCTTGTTTCCAGTCTTTATGCTAAGCTAACCTAAGCTAAGCATCTCTTCCTGGTTGCAGCTTCATATTGAACAGACAGAATATCGATCTTCTCATCTAACTCTCGACAAGAAAGCAAACACATGTATTTCTTCAAAATGTCGAGCCATTCCTTTCAGTACAGCTTTACATTTTATAGCCGGAACTATCAGTTAATCAATAAGTCTTCTTCTAATGAAAATGGCTGTTAGTTGCAGACCCAGTTAAAACTGAAAATTGTGAAGTCTTCTCTCTCAGTATTGCGTGCTGGGAACTTGTATCCTCTGTGGATGTTTTGTCAAGTGAGATGTATCATTTTGAAAAACACCAAAAGTCAACATCTTTCTCTCTTCTCCCCCGTTGCCTCCCACTGTGTCTCTGTTTTCCTTCCTCTCTGTCTCTGTGTGTGTCTCTCTCTATCTCTGAGGGGCGTACGGGGTAGGGAATGTTCTAGAGAGAGAGAGAGAGAGAGAGAGAGAGAAAAAGAGAGAGAGAGAGAGGAGGGGGAGGAATGCTGGACTTGCTCCACCTGCCGTTTGGAAAGCTTGAGCCGACTCCGTCCAACAGCAGACACCAGGGGAGAGGAAGGGGGAACAGATGGACCGAACACCAGGACAGAAAAACTGACGACCAAAAACTCATTTTGAGAGAAGGCTCGGATAGATAGATAGATAGATAGATAGATAGATTGATAGCCCAGACAAATCTATCTGTCTATCTCTCTATCTATCTATTTATCTTTTATTCTGTCAAATGCTTTGCAAAAAAATGTTTTTTGTGTATAAAGGACCACGAGTTAAAACAGTCACGTAGACTCCACATCACTTTTCCAAAGCAAATCCTAATTATTTTACGTTTCTGATTGCATCTGTCTCAGCCCGCAGGCGGCTACCGGTTTCCATTCATGTCTGCTGAAAGTCCTCTCAATCGCATCTGAACATCATGTCCTCGTTTTTATTGTTTTGTTATCGCTGAGTGGTATTGCATCTCAAAATGAGATTGATTTTAAGCACATCGAGAATGTGACTTTGACAGTAATGAAAGTAGACACAATATTCAGCGTGACGGAGGAACTGTCTTAACTAAAGTTTCCACAAGTTGACTTTTTAGAAAGTGCTAAAATGAATGGGAAACAGTGGCTGACTAGATGTTCGGCAAAGTAAATAATCTGTTTAAAGGAATCGTATGAAATTGTGTGAAATACGCTTATAGTTAAAGCTGAAAAACATGGGGCACGCATCACATAGGCGGGGCGGTGCGTTTTTTTTTACCTGCTACACAGACTCCGTCAGCTTCACTGTGTGCATATTGAGTTTTGCCAATTATAATGCAGTTGGTTATGCACGATTTAGATGTGTAGACTAGATAAACTGGTACTGAATTAATTAACTGGATCGTTTTAACTACAGGATCATGTAAAATGTATGTAAAAACACCCACAAGGTTGCTCTGCTGCGTCACAGTGCGTCTGCCTACAATGAGGTATTTATTTTAATAATTTTTTAAACAGATTGCACTTGTTTTTTTACACAGTTTTATGTCAATTTAACCCGTTGGGGCCGCATAACCACACACAAAAAAAAAGACTAGCCGCGTGGCAGACGTGTCACACCGTGTTCGTGCTCCATGTATATCAGCCGAAAAGATTGACACTATGATGTCTTTACAGTAGATATGAACCTACAGGCAGAGTTAGCTTAGCTTAGTTTAGCATAAAGGCTGGAAACAAGATGAAACAACTAGCCTGGCTCTGTCTGGAGCTAATAAAATCTGCGTACTATTAACTCTAAAGCTCACTGATAATATAACGCGTTTGTTTATATCTACACAAAAACTGTTATGGGTGTTATGTGTGGGATTATTTCTTTAACCTTGCGGTTAAGACAAGACTTTGAGGATTGTCTTTTTTAAGACATACTATACTATGACTTTGAATAAGCTATGATGCTGAATAAGGCATGTTTAGGTGACCAAAAATGTTATAATTAATTTAAAACACACTGTGAAGGGGTTAAAGTTCTAAGACGAAAACGCTGACAACTCCCAGACCGGACAATGCCGTGGTAGCGTCCTGTCATTCACAAGGTAGCCACGCCCTAAAGCATCCCCTGCTTTATGGTCTATTTGACTCTAAATGGGACCATAATTGACTAAATGAACATCATGCTGTATTGAAGAAGACTTGAAACTAGTGATTGAGACCATAAACTCATGTTTACAATGTTTACTGAGGTAATAAATCAAGTGAGAAGTAGACTCATTTTCTCATAGACTTCTATACAATCAGACTTCTTTTTGCAACCAGAGGAGTCGCCCCCTGCTGGCTGTTAGAAAGAATGCAAATTTAAGGCACTTCTGCATTAGCTTCACTTTTCAGACCTGGATGTTGCCCACTAGTTCGGACAGAGCCAGGCTAGCAGTTTGCGCCTGTTCCCAGTCTTTATGCTAAGCTAAGCTAATCGTAGCTTCATATTTAGCATCAATGGTAAACATTTTTTTTTCTAACTCTCAGCAAGAAAAGAAAGAATTTGTATTGCACAATGAAAGCATGTGTGTTTTTGTGAGTGTCTCTCGGTGTGCATACCTTCTTCTTGTCTCTCATGGAGCCCTTTCCTCGCACCATAATCTTGCAGCCGGTCTCTGCCTCCAGCTGTTTGGCCGTCAGTCCGCGTGGGCCCAGGATCCTCCCTACAAAGTTAAACTACACGAAAGAGCAAAAAAAACAACAACACATTGATGATAAAAAAAGGCCCGAAGGAAGAGAGACATCACAGTCTGTCTTTTCACAATGTGTGTGTATTTGCATGTGCTGCGAGTGTGCATCTGTGATGTGTTACTAAGAGAGACAAAAATAGCTCATTATATGGGTGCTGGCTGGTGCTGGTGGCATAACAGGACAGCGCAGTTCTCTTAACCTTATCTGTCACTAAGACTGAGTGATTAACTAGACAGCTGCCCCTCTGTGTGTGTGTGTGTGTGTTTTTGCCACTATCCCTCGGTCTTTAACATTTGTCTCTCATAACATTTGTCCAGCCTCTTCCTACTTTTTTTAACTCCACTGAAGTTTAACCTAATGTTCACTTTGGTTGCAACATATTCGCTCCAGCCCTCTACGATAGTGACCCCAGACTCTCACCAACACACACACACACGAATCCAGATAGAGGAACTGCTCTCTAAATTTAACCTTGATCTCAACCGTTTTCCAGTGTGTGTGTGTGTCCTGTTAGCCTCCTGTCATGTGAGTGAGGACAGCCTGTCATTGTATTCAGTGATTGGCGAGCTGATGCGTGGAGAAAATCATGTGAGCCATTCAATCTGGATCAACGCAACTCATATTGAAGCGCTTAACTGTACTTGGCGGGAGCAGCAGCGGTGTGCTGGTCTCTTCGCTGCCGTGCACTTGAATTGATATTCGGGGACTTAATCCACCTTTTTTATGCTCTTATAAATATTTATGGTGTAAACTCATGTCTTGTGAGCCCTTTTGAGTTAACAAATCTTAAAATATGACTGTAAATGATTAATTTTTACCTTATTGGAAACACCAGTCAGGGTTCAATATTGATCTATTTAAGTCTAGATTACATCATTGGGTGTGAGCAGAGATGATCTCAGAATGAAATCAGCTTTTAGATAAAATGTAAAGCTGTGATTAAAAGCCTCACTGACCCCTCTGGCAGCCCCTCTGTTACTAAGAGGAGATAAAGTGACCTGTTAAAGTAAACAGAAACTCTTCCGAAAAGGTCAAAGGTCGTGGATTTGTCCACTCACGTCGGGGTACTCTTTGACGGGCACGTAGAGCTTCTCCTGCAGCTGAGCCACGGGGCCGATGCCTTCGGGGAGCTCCTCCATGTCCCGCCCGTTGAACATGCCTCCGTTCACCGTGTCGTTGTACATGTCCTTGCGTACCCGGCCGATCTCTGGGAGACAGAAAGAGGTGTCAAGTTGAGTAAAATTAACTGAGGACATCCGTGAAAAGTGTCAATGAGCAAACCACAAGTGTCACGTTTCTTCAGGCCGTCGGTTTTCTTAAGACGATGACTCACGGTCACCAGAATTACAGGAGGCTTTACGTGTGACAGACAGACAGTCAGACAGACAGGGAGGCAGGGAGACAGTCACAAGCATTCTGCACCACAATGTAGAATCTAACCACTGAATGCTTTGCAATCAGGCCTAGTCTATTACTGACAATTTCTCTCTTTCTATTTTTTTCTCCAACAGTGTTTTAGCGCGCACACACACACACACACTGCTTATCCCCCTACACTCTGTAAATAACACAAGGAAAACATACATGTCAGCGGGGGTCACAGTGACTTACTCTACCCACCGGGGTTGATGAAGTTCGAGTACAGGGCAGTCATCCAACAACAAGACAAGCTATTGAAATTTTTACAAAGCAATAGGCTGCTGCAACTAGCCATTTCTCGATTAATCAATATAGCTTCTGGTCTATAAAATGCCAAAAAATCACATTTTCCCAGAGTCCTTGTTGACTTCTTCAATCTTTTTTAATCTGACCAACAATCCAAAACTCAAAGATGTTCAGTTTATTATGATGCAACGACACCGATAGCGGATCGGATATCAGACTGATACTGACTCGGATATCGGTGACAATGGGGCCGATCTATTCAATTCACTTCTATGTTTATATACTATATACATTATGTACTGGAATTTTTATTCCTGTTTAAGTTTTGACCAATTTGTTGCTGCATTAAAAAAGTTTACACCTGAATTGTAATTCCTGTTAATTTTGAAGATTTTTTACCAAGTTGTTGGTGTACAATTTATTATTTTAATAATAAATAACAATTCAGTGAATTAATATCTATGTATTTATTTGTTTTACAAAGTTAGTTAAGTCAAGCCTGATGTTGCCTTACACATAAAAGTCTGATCCCAGTCACTTCCACACAGTGAGGCATGCAGCTTATTAATTAAACTCAAACCCAAAGCCCAGGTATCGCTATCGGTATCGGGACTGAAAAAGTCAGAACGGTGCATCCCTACACTGGAGAAGCTGCAACCACACAATTGTTAGCTTGAAAATGATTTAAACGATCAAGTTTTTGGCTTAAGTTTGGTGCAGAAGCACCAATATCAACAAGACTATGTTTGCCTGCCTGTCTGTCTGCTTGTTTAGTGTTGTCTCAATGACCGACGCAAGCCTCTGATGCCTTTGTAATGACACGCTAGCACAATAATAACTGACTACTGCACTACACAAACATATGCAACACATACACACAGACACCCGGCTTGAACTCGCACACACACACACACACACACACACACACACACACATGGCAGAATAACTGCCTCGAGGCACAAATATCATCTGACCTAAGCAGGCTGACAGGCATGTCTCCCTGCTCTGAGAGTGATAAGTCTGACCATAATAACAGTAGGACGCTATAATTACAGACACGGCTACAGGGACAATGATGATCCTCTAATAACCCATTCTGACCTGTTGCGGGCCAAAAGTGACAATTACGAACACACACATACACAAACAAATCTGCACAGCCAAGCAGGGCTTTTGTCACACTTTAGTTAAAACGGGGAGGAAAATGAGAAGTGAAAGAAGAACAAGAGGGTCGAAGAAGAGAACGAGAGATACAGATAAAGGGGGGGAGCTGTAGCAGGCCTTATCTTAACACTTCAACCTGCCATTGGTTTATATATATAGACCGCAGTGTTTCCAAATATGCCACAAACATGCACCCTGCCAGTATGTGTGACTGCCAGTCTTTCTTATTACCCTGCACAAACTTTTTTGGGGTGTTGTGCCCTTGTCCACATTACTCAGGCAGAAGACACAGCCAGGCTTAAAATGAACACGGCACAATGCCTTTCATTCTAACCGAGGGTGTCACATTATCGTGGGTGAGGGATGAATGTGCTCGGCTGTCAGTCCTCGACGTGAACACGGCTAGAGATGTGAAGTTGACCTATTTGTCAAGGCTGTAGAGGTCGTCTGGTATGAGAACAACCTTGCTGCGTCATGAGACTTGTCAGGGAGCACGAAGTCGGGACCTCGGTGATCCTGATGTGCAACAACAGTAGCAACAACACGCCTTGATAGCAAAACAAAAGGGGACATATTAAAAAACTAAAATGCCACTTTTAAAGCACTTTTTTTTACAACAATGTGATGCCATTCTTTTGTTATTTCTTCTGCTTGCAATATCAACAAGTGAAGTGCATTGATTAGTCGCGCAGACAGCAGCCTCAAATCGGATATTTTACACAGCGACATGCTTTCGTTCCTGCTCAGGGATGGGCTGCAGCATTCACATAAGCCTGCGCATTAGGTCACTGGGAAAGACTAACAACTGTCTGTTTGTTCCCATCACCAACTGCTCCTCTATGTGTGTGTGTGTGTGTGCTGCTCTCCCACAAATTAAAAATGTGACTTAAGGTAACCTATTCACACTTTTATTGTGAATTTACAACCACAGCTGAAAGGAGGGATTCAATGGAAAGCATCATAAATACAAGTTATCATTAGCATCTTTCAGTGTTGGATCTGGATGGGGTGACATATGTTTCCTATGAGCAAGGGAGGAATTCAAGCAGTTAATGACTCAATAAAGTGAGTCAAAAATATGAGTGTCTATGGGTGTATCGAAAGAAATCGGTTTTGTGATACTGTATTGATTCTCAAAAACACTGTATTGAGTTTTAATTAATAGTTTCAATGCAAAGATTAACTCAGTCAATAATTTATTTAATTTGCAAAGAGATGCGCCCTCTCAAAATAGTGCTATGATGTTGGATGTTACAGGGACTGTGATAAAAATGTGATAAAAGTAAACTATGTATTTGGTGGCATGTTCTTTATACTATGAAAAAAAATCATCGCCTGGCTTACAGTATTGCAATATATTGAATAGTAACTCCCGTATCGTGATACGTATTGTATCGCCAGATTCTTGCCAATACACAACCCTAGTGTGCTGCTCTCAACAAATTAAAAAATGTGACTTAAAGTAATTTATTCACACTTTTATTGTGGATTTATAACCAAGCAGCATAAATACAAATTATCATTAGCATCTTTCAGTGTCGGATGGGAGAAAGGAATTCAAGCAGTTAGTGACTCAATAAAGCGAGTAAAATTAATTTAATGTATAGTTTAAATGCAAAGATTAATTCTGTCAATACTTTATTTCATTTGCAAAATATATATCGCATGGCTTACAGTATCGCAATATATTGAATCGTAACTCCTGTATCGTGATACGTATCGTCATACGCATCGTGGTACGTATCATGGTATCGCCAGATTCTTGCCAATACACAGCCCTAGTGTGCTGCAAATTAAAAAATGTGACTTAAGGTAACCTATTTACACTTTTATTGTGAATTGAGAACCACAGCTGTATGGAGGAATTCAGTGGGAAGCAACATAAATACAATTTATCATTGGCATCTTTCAGTGTTGGATGGGAGAGAGGAATTCAAGCAGTTAGTGACTCAATAAAGTCAAATTTATTTATTAATAGTTTAAATGCAAAGATTAACTCAGTCAATACTTTATTTAATTTGCAAAATCGCAATATATATCGCCTGGCTTACAGTATCGCAATATATTGAATGCAACTCCTGTATCGTGATATGTATTGTGATACATATCGTGATACGTATCGTGATATGGTATCGCCAGATTCATCTTGCATCTTTCAGTGTGGGATGGGGTGACATATGTTTCTTATGAGCAAGGGAGGAATTCAAGCAGTTAATGACTCAACAAAGTGAGTCAATAATAGGGGTGTGAGAAAATATCTAGAAAAATATTATGTTTTGTGACACAGTATTGATTCTCTAAGACACTGTATTGATTTTAAATTAATAGTTTACATGCAAAGATTAACTCAGTCAATAATTTATTTAATTTGCAAACAGATGTAAAGTATATCAATATATTGAATATATGTATGAGCAGCACACTAGGGCTGTGTATTGGCAAGAATCTGGCAATACCATATCACCATACAGTACGTATCACGATATGTATCACGATACCTACTATGATACATACTGTATCATGATATGGTATCGCCAGATTCTTGCCAACACACAGCCCTAGTGTGCTGCAAATTAAAAAAATGTGACTTTAGGTAACCTATTTACACTTTCATGTGGATTTACAACCACAGCGGAGGAATTCAGTGCAAAGCAACATAAATACAATTCATCATTGGCATCTTTCAGTGTTGGATGGGAGAAAGGAATTCAAGCAGTTAGTGACTCAATAAAGTGAGTCAAAATTGTGATATTATGTTTTGAGATACAGTATTGAATCTCAAAAATCACTGTATTGCTTTTTAATTAATAGTTTAAATGCAAAGATTAACTCAGTCAATACTTAATTTCATTTGCAAAATCGCAATATATCTAATGTAACTCCTATACCGTGATAGTGTGATAGTGATAGTGATAGTGTGACTTAAGGTAACCTATTCACACTTTTATTGTGAATTAAAAACCACACCTTTATGGAAGAATTCAGTGCAAAGCAACATAAATACAATTTATCATTGGCATCTCTCAGTGTTGGATGGGAGAATTCAAGCAGTTAGTGACTCAATAAAGTGAGTCAAATTAATTTAATTAGTAGTTTAAATGCAAAGATTAATTCTGTCAATACTTTATTTCAGTTGCAAAATCGCAATATATTGAATGTAACTCCTGTTTTGTGATACGTACCGTGATACGTATCGCGATACGTATGGTACCGCCAGATTCTTGCCAATACTATTACTTTATTTCATGTGCAAAATCGCAATATATATCGCCTGGCTTACAGTATCGCAATATATTGAATCGTAAATCCTGTATCGTGATATGCATCGTGATACTTACCATGATACCTATCGTGATACGGACTGTATCGTGATATTGTATCGCCAGATTCTTGCCAATACCCAGCCCTAGTGTGCTGCTCTCAAGAAATTAAAAATGTGACTTAAGTTAACCTAGTCCCACTTTTATTGTGAATTTACAACCACAGCTTTAAGGAGGGATTCAGTGCAAAGCAACATAAATACAAATGATCATGTTGGATGGGATAACATGTTTTTTCCCAGGAGTCAGAGAGGAATTCAAATGAGTCAATATAACGGTCAATAACGGTCATAACGGTCATAACGGTTATGATGAACCATCAGATTTAACTTGTCTATAGCCAAGTAAAAGATCCTCTGTCAACTTGTCTATAGGGGGATAAAACCCCCCAGACAGAGGCAGTGTTACCTTCATCCAGCAGCCGCTCCAGATGCGTGAAGATGCCGCTGAAGTTGGGCAGAGAGCTCATCACCTTCCTGTCGTTCATCAGCTGCATCAGGTAGTCCGGGTTGGACTTGGGTCTCTCCTTCACCTCTGTCTCCCCGACCATGACTGCTTCAAGCGTCGATAGAAAAATGACCTAACGGTAGCTGGACAAGTTGATAAAACTTGAGGCGAAAATTCACACAGTCACGCCCCAAACAAGCGATGCGAACCCCGGGGGCTTCCTGAGCCTCTGACCGGCTCTCTGGTAGTCAGTAATTCAAATCTCAGCGGCCGTTAAGTCGACAGTTAACGTTAACGGCTGCTTCCAACGGTTCTCCAACGGTTCTCCAACGGTTCCCCTCCCTGTGTGTGTGTGTGTGTGTTTGACTCTCTCCAGAGTTTAATAAAGTTCCTTTTTTGGGGTCTTTTTTAACTTGAACTAGTCTAGCAGTCTCGCATCAACTGGTGTGTCCTCCGCCCCGGCTCGGCTGCTGCTGTTACCGCTTGGTGTTGCTCCCGGTGCGGTGTGTCGGTATTCTGCGGCTCTCTATCATATGATTAACGTTACAGTACCAAGGCAGCACGAGTGGGCTGAAGGGGGCGCGCCGCGCGTCACCGTCACAGGAGAGGAGGAGGAGGCGCGTGCTCGCGAGCCCCCGCCTCTCTCTCTCTCTCTCTCTGAGCACGCACGCGCACAGCATAACAATATAACAGCTCTACAGAGGTATGCACACCTGTTACTGTCCATCAGTACTTGTACTTTACTTGAGTATTTCCTTTTTATGTTACTTTAGCCAATACTTCTACTCAAAGGAAATATTGTACTTTTTACTCCACTACAAGAGGAAATACGACTTTTAAATAACTTTTATTGCCCCGTCTTCCCTGATTTCACCTGATTCTAGTTTTTATTCTATTTTTTACTCTATTTTATTTATTTATTTATCTATTTATTTATTCATTTTTGCTATTTTAATTTATATGTTGCTCTTTTAATACTTTTATTTTGTTATTGCTGCATTTTGTAACTTTGTTTTGATAAGTGCTATATAAATAAAGTTATTATTATTATTATTTATTATTTCTATTATTATTATTATTATTATTATTATTATTATTATTATGTGAAGCACTTTGTAACTTTGTTTTGATAAGTGCTATATAAATAAAGTTATTATTATTATTATTATTATTTCTGTTTTTATGTTAAGCTCTTTGTTGCTATATAAATAAAGTTGTTGTTGTTATTATTATTTTTATTTTTTTTATTGGACAGCAAGTGGCTACCCATTATCAGTGATGGATGGAGCAAGTTTTAATATCCTCTACTTAAGTAAAAGTACTAATACAACAATTTAAAAATACAAGAATCCTGCGCTCAATGTCCTGCTTAAAATTATACCGAAGTATCAAAAGTAAAAGTACTGGTACTGTTGAAAAATGTCACTTATATATGGACATATATTCAATTATTAGATTATTAATACAGATGCATCAAAGTACAAGAAGCATACTGTTGCTGGTCGATGTGGAGCTAGTTTGAACTACTTTATAAGGTAGTTTAGTCTCTCAATCTAGAGGTCAGGGCCCCTCCAGAGGGTCACCAGATAAATCTGAGGGGTCGTGATATGACTAATGGGAGCGCTAATCTGTGCTTTTATTCTGAAATATTGGGGCCTCCAAACATTTGAAATGTCACAAGAGGCCTAAACTAGACCCTTTTTGTTAGAGGTCACAGGCCTAAAAGGTCGGGAACCACTGGTTTAATCTTTATATTTTATAAATTTATCATAATTTTCTTTAAAATGTTAAATCTTAGTCTGTTTATAGACTAATCAAATTTTACTTTTGACACTTTCATTGCATTTTGCTGATGCTACTTTTGCACATTTATTTTAGATTTAAAATGCATGACTTGTAGTAGCGATGAAGTAGTTTTTAAATGCTGTATTTTTACTTTTACTTAAGTAAATGGCCTGAATACTTCTTGCACCAAAGACCTCTCACACATGAAAAATGTTGAATCTTAGTCTGTTTATTGACTAATTAACTTTTACTTTTGACACTTTAAGTACATTTTGCTGATGCTACTTCTCCACTTTTACTTTAAATTTAAAATGCATGACTTGTACTAGTGATTTAGTAGTTTTTAAACGCTGTACTGCTACTTTTACTTCAGTAAATGGCCTGAATACTTCTTGCACCAAAGACCTCTCTCACACATGAAACTCCCGTCTCCCGTTTACGCCCTCCTCCTCTTTCAGGACTTTTTTGTCGCGGATCCTGAAATAATAAGAAGGTGTGACGTGTGCGTCGGTGCTCTCTGGGTGGCTGTGGGGAGTATTACCCGAGGAACAGATAGGTGCTAGTGGCTAAACTTAACTTGCTGTAAATCACACACACGTGAACACACGCACACACACACACACACACACACACACACATAGAGGCGAGACAACATGTGTGCCCATGCATGCCTTGACTTAAGCCTTTTGTGAGGCGCCGCTGGCCTCCCACCTGGTTCCTCTCCGCTCTGTCCTCTGTTAGACGCAGAGTTTGCCTTGTACGAATAAACTTATGATTGAGACTGGGTGGGATGAAATGTGTGTGTGTGTGTGTGTGTGTGTGTGTGTGTGAGAGAGCAGCAGGGATTGTAACAGGGCAGCAGCAGTGTTGGTAATGGCTGGTCAGCTGGTATGGCGAGTATTCAGGGCGGGGGCAGTGCATTGTCCTCTCATAGCTCCAACAATGCCCCTCTGAGCAGGCCACACATCTACCAGTCACGGGCCTCTCTCTCTCTCCCTCTCTCTCTCTCTCTCTCTCTCTCTCTCTCTTCCTCTGCCTCTGCTTTTCTTTCTGTCTGCCATATTTATTCAGCCCATAGTGAAGTAGAGTGAGATGTGATCGGTAGTAGTACCGTCCATGACCTTTGGCTGAAACGACAAGGTCAAACCCGTGACCCCGGTTAATATTAGAGGAGCACATGTACAGACAGCACACTTCACATGTTCACTTTAAATCATTAATAAATCAAATGGTGCATTTATATATCCATCACTGCAGCTCCTATATGCATAATTAATAGCTCACATCCCATTCTGAATGCATCACCGATTTCTGCTCCATTCATGTATCTGTGAATCAATTCTGAAACAATTAGTTGTTTAATTGATTTGTCAACTGACAAATAAATTAATTGACAGCAATTTTGTTAATCGATTAATCCTTTAAGTTGGTTATCAAGCAAAAAATGTCAAATATTCTCTCATTTTAGCTTCTTAAACGTGAGGATTTTCTACTTTTCTCTGTTATAAATTATTGTAAATTTAATATTTCTATTAGTATATCGACTAAAAATGAATCGGCAACCATTTTAATATTCAATTAATTGTTTATCATGCAAAAAAAAAACGACAATCTTTCTCTGGTTCCAGCTTCTTAAACGTGAGGATGGGTTGTTTTCTCTGTTTTAAATAATTATAAATAAAATATTTTTTTGTGCTTTGGACTGTTTGAAGGACAAAACAAGTAAACTGAAAACTTGTGATTATGGTCATTTTAAGAGCTGTACTGATTGGTCGATTGATAGAAAATGAATCGGCAACAATTTTGATAATCGATTAATCATTTAAGTCGTTAATCAAACAAAAAAAAGCCAAATATTCTCTGATTTTAGCTTATTAAATGTGAGGATTTGCTGCTTTAAATGATCGTGAATTTCATATATTTGGTAATGTTCATATTTAGAGCTGCAGCAATCTATTAGTATATCGACAGTTTTGATATTTGATTAATTGTTTATCATACAAAAAATGACAAATATTCTCTGGTTCCAGCTTCTTAAATGTGAGGATTTGTTGCTTTTCTCTTTTTTAAATTAAATATTTTTTGTGTGTTGGACTGTTTGAAGGATAAAACAAGTCATCTGAAAACCTGTGATGGTTATTCTTAGAGCTGTAACGATAAGTCGACTGACAGAAAAAGAATCTGCAACAATTTTGATAATCAATTAATCGTTTAAATCGTTAATCAAATATTCTCTGGTTTTAGCTTCTTCAATTTGAGGATTTTGCTGCTTTTCTCTGTCTTAAGTGATTGTGAATTTAATATTTTTGATAACGTTCATAGTTAGAGCTGCAACAATCTATTAGCATATCGACAATTTTTATATTCGATTAATCATTTATCATGCAAAAAATGCAAAATATTCTCTCTTAAATGTGAAGATTTGCTGCTTTTCTCTGCCTTAAATCACTGTGAATTAAATATTTTAGTGTTTTGGACAAAACAAGCAATCTGAAAACTTGTGATGGTCATTTTTAGAGCTCTAATGAAATGAATCGGCAAGATTTTTGGTAATTGATAAACCGTTTAAGTCACTTAAAAAGCAACAACGTTTTGTTTAATATCATTTTAAATTGAATATTTTACAGTTTGGGAGTGATGGTTCGACAAAAGAAGACATCTGTAGATGTCACCTTGGATTCTGGGAAACTGGAATGGACATTTTTCACAGTTTTCTGATATTTTATATACCAAACAGTTAATCGATTAATCAAGACAATAATCAGCAGACTAATTGATGGTGAAAATAATTGTTAGCTACAGTCTTATAATGTTTCAGCCAGCCAAAATCAAAGTATCTTCATTGCATTACACATGTTTTGCAATAGTATAAATCAAATATCTTTGGTTTTGTTCTGCCAAACTGAAGATTCTTTTGTAATTTTTTCACTCTTTTCTGACATTTTATACGCTAAATAATGAATTGATTCATCAGAAAAGTAATCAACACATCAATCAATGATGAAAATTACACTTATTTCCAGCCTGAATCCATTTTGTTTTCTCCAAACTGTTTTGAGGGAGGATTCTGCTGCTGAAAGTGAGGAACTCTCATCATCAGTGTCAGCAAAATGGGTCGTTTTAAGGTGTTTACATCATTACATTTAAAGGGATTTCATTGCAATTGTCTCATGTGTTTCTTTTTCATTTGCATCAAGCAGAAGTACTAATACATTCTCCTCACCTTCAAGTTTTTCCAGCAGTGTGGAGGCCACTCCTGTTACATTATCACTGATGGAAAGACGCCCTCTCGTGGACTTTTAATGTCACTGAAACCTTTTGAGAGGCCCAAAGTGTTGATGCATGCCAGCACATTTGTCAATGACAAACAGGAAGTTTGGAAGACATTTAAGGGCCAGATTAATCACATCTGTGGAGAAGTTTAGTATAAAAGTTGGCTGCAAGCAAAGCAATGAGCAAAACAGTCGGTGAGATCAGATCCGACTGTAATAATAAAGAAAGTGAATCAGCTGGAAACCTGACGACATGTAAGATCAGTGATCACCAACAGAGAGCAGCAGAATAAAGAAGACTCTCCGGGTTGTTTGTTTCTCTTATGGGATAGTTAACAGATGTTGGCTCTGTGGGAGAAGCTGCAGTCTTTTTGGGAGTTAGAATTGTCTGAAAAGAACATCGGGTGCAAGGTTTCAGTTGGTTGATTATGTATTTTAAAGGCAGTTTCTTCTACAGATGTATTACTATTAAACAAAAGTAGCTCTGATAGTAGTTTAGAGGCTGTTTTGGACATAAAAAGTGTCTGCCATGACTACCAAGCTGACATTGAAACTAGTGGTGGAAAGTAACTAAGTTCATTTACTTAAGTACTCTACTTGATTATTTCCATTTTCTGCTACTTTATACTTCTACTCCACTACATTTCAGAGGGGAATATTGTGCTTTTTACTCCACTACATTTATTTGATAACTTAAGTTACTTTGCAGATTTAGATTAATAATATAAAATATAATCAACAAATGAATGATGATGTATTATTCACAAGGTACCCAGTACCTTTACCAGCTGCAAAAAAGTGATGTACACATTAATACATCAATTATTATAATCCAGTGATTAAATATACCTTATTCTGAAAGGGATCATTCTGCATAATGAGTGGCCTACTTTTACTTTTGGTTAATCTTGAACCAGGGTGTTACACATGTAGCAACATATTCATCATGCATGCACTTAATGGACAGAAAAATCTCATGATAACCATTTTTACCTAAACGAAACACCAAGTAGCTAAATGATCACAAGGCAAAAACACCCTAACGGTGCTAGCGCGCATAGTGGTGCATAGTGGTGCATAGTGGTGCATAATGGTGCATAGTGGTGCTAGAGCACATTGTGGTGCTAGCAATTTTGCTACTTCATGCTACCCGCACAAACGATATGTCATGAAAGCTGAGACTCCACAACAAAACTCACCGAACCAGCAGAGAAAAAATAAACTTCACTTTATACAGCCATAACCTTAAAGTATGTCCTACCTTTGCTGTTTAGTGATCAAAAGTTGTGTTCGAGGGCATATCGGCGCTGCTAATGGCTACTCCAATGTCTCTGGGTCGTCTGTATTCATTTGCACTCTGCCTTCCTCCAGCATCGAACAGCCTATCCTCGGCCTTCCATGTGAAAACAAGGTCTATGTCTCCACCTGGTGGATGAATCGTGGTACTGCACTAATCCTAAAGACACTGGCCTACAATACAGACCTTTCAAAACAAAGCCAAACACAGATGTATTTAGATGGAATTAATACCTTTAGTGACATGTAAATGAAATTAAAGGAGTTTTACAGTTACCTGAGAAAATGTCAAATGGCACAGATAGTACCCAAATGGCCAAATTTGAAGATTCCACCTTAACGTGCCTCGACGAAAACCTCTCCAACTTTGCTCCGCTTCACTTTATTAGCATCAGTCTGATCACAGGTGATGTTCAGATGTTGTGATATGGTTTATATATTAAGTATTTGTTGTATTATTTGGATAATTTAAAAAAAATGTTTGTAAAACATCTATAAGCATCACACAGAAAGATATCTGTGACACTTTGTTATTGGTTAATAATAAACACAATAATAAACATTATTTGGATGTCTATTATAAAGATGCAACTGATGATTATAATAACTTGTTAAATTTTTAATAAATACTTTGTAAAGCGTCTATAAACATTATTTATTCATCATTTATTTTATAGATAGTTAATACTTTATCTATGTAATGTTTATAGATGTTTTACAAACAATTTCTAAAAAGTTTACAAATCATTTGGTAATAATTAACAAATACTTAATATTTAAAATGTTATAATGTGTGCAACAATAAACTGATAATAAATACTATACTAATGTAATTAGAATGTAATTGTTATCGTCTTCTATCAGCTATGATGCAATATATAATTTATAAACTAAATTAATGATAAAATAACATAAATTATAGCATTACAATTAATTAGCACACATTACTAATTATAATTTTCTTTGTTTGTAAACAGTAAAATAACTATTAACTAAGTTTAATTAACTATCAATTTATTATTTATAAATGATGGTTATTATAAAGTGTTGTTTTTGTGTTTTTCATCCCACTCAGATCATGACTTTCTCTTGTTTGTCTCTCTACATCTATCTTTGTGTGTCTCCGTCTCCGTGACATCATGAGTCCTGCAGCAGGACATCACCTGCTCACCTGGCTGAGGGGCTCAATGCTAATCTAAAGCCGATTAGGCTTCTTATCTACTCAGCGCTGGTTATGTGCTTTGGTCCAACAAAAATACCGTGGAGTTGGCCTCTTTACCGTTCCTGCTGACTCTTCACAGCCCCCCATCTGCTCCGACAAAACCATACTGGCTCTGATATCATGACTCCTCATGTGTGCAGAATATGAGGATGGAAAACACTCTACAACCTTACTAGTTGCTATTTATCAATATTATATGAGCGGAAGGGGTTAAAGGATGTTGTTACTTGCATCCTCTTTAGTTAAATCTCATTTAGAGCTGATTTAAGACACAAAAATATCAGCTTGTGCTTGAAATCAAACTCCAGAGAACATTTTACTGAGAGAAGTCACAAACACATGTTGTTGTTGAATGCATCTGGTGTATCAGACCCCCTCCTTCCTGTCATTGGACATGTGAAGAGTCATCCGATGTCCATGTGAAAGCAGTAATGCCATAATTGCTCTTATCCTGTTGCCTTAATCAGGAACCCTGCGGCACTCACAGCATGCCTCGCCGCTTGATCTCAGGTTTGTGCGACTCAAGGTCGAGACAACGTCCTTATTTCACCGTCCAATCACATCTCTAAAATCCTTTATTCGATTCATCAATAATCTCTTTTTCTACACAGAAACACAAAAGCCCCAAAAAATAAATAAAATTGGAAAAAAACTTTACATGGATTTAAATAAATATATTTAGCTTAATTACATTATTTTTTTTTTGTTAAAAAAGGTAAATTTTGTCATCATTTCTACACTATGTACAAAGACGGCAATCCAGTTTGTTAGAATATACATACATGTGTGTCAATATACAGATATACCGAATGCAAGAGGGAAAACACCAAAGAGGATCAGAGATTACAGTACATGGGTCAGGAGCCAAGATTTAGCTGCCAATTTCAGTCGTCCTCCACAGGTTTGGAGTCGGCCCTGCCTCTCTACAGGGCTCACATCCTAGTTCCCATGCCTCACTCTTCACAACATTCATGCATAATTCATGGCGATTCATTCAATTCATAATTTTACTCCATCTCAGGAGTTTATCGGGATAAAAGGTGTACTGGGGTATAAAAAAAGAGCTGAGTGTGGGGAGTTAAAGAGGACCTATTATGCTTATTTTCAGGTGCATACTTGTATTTTAGGTTTCTACTAGAACATATTTACATGCTTTAATGTTCAAAAAACGCTTTATTTTTCCTCATACCGGCTGTGCTGCGTCACCTTTTTTCACCCTCCGGCTGAAACGCTCTGTTTGAGCCCCGCCCCCTCCGAAAAAGTCTGCTCTGATTGGTCAGCTGGTCCACTCTTGATGATTTGTCAACCGAACCAAACTCTTTGGACTCCGCTCCAGCTCCGCTCTCAATTAGCTTTGTTTGAGGGCGTGCCAACGATCCGTTACGCAAATGTGTTACTTGGTGACATCACCACGTTACGGAAGAAATGGTTCAAGCAAGTAGCAGTGTTTCTGTGGGGGAGAGTAAATCCCTTTGGCGTGGACTTTGGGCTTTATAACTTTGCAAACCTTTTTTACATGCACAAAAAAATGAGAAAAGCATAATAGGTCCTCTTTAACTTGTTTGCTTTGTCTATATACAGCTACAAGCCGAAGTACTATAGACAAAGTATCAGACGTTTATCAATATATATCACATTTACTTGAGTTATCATATTGAAAAGATCCAAACCCCACCGAGTAATGGAAACCAAAAAAACTCTTTAAAAGTACGCTGTGGAGCAAAAATTGGAGCCTGAGATGGATTTGTTTGGTTGGGGGAAATGAAAAACCATAACATCCTACACATTATCTCTCTCTCTCTATGTATGAATATACAGTTTATAATTATTTATGAAAGGAGTCCATTTGAACGGAGTCCCTTTAAAAAGGAGTTCAAAGCCAAATATGTGTGTGTGTGTGCCTACATAATAAATGTTGGTAGAAAAACGTAGTGATCTCACACGTCCCCTTCCTCTCCTCTTGTGGTGGGAGTGATGTCAGTTTTTTATGCAGGAGCGGTTTCGCTCAGCTCACCGTGGCGACCCCTGCCTCGCCGCCCTCCTCCACCTTGCCTCCTTTGCCCATGGCCTTCATTTTGTCCATGATGTCGGTGAACGTCTCCTTTACCGTCTTCTCCAGGACCCAGCCCTCGCTCTCGCTCTCCGGGTCCTCCGGGTTCGCCAGGGTGGACAGGGAGGTGTCGATGTACTGCAGGCCGATGGTCACGGCAACCTGCAGGAAGACAGGAAGACACATCAGATCAACCTGAACCCTCAGAAATCATCTTCTGATGACGACGATCACTGAAAACATGTTTTAGAGCTATGTTTATGATCATACCACATAAAAACAGAACATTATTAACTGTTTATGTTGTCATAGGACTCAATTAATTGCAACAGATGATAACTTCATACAGACAAATGCACTAAACTGCATTTCAATTAATCAAATGTTGTTTGACTCAAGGAACTTTCATCAAGATTAGCGTAGATTAAATCTGTTTTATCATCATCATTATAACTGATAAAAGTTTTGAATTAAAGCTGCAACAATTAATCGATTGATAATCGATCTCCAGAAAGTCAATTGGCAACTATTTTGATAATCAATAATTAATTGTCTAAGTCACTTTTCATGCTAAAATGCCAAATTTGTCCTGGTTTCAGCTTCTCAAATGTTAAAATCTTAAAAATTTGCAGCTTTCAATGGTCTTACATTATAGTAAACTGGATATGTTTGGACTTTAGACTGTTGGTCGGACAAAACAAGACAAAACAAGGAAATTGCAACATGCATTTTTCAATATTTTCTGAGGCTTTGAGACCAAACAATAAATCCATAAATCAAGGATATAATCAGAAAATTAATTAATGCAGTTGCAGCCCTATTTTGAATATCCTTTAAAGGTTTTATTTAAAAAAAATGTATGTGGACGAATATTTTTGAAAGAATAATACATCCACCGAGCCTTAAGAGAAGTGCCGAATGAAAGTATGGCTTTTCCTGAAAAAAAAAAAAGAATATGATTGTTAATTAATCATTTAAAAAATGTTGGCGGGTCCAAAATTAATGTTTTGTTTATCTCTGTGGAAGATATCTGATGTACGGTTCTCACCTCTAACAAGGTTTGTGAGGAATGTTGGTATCACGCGTCGGTTAGTATGTAAAAAAACCCATAAATGACTGAGATTGATGGTAAGTGCCTGTCAACGACTTGTTGTGAAGTAAATGCAATGGAACGGGGGAGAATGTGACATCTAGTGGCTGAATATTATCAATGTTATCAATAGCACCTTTAAAGTATATATTTTTCTTGTTTTTTATTAGCGCAATGTGGCATAACGCAACAATATGGCATAAATTAGATGACAAAATAAAAATAAAATCAACTTGATGGCAAAGAAAACAGAGTTTATGAGTTGTTTGTTTAATGTATTTGTTTGTTTTAATAAAAAAACATAATGTATTGTATTTGTATACGTTTCTGTGCATGTGTGAAAGTAGAAGAAGAAGAAGTAAAACAAATACAAATGTATAAATATAAAAATATATATATATATTGCTATTTTTGAAGTAATCTACAGTCTAAGGGTCGACTGTAATTTGGAAATGTTAAGAAGTAATTTAAGACTTCAGATCAGATTGAGAGCTCAAGCTCCAGGAAGTGGGTCTGTCCTTTCCACCTCTCTTAGATTAACCCATTACTCTCTGAGACACTATCTGTGTCGGCATAGAGACGCTTGCATAACTACTCTTAAATCGGAGATTCCTCCGACTGTGCGTCTGATCAGCTTCCAGCGTGTCGGCCTAAATCCACATTTTTAGAGCGAGGGTTTGTCTGCTGGCCTTCTGGGAAAGATGTAATATAAATGGTGCTATGAACTGTCTGAGGTGAAACGAGGACTCCAATCTGTAGATGTTTGGGACTGTTATGTGTGTAATGGCGCTCAGAGTCAACAACAACAACAACAACAGATGTTGACAGAGAAGACTCAGGGGAAAGTTTAGGAGGGGCGAGATGCCATAGGACGTAAGCTGCAGGTAGGTACCTGCCAAAGGTGGCGTAGGGTAACCTGACAAGAGGATAGAGTTGTTTTGGAAGTGTACATCGATGACGGCGGGGGGCGGAGTATGGAAAGGAAGGAGCTGATGGAGGGTAGACGTGCCAACTGGGTTGAGGCTTTGCATGTTTATACACAAGCTCTTCGCGTCGCTTCTCGCTACCAGGCCATCAAAGTCCTCACCTGACTCCTGAACTATTTTACTAAGCCCTCCCAGACGTTATCGGACAATAGCTGAACAACTGATTGAATCAATTATTTAACTTGGGTGTCTGAGCTTCACTGTGCAGCCGTTTCACACAAGAAGGATGTTTTCTCCGAGCTCACATTAAATCTGAGATTAAGGCATGTACGCACGAAATGATTTTGTGACATCGTAAATAGTTTGGAAGCCAATCGTGGACCGATTACGTAACTTACACAAGAGTGATGAGAAAACTTGAAACCTCCAGCACATATATGTTGTGAAGTGAAGTATCAAGTATGATTTTAACAACGTAATTGACCTTTTTTTTTACGTAAAAAGCATATCAGAAAAAAGCATTGTATTCTTATGTGTCACATTTAATAAAAAATATATTAGATCCTTTTTAGGGGTGATCAAGCACTCCTGAATTTCATCTCTGCACCCCTATAAAATAATTATCAAACCCTCTGAGATCCACGGGACTACCGGCGATCCCAGCCAACATTAATATCTTTAAGTCAGTCTTAAAGCTAGTAGAGTGGAACTATTGGTATAAGATGAAACCATGGTTAGCTTCACAACAAGCTAACCATGTCATGTCTTGTCGGGAACGACGCTAAATAACGCTCCAAAGTTAGGCTAAATGTTGGCGGGGGAAAACTGGCATGGCGATTTTCAAAGGGGTCCCTTGACCTCAAAGACATAAAGACATTTCCACCATAACTTGATGCAGAAATTGGTGCATAAAAATCCCCCAGAATGGAGGAAATGAAGTGTTTGATGTTCAAAATTTCCTGAAGGAGAACCCCTACTTAGTAGGCTTTCCCCTCAATGTTGAAACGAAACCTTTGATTGTACACATCTCATTCTCATTAGAGGCTGAGCTCCCCTAGAATCGCTCCAGATTGTCTATCCCACTGTGTTGGAAACAGTCGTGGATGGTTCCAGAGAAAAGCTCAGGGAAGTGTTTTTTATCAGAGGTGGGGGAGTTAACCAGACATGCTTTTGCCAAACCAACTAGTTAGTCTTCATCCTTTAGGTATTTTCTCTTGTAAAATCCCCAAATATACTGTTATAAAGCATAAATATCGCCTTTGTTTTGAAGATTGTTGAGTGTGGAATCGGTTCAATGTTGCTCCTTGTGGCAGTTGGGGGGGAAAAACACAATACGACTGCGGTTCTAATCAACTGTCACGAACCAGTGGTTGTTTTCGGTTGTGTCTAGATGGCTCGCGAGATGGTTAAGGTTAGGATAGGTCGTCAGGCAGCGAGTCTTGTGACAGTTTTTGCAAATTGTGGGTTATCACAGCCGATGTTTTCCAGTAATGACGCACCACAATGAGGTGAAGAAGATGCCACTAGAAAACTTACTTGGACAACTTCACAGAAATGTGAGATTCATGTTTTATCAGAAGTGTTTTCAAACACTATTTCTCAGTTTTACAAGAGAAAAGACTTTAAAGGTGAAGACTAACTGGTTAATTTGGCAAATGTTTGGTTAACTTCCCCACCTCCATTAAATTGCACCAGTATTGTCTCACACAGCGGATGAGAAAGTCCCGAACACGGCTAGGAAATTGAGCTTGATCGAGTAAACATAATGTTTTTAACTAAACAGTTTTTCGGTGAGGTAGAATATTTGTGTTGGTGTCCTGACCTCCAGCATAGTGACCAGCAGCACCAGGGCTCCGATGGTGTTCATCATTCCTCCATAGTAGGACAGCATGGCGTCGCGGCAGCCGCGCTTCCACACATTGAGCTCCTCCGTGTAGTGGTCGTAGCTGTAATGGGCCGTGTTGTTGGTCATCTGGAGCTGGATGCAGGGTCGGGGCGAAGTGGGGTTACAGCAGCTGAACGGGACGCCGTCCATCAGATACTGGCCATCCACGTTGCTCCCAATGCGGCTGAGAGGACGAAGCAAAGGGTCACGTTATAGTCACGTCATGGCGGAACTATATGGGTAGTATGTGTGGGCTAAAAGTACTTGAACTATTACCAGCTATGACTTGTCTTCTACCAAAATAAGGTATGATGTTTATTGTTGCAGAGTATTGTGCATTTTATCTTTTCAGGTACTGAATGCAATTAAATTGAACTAAATTCTGCTAATTATAAAGTGTTTGAGGCCAATATTATGCAACACAACACCACCCAATCTTTCCTCAACAATAAGCAATGCTAAACATAAATCAAACATTTTAAGCTTGTACGCAGGTATCATTATTTCAGAGCTGATGAAGTGGTTTCTATTGCTTTTATTGTGTTAATTAATTAATTTATTTTTTGTCTTATGCATTATGTCTTTTACGATTCTCTCTCATTTTTTAATGCCGATGTATTTATATATATTTTTTTCTCAGCGTATGTGCAATATTTGTTTTTCTACTGTGTATTTGGTGTACTAATGTCTTGTTGGCTATGTATTGTTCTAAGCTGATTGCAGCTGTGTGTAGCACTAACATTTCCCCTTTGGACAATAAAGTATATCTTAACTTATCTTAATTCTTTATTTACCACCTGTAGAGCTGGAGCAACGCTGTCACTAACCATCAGTCAAGATTATCATCAACTGTAGATCAGTTTGCAGAGTAATGCAGCAAAATCATCACTGATTATAATTAATTGATCATCTCTATTACACGGTCTTACACTTCACACAAGTACAAAAAAAAAAGTGAAAACTAATTTTACTTAAAGGGTTTGACCCAAATCTTGTCAACTGTGATTGATGGTAGTAGGTCGGTGGAAAGACACGTATGATTGGATCAGTAAGACCTGAGAAGATCAGATATGGATCAGTGATTTCTAGAAACGTCAACACCTGATAACCCCAAATAATGTCCCAGATAACACTTTGGTCAATACTACAGAACATAAAGGACTACAATATAGATACGTTCTGGATACTAATCACGGCATTATGAATTAGAAAAATGGTTGTACTGATATTTAAAGATATTTAAATCAAGATTTGAAAAACTTTGCACATTTCAAAAGTTTCAAAGATCATTTTAAAAGGTATTTTTCCTTCATTACTGTCTTGTAACGGCATCACAAGTTTCCAATTATCTCCCTACATTACTGTCCAGTATTATTGTAATCTGTCAGTGTTTATACTGATTTTAAAATCCCAGCTACAAATTGTTTTATTGTTTTATTAATGTCCCTGGAGTGCTGCCAGATCACCTGCTGATTGGACAGGACACTGATTCTTGAAGGACGTGAACGCTGTAATCCTTGAGATTAAACGTCAATGCTGAAAACTTTCCTCTTCACATATTGTCCTCACAAAACGTAACTGGAACTTAATGCCCAACAATCTGTGTAGCTAAAACAAATGCTGCTTTTTCAATTACGTTTCAAGGGAAACGTATTTTTTCTCGGATTATGGTCAAAATTTAAACACGTGGTTAACGTTATAAATTATAAAACAAAACAAATAAAATGCAACAAAACTACTTGCTTAGGTTTAGTAAAATAACAAATCATGATTTGTCTTAAAATTAATGTTTGTCACGTTATTTAAGATACGGATGTAAATTCAAATAAACTTTTGGTTTCACACGGGACACAAACAGCGGTCTCCTGGGTGAAAGTCCTGTGTTTGTTTGACACATCCGAAACCTTTTTTAACTTCCGTAGACTATCATTAGACTCACATTTTTCTGATATGTTAAAAACAAACGTATTCCACAACAAAATACCTCAAAATGAAATTCGGAAAGTAACTTTTAGGAGACAGTGTTTGTCACAAAGTTGCCACATATTTACTGAACAGGAACAATGTACTTTTAATCCCTCTCGTGCCTTTTTGACCTTGTGTATCTTTTTCTGTTCCTAATCTCCTCCTCAACTTTATCCATAAAACTGCCTAGTAACCTCTTCCTCCCTCGCAGCCCTCGCCGATGCCACGCCCCCGTTGCTGTCGCCATTTCTGTGACGGTAATCTTCAGTGAACGAAAGTGAATAATGCACCCGATCTGACCAACCTTCACCTCAAATCCACTTATACTGAACTTTGTAGAGACGTCCCCTAAAGGACCCCACCTCAACGACCTCCACCTTGACACGCTCAGTGACATCATCTATGAGCCTTACACGTTAATATCTAACTTTTTAAAGGTAATCATGATTTAGTGTTGAATCCTTGCCACTTACTCTTTGACTTCCTTTGCGCTGAAGTCCAGGTAGCGGTTGCTAACCCACTGAATCTCAAACCAATCTCTAAAGTTGTTGTTTCCGCAGCAACGAAACTCAATCTGCATCAGGTCCAGGGTCCTCTTCATGTAGCAGCGCCCCGGCGTGTCCGTATCCTTGTAGTACTTCATGCCGTTCTTCAGCCCCTCGGCCAGGGTGAACTGCAGCGGGATCCTCATCACGAAGCACAGCAGGGCCGTCACCACCAGCAGGGCGTTGAACCCGACGCACACCGCCAGGAAGCTCTTCAACATGGGCTTCCACTTTACGAACTTGGACGGGTCCAGCGAGTCGTAGCAGATCTTGCCTCCGAAGGCGTTGATGCCGCAGGCTATTAGACCCATTATTATAAGCAGGTTGGGCAGGAAGTGGCTCTCGTTGTTGTCCATGAGTTCTGAGCGCTTTCGCAGCTCGATCTTAAAGAACAGTCCCATGGTGAAAACCAGGACACCGGCCATTACGGCGAACCAGTACATGAACCAGACCGTCTGGGCGAGCTTTACTCGCTTCTTCAGGTCAAACTTGACCAACATCAAAGCCATAGTTCAACCTGTGTGATGCGTCCGTGAAGAAGAAAGTCAAATGATAACGGCGGGAGCTCCAAGACGTTCTTGAATCCTGTTTCGGTCTCTTTGCGATCAGGGTCTCCTCTAGCTCAGCCTGTAATCCATCCCACAGCAAAACAGCAGAGAATAAGAACCCAGGAAGACCCGGGAAGAGCGCAGGAGTGTTATTTCTTCAAAGCTATCTCCTCTCCCATTGTGACAGAAACTTTCAATTTCATAAGTCGTTATTTCCCCCCCAGTTTTTCCCTCCTTAACACACACACAGGTGAGGCTAATCGTGATGTCCCGTTCTCCCGGAGAGGTGGAGGATTGCCGAGGATCCTCATGATTAAACTCAAAGTTGCAGTACGTCATGCTAAGTCCTTGTAAGCGGCCTGATCCAATTTGCAGAAATCCCTCTACACAAGATGAGCCTGATCGTAAGCCGCTGCCAGGGGCCATAATTGGTTTGAGCGTTCACGTGGTCACTGGTCGCCTCGATCGAACACACCCAGGAGCTGTTAACGGCGTCAGCTGAAGGAGCCTGAGAAAGACCGTGGACATGAAAGTGGAGCTAATAATGGAACATGCTCATTCACGGGTAGGGGTTGACAGGTTCAACACAAACCGTATGTCTTCACACGGGAGCTAATAAAAGAGGCTGCGCTACTCAAATAAACCCACGTAACCCATTCACAGAAACAAAAGAGCTTCCAGGCCTTCTAGTATGACTGAATATGTGAACAATACATTTATAACGACACAAAACTGAGACACATCGGGTGGATAAAACCAGCACATTCACACGAAAAGGCGTATGAATGCCACGATAATGCAAACGCATTGAGCGTGCAATACGAACGTCTTTCTTGCTTTCGGCGTGTCATTTGTACGCCATGTAGTCTCTTCAGAGTCCAATGTAAAAGCATCTACGTAATTATGGCACACTCGACGTTCCAACAAACACATAACTTTGAACCAGTTTTGTACGTTAAGTTAGTGGAGTTTGTGAAGTGCTTTGTAGTGATGTTTGTGACGTGTTTTCCGTACGTACTTTACTTAGTTTACGTACTTATTTTAAGCTCAACCATGATGTTTTTCCTAAACCTAACTAAGTGGTTTTGTTGCCTGAACCTACCTGTGGACGTTACCGTAGTTTTGTTGCGTTGGCGTAGCCTACAAAGGACAAACGACAAAGTTAAAATGTGTCCTCATGACACACGCAATGTCAGCGTAATGTTTGTGCTATTTATACGCCTTCCCGTGAGACCAGGTTGCCATGGTCACATATCAATAAATAAGCACATAAGATAGTTGTAGAACACCTCATCTTGCAAACTAATAAATGCATTGAAGCATGGAGCAGCAACTTTCACCACTTTCTTTTCTTAACGCTACAGAAACATAGCATAAACCCTCTCCGCTTCTCTTTATAACCACATTGCATCACTGTTATTGCGTTGTTTTATGCTTTCTTAATGTCATGTAACAGACTTGCTTTGTCTCATCTCAGTCTGTTTTTGTCTTATGTCAACTTTTAATTGCAAAAAAAAAAAGTAATAATTATTCAAGAAGCCTCAGGAGGAGTTATAGTTACAAATACATCAAAACGTGTTACCAAGTTGACCAGTGAGCTTGGTAAAGAAGGAAAGATGGACTGTTTAAAGTCTTAACATTGATTTATCTTGTTCTGAATATTACATTTTGTTGTAGATATGAAAGTCTGAAAATCGGATAAAATAAGTTGTGCATTCTGGATCTGCTTTATATTAATTTGTAGGGCTGCAACTAACAATTATTTTTTATTGTCTATCAATCTGTTGATTATTTTCTTGATTAATCGGTTAGTTGTTTGGTCTATAAAATGTAAAAAAGCCCAAGATGATGTTATCAAATGTCTTGTTTTTGTCCACAACTCAAATATATTCAGTTTTACTGTCATAGAGGAGGAAAGAAACCAGAAAATATTCCCATTTAAGAAGCTGGACTCAGAGAATTTATTTTTCTTAAAAAGAATTACTCCAACCGATAAATCCACCTACTACCTTTATCGTCTGTTATATACATGCATGCATCCTCTCAAAGTCTACATACGCTGGATACTGTCTACCATGGAGCACTGAGATTTATTACTCATTTTAAAGCCCTGACACAGCATTCTTCTTTGTATGCTCGGGTAGGACGGTCTGCCTTAGACTGAACCACTGGTGTGTTCTTATTTTTAAGTCTATTCTTTGGTCTGCTTCCATCTTACCTATGGATCTACATCCTTCAAAGAAGTACGGGAAGTTACTATCTACGCTCGCAGGACTTAATCTTATTAACTGTCCCCAAAGTCCATAGTGAAAAAGGGCATTCAAGTGTGCTGCTCCGTCTTCTTGGAATCAGTTACAAAATGACCTGAATCTTGGAGAGCTGATCTCACTGAATGTCTTTAGAGTGATTCTAAAAGACTTGGAAGGAAACACATCTGGCTGCAGATGTTTTAAATGCTGTTGAACGTTTTTTTTCGATACCTTATGATTCTGTAATCTGAGTTTTTTACTCCTATAAAAGTTAATAAATTGATTATCAAAATAGTTGCCAATTAATTTAATAGTTGACAACTAATCGCTTAATCGTTGCAGCTCTATTAATTTGTGTTGATTGTTTGTGTATTTGACAGAAAAATAAAGAAAATCATCATCAATAGAAAACACTAAAAACAAATACATGATGAGCAGGAAGCCTCTTTATTTGTGTCTCATTTCAATTTCAATAATTCAAAAGTTCCTTTTTTTTTCTTCTTTTTTTTACAAAGAACAGATTAGATTCAGTTGCTTTCTGTGAGTAAGTGCCTTTCAGGGTCGGCGGTTGCCAGCAGCATAAAGACACATCATTTTAGCTCGGAGCTCATTATCTGTCCTCTATTCAACTCCAAATCCACTACTATGAAGTACCGCTGTGTGAGAGGGCTTTAAAGCTGTTACGTTATAATGGCTTGAATGGTCCTTTTTAATGATACTACAGGTTTCCGGGTTTTTGGTCATCAAGACACACATCTGGGCAAAAGGAAACAGAAAAGTACTTTTCAATTTTAAGGTGCTTCGTAACACTTACAATGACTCACATTTCCTTCTTTTAACAGTTTCCTGACAGACATTAATAGACCTTTCATTGAGTAAGTACGTCTACTTGTTCACTTTAATATGTTTTACGTCAGCTGGACTATTTGATCACGCAAATCTCTGAACAATTTCTACATTTGGGTACAAAATGTCTTCTTTTATGTGAATTTCCACAATGGCTTAATCGTCAGCAGCATGGTTTGCCCTCCACTGCGTTTATATTCTATTACAGTCAGAACCAAATTAGTTTTTTTGACAAGAAAATTCTGCCTCTGACGGTGAACTCTGTAAGAATGACTCAGCAGGAGGTTTACAGCTTTACAAAGCTGGAGTACCCAGAAATAAGTGCCTGACCAATAGTGGACTTTTTGAGACTGATGTGAATATTTGAGAGTTAATAAAATCTGCCGAAACAATTAGTTGATTAATCTACTTTCTATTTTTATTAATAATTATAATCTATAGTGTCATTTTTCAAGCAAAAAATACCAATCATAGTTAAATAAATATCTGTCACCGTGGGCCATTTTCTGACATTTTCATACACCAAACGATTAATCGAAAACATAATCAGCAAATTCCTTTATATAAATGGGGTGGACAAAATAATAGAAACACCTGTCAGTATAACCACACCACAAACTGCAGCCTCCAAAACAACCGTAAAGTTGAATCACCGTCAAACTAGCATCACAACCGTCATGAGTTTTGATTAAGTGTACCTAATAAACTAGAAAATGAGAATGTATATGAAGAGCCCTTTCTCATTCCTAGGGCGTCAAACACCAACGCTTTCTCACGGCCATCGGCGTACAATACCGCCGCACAAGGCGTTCTTTAGCGTCGGTATGCGACGCACCAGGCGTTCCATTAACTACAATGTAAACCCATCCACAGCAACAATAAACGCTCCAATAAAGTGCGCCAGGAGTGTGGTGACGTAGTTTAAGGAGCGAAAAGACACACATGGTGGACGGGTCCAGTAAACACAAGGCTTTTCCCCAGGAGACAGATGTTCGTGTTTTATTTAATTCACAACATTAAGCAGGTGATTACTGAGAGGACAAATGTGACAACGAGGGGTCTGACAATGCGCCAGTATATGACAAGTTGGAATGAGAACGTGTTGATATGTCAGACAATATTCAATTTTGATAAGAATCAAACTTGTGACCAAGATTTGTACTTGTGCAGGACATTTCACAGTTGAAAAACAAACTTAGGCTAACATATACGATCAAACCGATATATCTAGAATAAACAAATATTGGATGGGCTCTACCAGAAATCCTGCAAACATATCTCATCGAAACAGGCATAAAATCTATTGTTGGAGAGTCCAGCTTTCTCTGCGTTAAGTCGTCTGTCACTGCTATTTTTTAAGAGTTTTGCTCCTTAGTTTCAAATGATCACCGAGCGTGAACTAAAGAATATAAGCCTACAATACTCCGAACAAGAGTTTAATTTTGGCCAGAGTGAATGCACATCTCAGCTAAGATGTGATGATTTCTGTACAAACAGTCCCACTGTGATTTGATGGGATTTTATTTAAATATCATGGAGCAGCTTTAACCTCATCATACAAAATGCCCTTTTCCCAAGCTCTATAGAGATGCAGCAGTGCAACTCAATCAGTAGATAACATCTGCCAACAACAGCAGCATGAAAAAATTAGCCGACAGCCACTGGCTTAAAAATGAGACATCTTTGTGAAATAAGATTATATGTGTGTATTTGGAAGGAAAACATTTCATTTGATGGGTTGATTGACATATTTAAAGGTCCCATATCGTGCTCATTTTCAGGTTCATACTTGTATTTTGTGTTTCTACTAGAACATGTTTACATGCTGTAATGTCCAAAAAAATCTTTATTTTCCTCATACTGTCTGCCTCAATATACCTGTATTCACCCTCTGTCTGAAACGCTCCGTTTTAGTGCATTTCAATGGAATTGCGTTGCTAGGCAACAGTTTGGCTCCTATTTTACTTCCTGTCAGCTGATGTCATTTACATACACTGCAACAGGAAATAAACTGGGACACATTTAGAATGTTTAAGTTTAAAACCGTGTAATGATCTAAATATTGTATATTAGTGACATCACAAATGGACAGAAATCCTGACGGCTTGTTTCAAACGCGCAATTTCTGAGGGCTGTGTGTGTTTCTCCGTATATTGAGCGTTTTGATAGTTGCTTTAAACCTGCTTTATAATATAAAAGACATGAAAATCTCATTTTTTACAACATGGGACCTTTAAATAAGTTTATTAGTTTGAAAGATGACATGTTCTACAACTATCTTCTGTGCATATTTATTGATTTGTGACCATGGCAACCCGGTGTCACGAGAAGGCTTATAAATAGCACGACATTCCGCTGGTATTGCGCGTGTCATGAAAGACATGAAAATCACACTTTTTACAATGCAGGACCTTTAAGGTTTTAAATGTTTATCTCTAGATGTCCCAGTTGGTTTTCCGGTCCGCTTCAGGAATGACAGTCCAGTTCGGCGAAGGTGTGTCCGCAGCGAGCCAGTTGAAGTCATCCACCTGGCTCCAGTTGTTCCGGTCCTGGTCTAACCCAGACACAGCAAAGTCCTCCTCCAGGGTGGGATAAGACCAGGAGAACGGGGCGAAGCTCACTCCACGACAGTCCTCTACGATGGCCCGGCTGGTGACGTGCAGGTACACCTGTGTGTCCGTGGTGTTGTGGGTACGCAGCTGCTGACAGGGGACGGCCAGGATGCTGTTTCTACACTGATCCACGAACACTGAACTGGACACGGGTCCGCACAGGATCTCACAGGTGTCGATGTGTTTCAGGTGCAGCGTGCTGGGGGACCCCAACAGGCGGACCTTGCAGTTAGTCAGGTCAGTCAGCAGTACGTCTTGCTTGTTGATCTCCTCAGATGTCTTTGTCAGAGACACATTGTCCATGTTGGAGAAGCCACACTGCTCTGCAGGAGCATCCACCTTGCTGCTACCAGTACCTGCAGGTGAAGGTGTGTCTGATGACGTCACCACTTTATCTGATGCTCCTGCAGGTGAAGGTGTGTCTGATGACGTCACATTATCTGCTGCTTTAGTGCGAGCTCTGAAGGTGAACTTCTTCTTGGGCAGAGCCTCCTCTCTGATCTCAGTGATGGAGGTCTGGAGCTTCTGGAGAGCAGCCTGGGCTTGTCTCAGCTCGTACTGGGTCAGGAACAACACGCTGTCGTTGAGGAACTTCTGCAGCTGGAGTGTTTTGGCCGTGGCCTCCTCCAGATGTTGGGTAACCTCAGCCTTGCTGGCTCCAGAGCAGCTGTCCAGCAGCTCCTGGATGGAGGCCCTCTCTGTGTTGAAGCTGCTGGAGAAGAACTCTAGCTTCTCCTCCTCGACAGTCTGGCTCTCTTTAGCCTCCTTCCTCCGCTCGGCGTCCTCCGCTCTCAGCTGGTGCCGCTTCTGGAGCCGCTCTGTGATCTTTGCTGCGCCGCTTTCTCCGGTAAACCCGGTTTCTAAACTCCCCTCAACAGAGTCCATGTTGTTGCTCTGTCAGGATGATAAGGAAGTGACGTCACGGTTTCTTCTTCGTGGCTATCAAGAAGCCAAAGTTAAAGCTGCTCACCGCCACCTGCTGGTTCTGATACGTCACGGCAGTAAATAATCCGGTCAATGATTGTAGATTAATATTAAAAAACAAACAAAACCTAAAATATATTTAGGTTTTAGCAACCTATTTTTCACCCACCAAAATAAAAAATATTTTAATCAAAATGCATCTGATAATTTTATCAAAAAAACAAAAAACAAAACATTTATATTGAAATATTTTTGACAGACACCTATCATATATATATATATATAAAATATTATAAAAAATAAAAAAACCTTTATATCGAAATGTTTTTGATATATATATACGTTTTTTAATATATATAAATATATATATGATAAGTGTAAAATATTTCAATATAAATGCGATATAAAAAAAACCCTTTGTATTAAAATATTTTTGATATATAATAAATATTTCAATATAAATGTGTTTTTTTTAAACTTTTTATAAAATTATCTGATGCATTTTGATTAAAATATTTTTATTTTGGTGGGGTAGAGATAGGTTACTAAAACCTAAACATATTTTAGGTTTTGTTTGATTTTTAATATTAATTTACAATCATTGACCAGATTATTTACTGCCATGACGTATCCGTATATGTATATATATATATATATATGATATATGATATATGATAAGTGCCTGTCAAAAATATTTCAATATAAATGTTTTTTTAATTTTCATTTCTTATTTGTTACTGTTAGTAGAAATAAATGTACAATCAAATGCATTGTCAACTCTTTATAACCATCAGTAAAGCTGTTTGCAGACTGTTCAAAATATTTGACTATGACAAATTGTAATAATAAAAAAAATATATAGAATACTTTGAATCATCAAGATTGCCAATAGGAGGATTATTTATGTGGATACATGGCCAGGCATCGGTCGTTATGTGTAATACTAAGCATAGTCAAAACGTATAGATATTGCTCGTTTGGATCTAAATCTTTTGAGAGGGTGGAAGCTAAGATTTGGAACAGCTTATTTGCACGTCTTAATGCAAATATTTGTACATTTTCTTATTTTTAATGTTATATTTCTTTACATATATTTTGTTTATATTGTTGAATTATGTACACATTGTAGCATTACATACATAATTTACATGTTACATACTCCTTTATTTCCTTCTTCTTACATTTCTTATGTTTATACAAGAGCTGTAACTGTAACGCCCCTATTTCCCCCCCGGGGATCAATAAAGTGTTTCTGATTAGATAATGTCAAATACTCAGTATGTAATTAATATTTTAAAACATGTAGCTACTATTTCTATTTTGCATAGGCAAAAACAGGTCTTTGTTGTTATCGTGATTTTATACAAACTTTTTACACCTATTTTGTGTTATGTGCTAGGCTATTTATAGTTTTGTTTTATTATTTTATCTATTTTTCCTGGTTTTGTGAACATTTTCCACAAAATATACAATTAACATTTCCCTTCATCCTTGACATGCACTGAATAACCTTTTTAAGCTCTATTTTATTTATTACAATATTACATAATGTCCCATTTCATATTTATTTATAATATTATTGTATTTATATACAGTGTGTGGTGGAATATCAGAGGAAGATACACAAATATATTATAATATAATTCAAATATATATATATAAATATAAATAAAAATCCCTTTATCCTTGACATGCAACAGTAACCTTTTTAAGCTCTATCTCTTTTGATAATACTTTTTAAAACCTGCTATTTTATTTATTACAGTATAACATAAAGTCACATTTCCTATTTATATATAATATTTTATTTATCTACAGTGTGTGATGGCATCAGAGGGACACACATACATATATATATAATTATGTTTTTATTATATATATAAATAATGAGTTGGTTTTAAGGCAAATCTTGAAAACACAACAATAATTTGAGTACTGTATTAACTTTTAATTATGTCTGAGTATAAAATATGTAACTAGATAGCCTCGTCATATACAATAACTATAGGACAGTGCTACCTAGTTACCTATATATATGTATATATATAGGCCGGGGTAATACTTGTTAAAAACCTGCCATTTTATTTATTACAGTATCATATAATGTCCCATTTCATATTTATTTATAATATTTTATTTATTTATTTATTTATGTATATATTTTGTTAATAACATTTGTATTTTATATATATATATATATATATATATATATATATAAATAATGAGTGGGATTTAAGGAAAATCTTGAAAACAACAATAATTTGAGTACTGTATTAGCCTTTAATTATGTCTGAATATAAAATATGTGTAGGTAACTAGGTAGCACTGTCATATACAGTAACTATACGACTGTGCTACCTAGTTACCTCTATATATAAATATATATAATACATATATATATATATATAAATATATATGTATTTATAATATTTTATTTATTTATGTATATATTTTGTTAATCTTTGTAATATATATATATATATAAACAATGAGTGGGATTTAAGGCAAATCTTGAAAACACAACAATAATTTGAGTACTGTATTAACTTTTAATTATGTTTGATTATAAAATATGTATAAGTAACTAGGTAGCACTGTCATATACAATAACTATACGACAGTGCTACCTAGTTACAACTATATATATATATATATATATATATTTTGATACTTGTTAAAACCTGCCATTTTATTTATTACAGTACTATATAATGTCACATTTCATATTTATTTATAATATTTTATTTATTTATGTAAATATTTTGTTAATAATATTTGTATTATATATATAAATAATGAGTGGGATTTAAGACGAATCTTGAAAACACAACAATAATTTAATTCAAACATGCGCAGGTAACTACAGGTAGCCCTGTCCTATAGAGTACCTCTGGTGATACCTGAGCGACGTCAAGGTGTGGCATAAACACATCAGAGGCCCGCCCTCTACCGTTGGTAATGATTAAGTCTATAATAACATTTATCCGCTATTCATTAGAGCGGTGAAACGTGTTATTATAATTCATATAATATATAATATATTAATAACTAGTCGTTGTTTATATATGTATATTTATATTATAATGTAATAGTGGTGTGTGTATCTCTGCCGCTGTGGACTGGTGATGGTTCGGGTTGCCTTGTTCTGTGCACTACCCCAACAAACCCGTGCGGTGATGGCGAGGAAACCCCGTTGACAAGGCACTGCTTTTTCATGACGGTGAGTTTCCCCTTTGAGTGTATTATAATTTTGTGATAAAAATTTCAAGGAAAAAACACACACAACCTCCTTCCTCCCTTCCTTCAGGGAGGGAAGAGAGTTTGAGCGGAGAGAAAAATCTATCCGAGACTAGAACAGAGCAGGAGGACAGTGAGAGCAGAGAAATATATATGAGTGGGAGAGAGAGGAGAAGAAGGAGGAGGAGGAGAAGGAGGGGGGAGCAAATTAAAAGTTGCCAAATGGAGATATTGGGTTTCAAGAAGGAGTGAGACAGGAGTAAAAGGGTTTGCCTTCTTTGAGTCTGTTGTGCTTTAATCGGGATAAATATGTATGGCGGCGACGGTTTATAGTCCTCTGGCATTTTCTCGATGAAATCCACCAAAACACCGATGCGGCGGCGGCTAGCTAACCAGAACAGGCCGGGGTTTACGGTTAAAACAAAATGTCGCGGAGGACCGGAGGAGAAGCGACCCAACTGCTGCGACAGAACCCCCCGATTGAAACGCGTCGGTTCGGTTATATGGAGACAAAATGTGACGTTTGTTCATGCTGGCAGATGAGCCACATATAGAGGACAAATGAAAGCCTCCCCAACAGAGACAGAGAGCAACGTCAGCGACGAGCAGCCACAAGGCTGGACGACGACGGCGGGCGTTTTTTGTGCTGCTTGAATGCGATTACTGTCGATTCAGTCTATTTTTGGACATAAAACTATCAGCAAGCTGTACATTAAGCTGGCTTTACTGAACCGAACCAACGGTAGCATACGGGCACCACCAGTAGCAGGACAGCGGGGGGACGAACGTTAGCTTCGGGGGCTGCGTCGAAGCATTACATGCTAGGGCGGATTTCGGAGGCTCTAAACTACACAAACTGCTCAAATTTATCGGAAAATATGGCTTTGATTTGACAACCCTGATTCCAGTGGCGATAAATGTGCAAATTAAGTGCTTTTAAGCTACTTAAAACGCCATTTTTGGTCGTTTTCATAGCGCATTTCAGTTGTGTCGTCTTTTTAAATAAATGAAGCTAACGGTTGAATTTCAAAAATGAAGCTTAACGGTTGAATTTCAAAAATGAAGCTTAACGGTTGAATTTCAAAAATGAAGCTTAACTGTTGAAATTCAAAAATGAAGCTAACGGCTGGATTTTTCAGTTAGTTAACGTTACTCGACTACGTATGTTGGGATTAAGTTTTAAACTTGTTTTGCTATTGGATTTATTAAGAGAAAATAGTGGGGTGTTATATATTTATTTTGACATACAAACCGCCCACATTTTGGTGAAATAAAATGTCAATGTGTTAATCGTTTTGTTTCCGTTTTTTGTGTTTTGGAAAGGTCGACCATTGCTTCTTCCTCTCACATATTTTATAGCCTTGTGTCCACTTTGTGAAGGACAAAAGAGCCTCACTACCTGATAAAATGTCGTCCAGTTTGGTGTGGATACTAAATAAATGACTCTGTGATATATTAACCGTTTTAGCAGCTTTCTTGTCATTTAAAAGTCACATTACAGTCAGCTTTAAAGAGTACTGCCCTGTCGTTTCTTTGTTCTCCCTGAATCAAAGATGGCGGCTGAACGTGGCTGTGTTGTAAAGACAGCCTATGGCATGGTAACAGCCATTTTGTGCCATTGCAGTTGTAACATTTTACCACTTAACACAGCAACATTTCTCCACTACTTTAACACAGTACAACACAACCTATGATTAATAGACCAATTTTATTAAAATGCTGGATTAATGAGTAAAGGAATTTTGATTTTCTGACACTATATTCCCTCACCATGTGCTTTTAAAAGCAACCATTACATTAAAATAACTTGACATATATCCAAAACACTCATAACCCATTACTACTTTGCTGTGATCAAATATGGGTTTGATTTAGTCCCTTTTTTCCATAATATATGTAACCAACATATAGAGCTGCATGCATACCTTTGCTGGCTGACACAACATAAAGCCAGCACCTCTTTCTCAATGTAGAACAACTCAAAACAACAACCGTGGTATAAAATGGAGCAGGGTGGAGTTATTTACACTCTAATGGCCATTTTCAGTCTGTGCACACAGCAGCCAATGTGGGACAGATAGAGGAGGGTATAATGGGTGGGAGTTTATGTGTGTGTGTCAGAGACAAAAACATCTGTAGGAGGGAGATGAAGGCCATCCTGCCCTTTATACTTATAGCACTGAATATAACACAGCTGTCCCCTTCTTCCTCTCCACTCCCCTCACTTTATAAACACTCCCCACACCTTTGTATTTCACATGTTTAATTATAGTAATATTAGGCCTACTAAAATGTAGTTTCTCACCCTTGCAGCCTGGGAAACAAAGGGTGTTAAATGACTGAATCCATGCTTCCGGCTGGAAATCTGTGAGTGACATGTCCTTACTACTATTATAATAATACATATGCAAAGCCTTAGAATAAAAACATGATCAATTGAGGTTTATTATTAAGCTACTACCCAGCCAACGTGGTTATGTGGGCCCCACATGGGTTATGCTGGGGGTACCTGGGTACCAAGTGGGTATGGGCCCAAAATGGGCATCTTATCTGGGGTCCACTTGGGTCAACTAAGTTGGTCCCATGTGGGCTGCCTATGTGGGTCCTAGTTGGGTCACTACTGGGAAATAAGTGCATGGGGCCAACATGGAAACTGTTGACAAACCCTCTTACAACTCACATGTCAGCCCATGTAGTCCCCATGTAGTACCCACATAGAATTTAAAGCTGGGACCAAGATGGGTCTTGGGTATGTTGCCCAGTTGGGCCCCACATAACACCCATTGTAATCCTGGGGGCAATTGACATTGGGTCATTATGGAACCCACGGACAATCCCATATAGGGCCCATTTTTCAGCCCATTTACTACCCACATAGGCCCCACATACAAATGTTGGCTGGGTAGTCATTACCTAATCTTAAAGGTCCCATATCATGCTCATTTTCAGGTTCATACTTATATTTTATGTTTCTACTAGAACATGTTTACATGCTGTAATGTTAAAAAAAAACTTTATTTTCCTTATACTGTCGGCCTGAATATACCTGTATTTACCCTCTTGTCTGAAACACTACGTTTTAGCACATTTTGACGGAATTGCAACAGAGTTGCGTTGCTAGGCAACAGCTTGGGTCCATGTGTACTTCCTGTCAGCTGATGACATTCACATGCACTGCAACCAGGAAATAACCCAGGACACATTTAGAATGTTTACGTTTAAATCTGTGTAAACGGTCTAAATATTGTATATTTGTGACATCACAAATGGGCAGAAATCCTGACAGCTTGTTTTAAAATGCAGAGTTTCTGAATACGGGCTGTGTGTATCTCCCTGTGGATTGATTGTTTCGATACTTTCACAGTATTTATATAGGACTTAAGCCTGCTTTATAATAAAAAAACATGAAAATCTCACTTTTTTATAATATGGGACCTTTAAATTAATTCATTTTATCTCAATATCCCTCCGTAGGTGTCATGGATGATGAGGATGATCGCCATCTTCTGGATATTTTAGGGTAAAAAAAACTTTTTTAAAAACTGGCATTTTACATTACGGACATGCCAAATACTTTATGACATTTGTCTTCACCAGTGTGGCCACACATTTTTACATTTGTCCTTAAATTTGGCTTAATTATGTAGGTAATACCGCTAGAAATCAAGCCACAAGTATCTGCAAATGTATGTTTTTATCTTTTGTTGAATTAGGTGAAGCTAATAATTCAGTATTTGCCAGTAAAGCCATTTTTTAAAACCACACAATAAGTGAAAAGAAATGTATGTTTTGTTAAAAATCTCTTCTGTACACCCCCTTTTTCAGAGATGTGGATGCATTGAATGACTATCTCCATGGCAGCACCAGCAAGTCTGTGAGTGACTCTTTTCAGAGTGTATTTACTGTCATTCCTTGCCAAGTTTGTCTGAATAGTTACTTCACTTTAAAAGCAATAAAAGAATCCGCTGCATCCTCCTGTTAAACTCTTATTTTGTTTCTGCAGATTGAGGAGGATGATGTAACGAATGCAGCTTATGGGTCGGACGGATCCTTCTTTTCTAGTGAGACGGTGAGTTTACCTGTGATGCAACAAATTTGAGAAGCAAAACCAATGTTGTGATTCACTTTGTACGGAGATAATCTATTCAAAAGTTTATGGTATAGTTCACTTTGTAAAGGTTATAAAAAGACCCACAATGAAGGCTATCTGATATGCAGTTCACATGCAAACAGTTTCCCACTTCCTGCTCATTCTCTCTCTAAATGCTTCATTCAGGCCGGCTCCAACTCTGGCCTCAAGGATGGCTCGTCTACAATGGGTGAATTCGGCGACGATTCAACAGGGGCAGGCCTCCAGCTCTCCAGCAGCCTCTCTTTCATCGAGGATGAATTGGGGTCTGGGAACTCCCCCGGAGGGGTGGATCTCGGGGGGGAGGACCAGCCCTTTGACATCCTCCAGAAGTCTCTCATGGAGGCCGACATCACGGAGCAGACGTTGGCCCAGGAGGCCTTGTTGGACTCCCAGCCCGCTCCCACTCTGGTGCAGGCTCCCGTCCCCTTCCCCTCCCAGCTGGTCTCTGGGGGTTACGGAGGGGGCGTGGGCATGGTAACCACGGCGACAGCTGCGTTCCCCACGGGACAGTTCCTGCAAGGGGTGTCCCAGCTGCCCAACGGCTCCGCCCAGCACATCCAGGTGTTGGGCTCGTTCGGGGCGGGCGGCGGCGTGATGACGCTGAGCAGCTTGGAGAGAACTCCTCAGCTCGTGCTGAGGCCGGGGGCGCCTGTAGCAGCGGCGGGGGCCGCGGCGGGGGGGCAGGTGTTTGCCCCGACCCAAGGGCAGGTCGGCTTACCGTTCAAAAACATCCCCCTTCAAAACATCATCATCCAGAGAGGCCCGGGAGGGACCCAGACTCTTGTCAGACCGATCCAGCCTAAACCCCTCCAAGCTGGGGCTCAGACTGTGTACAGCCTCGGTCTCCAGTCCACTCCCACCACCATAGCTAACGTCGCAAACACTGCGTCTCCCGGGGGTCAGTACACGGCCAACGGCTCCATCGTAGTGCAGCCGCCCCTGGAACAGCAACAGACAAACATGCCACCCGGTCAGTACCTGCTGCCCAGCTCGTTGGCGCTCACTCCGGCGAACGCCATCCACAACGGCCCCGCCGACCCCAACTCGAACACCCTGATTACCAGTCAGAACGCGGTGCAGATTGTTGCGGGGCAGAACTTCACCGCATCACCAGGAGGCCAGCTAATTTTGAATCAGGGAGTAGTCAGCAGGAGTCAGGGTGCAACTCAAACATGGACTTGTGCGAACCCCACATCTGTGCAGACGTCGTGCGCTCCCGGGCGGCTGACTCTGGTCGGCCCGGCGACGGCGGGGATCGGCGGTCAAGGCCAACTGTCGGCCAGCCCTGTTCAGCGCCTTCTAGTGACTCAAACTCAGAATTGCACTTCTCTGTCCCCTTTAGCTGGTACTGTGACGCAGGAACAAGACTACAGACAGGTATAATCACAAGTTACTGGTTTTTCTGTTCCCTGTAAACCGTCATCTGACTGACTCACTCACTTTTTATTTTCATTTTGCAGAATTGTTCATCACCTGCCCTCAAACAGGTGCAGCTCAGCAGCATCCATGGTAACAAGCACTGATCATTTTTTTTGTCAATGTATTTAAATGTGGTTTGTCACACTTAATGATGCTGACTTGTTGTTTGTTTGATCTCTTTTAGGCCTGACAACCATGACTCAAGATTCAAAGCTGAACTCTCAGGTATATCACTACATATACACCCTATTTGTTCTGCACTCAAGTATAGAGCGCTGCAGGGATGACGCATTTTTGTAGGCCAACCAAGAAGTTAGCATCGCCCTGGTTCCCTCGACAAAACGTTAAAATACTAACTCATTTCTGGGTTTTAGGACTCTTTCCTGTAGCACTCTATATGGTGGATATTTAAGGTAGATTGTGCTGATAGGGACGATATCGATGGCATTATGACAACTTTAATATATATTTTCTCTTTATAGGTCAGTGCTCAGAAGAGACCGGCCCTCCCGCCACTTACAAGAGGAGAAATGTGAGTTTTTGTGTATTATTTTGATATATTTTTCCAATGTATTTATGTCAAATGTTGTCTCATGTTTATAAAGCATACCACTCAGCTTTTTCCATGTCATTTCTACAGGCTTTTACAACAGCTGAGGAAGGATCACGGTGGAGTTCATATCACAGATCAGCGTCGATTCACTTCAATCGACGACACGCTGCAAAGACTCCTCCCGTACCACGTGTTCCAGGGCGCTCCGCCCAGCCAGGAGGAGTTCTCACACGGTACAGCCTTCAATTTATTAGCTTTAACATAAATCTGCAGGAAACTATACAGCAAAAGTGAAATTGTATTTGCAGAATTAAAGTATTCAAATAGAGTTTTGTGCTTTCTTTTTACAGTGGATGACGAATTTGAGGTAGTTGCAACTCAAGTGCTCATGAGGACCCATTCCATGGTAAACAAATACAGACGGCTACTACTGGTGGAAGCTGAGGTAAGCACAAACCAACACAGTCTCACAGCAGTTCATAAAATAGTCACGAGATTTAATCTATTTGATTCGTGTACATAAACACGAATTTACCCTTTTTTTTTGTGACGCTCAGCACGACTTTCAACAACGTATTTTTCATGCTTTTTCCTACGAATGTCCAGCGACGCGTGACGCACGTGTGAATTTCTGCTCCAGCCTTTTCAAAATATGACGACTTAAGTTAGGTTGAGGATAAGATCGACTTGGTTAGGTTTAGGCAACAAACTACTTCGTTAGCTTTAGGAAAAGATAAACTTGGTTAGGTTTAGGCAACAACTACTTATTTAGGTTTAGGAAAATATCGCGGTTTGGCTTAAAATAGCTCAGGAAGTGTCGTAACTTAAGTACGGAAGTTACGTGACAAATAAATCAACACTGACTTTCAGTTTCACACGGGACACAAACACCGACAACTTGGTGTCCTGGGGTAAAGTCCTGTGTTTTTTGACCCACCCGTCCACTCGACCTCCTCCCTATGCGGCGTTTCTCACTCTTTATACTTCCCAGCTCAGGATAACGTGGATTACATTCAGGTTGATTTCATGCTGACCATCACGAAAAAAGTACAAAATTCGTGTCTATGTACACGAATCAATACATTACATTTTGTGAGAATTTCACAAACTGCTGTGCGACTGGGCTGCACAAACATGAGCAGATACATGTGTTTCATGTTGTGGCATGCACAGGGCTAACAGGTTTCCTCTCCCTCCCCTGCAGCGCTCCAGTCCGTCGTCAGAGATGGTGATGATTGACAGGACCTTCAACCAAGAGGAGCGCAGCAACCTCACACAAGACAAACGCATGACACTAGTGGATCCAGGTAAAAAATAAATAAATAAAGGGAGTAAAGAGTAAAGCAAATCGTTTTCTCAGTTTTATTTACCTCTTCTTCTCTTTTATAGACACCTTCTTTGAAGACTTCTGCTGCGGGATGAAATCCAAACTTTTCCAAGATGCTTTCCCGTCTCAGTCGTCGTCCAGCGGCAGCTTGAATCAGTCAGACACGGGCTCCACGGAGCCGCCGTACAGGACAGACTCCCAGCCCGGGTATGGAGACCCGGGCGGGGGTGGAGCTGCAGGACCAGGTGCAGCAGATAAACTCCAACCTCCACTCTTAGAAAACAAGAGTGTCCTGGAACTGAAGCGATCCCAGCAACACTACGGGCCCAGCGGCGCCAGCAACAACAGCCTCATCGCTGCCAACAGTTGCCCACAAGGTAACGCCTCACCTTTTGCAGCAACGTCAAGAGGACAGACGCAGTACCAGGTGTCTCCACACCCGGTCCAGCCCCAGTACCCCCCTCAGCTCACCTCACCCCCTCACGCCGACACAGACTCTGCTCTAGAGGCGGCAGTCAACAGCATCCTGGAATGTTAAGACTGATATCATCCCTAATGTTTTGGTTTCGCCCTTTTGTTTTTTGTTAAACTCCCCCGTTGTAATGTGTGAAGAGAGGTTAACTCTTCTTTCAGGTCTTTGTGATACCATCTCCGGCCATGTAGCATGTATTTAGTTTGTTATGGTTTGTTTTTATGGAGGGGTTATGAGGCATGACGTAGGAGTTCGAGGTGCCAGGTGAATGCAGGCACTTAGAATTACCTATAAAGACCCGGGAATGTGTGCAATGCAATAGAGTGCTACAGGAATGAGTCCTGAAACCTGGAAATGATTCAGCATTTTAACACTTGTGGTTCCCTCGGTTGCAAGTCAATGGGATTTTTGACTAGTTAGATGCCTGTAATAAGGTCTGTGGTTAACACAAGCTGATTTTAACGTTAATATACCAATCGATAAATACCCCACTCGTGAAACTTTGAAGCTTTATAAAAAGCGTCTTATAAAAGGCAGTTACTAAACGCCATCACGCCAAACCATAGACTGTGTATAAGAAGTGGACGTAGTCACTGTGACGTCACCCATTGGATAGTGGACTACGGTTTTGAAGCCTCGAGTTCGTCATTTTGGCCGTCGCCATTGTGGTTTTTGCAACCACAAGTGGCACGAGAGGGTGGAGCACAAGTACAACCGAACGCCGAATAAGACATTTTTATTTTTACTGAACGCCATCACGCCAACTCGTCCGCCTTTACAACCTCGTCGTGTTCGTTTATAGCTTAACGTTAGCTTTTTACTTCTGCCGATTGCATTCACACTTCAACAATCATAAAATAGAGATTATCTTTCTGAACAAAACATGTAATTATCATACACGATTGTTTGCCACAGAGTTTATTTTCTGCAATAATCCAAAACATAATGGAACAATCCCATTGGCTTTTTGTCGAGGGAACCAGGGCGATGCTAACTTCCTGGTTGTCTTAACAAAATACGTCATCCCTTCAGCACTCTATATTCTCACAGATGGTATATGTTCTTGTTTTGTTTGCTTTAACATTCATTTAAAGCGGTAGGTAGGTAGGTAGGGTCTGCAATTTCAACAGCTTGAATATAAGAGTCCCTCTCTTCACACACACGTCATTAATATCTTGTGCCAGTTGGTTATCCCCGTTACCTATGCTGAAAAACAGGGACAAGGAGGAGGAGGAGGAAAACGACGACTCTGTGCCTAATTCTAGGTTTTTATTTTTTGAAGTGTTTACATGAAGGAGCTCTATTCAACAATATCCATTTACACGCTATAGTGAAAGTAGATTAATGGTTCAGAGAGGTTTCCTTAGAGGTGAGCTCAGTAGAGACACATTCACATAGAAGACAAATTGCACTAAACGTACTGTTGCTTATTTCAGGAACTATATGAATACGTGGCTCTCGTTGATATCCAAGTGCACGCTATAGGCTAAAACTGAATGTGAATATATATTTGGAACCAAAATCTGTTCGCCTGCTTTCAGCTGCCTGCAACAAGGATAACCTCTTAACTCACACTAGAAACCAGTCACATATAGTAAGTAGTGTTACTGTACTCAGCAATGCTTTGTTTCTTGTGCTCAAGTCACATTTTCTTTGGCATTTTTCTTTTTGTACCTTAAAGGTATGCAAGCCCCGACACAGGACAAAATACTCAACCACTTTTTATCATTTCAACGTGTGTTTGTGTCGAGGGGGAGTCCTCAGATTGAGGAAGATAATGTTACAGTATGTTTTTTTATTTAGATTTTAATTTTTTTGTTTTTTTGTTTTTTAGAAATTACATTAAAAAAGATGACTGTTTTTTGTTTGTTGTGATGTGTTCCCCGGCTTTGTGAAGATGACGGTATCGTCATGAGTTCAAATGATCCTGGAGGGTCATGGATTGTACGCACGTTGGTCTGCCTTCTGCATATAATTATATATTGATCATATCCAGCTATCTATGCTTTACCACCTTGACCATGTCGACCAGCGTGTGTGTGTTATTCTACACACACACCCGCTGGTCTGTGACTGTGTTTTCATGTAGTTCGGTTGTTTGATTGACACACTCTTGACTTTATTCCCAAGTGTTTGCTCGCTCCCCTCCCAGGATGTTTTTCTCACTTCTCTCCAGTGTTTCTTTTCAAGCACATTTCCTCTCTTTTCTCTCTCAGCAGCGCAACCAAAACTCAGAATAGGAGAGAGTGTGTCCTTGTCCAGAATCACCGTCAGATCTTTATGTCTTTGTGCTGGCGACAGCAGCTCTGTAGTGTTTCCTCTGAGGCTGTGCCCAACACTGTTTTCTGGATTTTGTCTCGAGTATTGTTGAGTTTTCATTCAGCTTTTTAGAGCCAAAACTTAACTGTGATATTTCAACATGATAAAGAATTAATCTGAAATATTGGTCATGCATTTCTGTTTTTGGAAGGGCATTTTTTACTGAAATATGCACTACAGTTTAAGCAAGAAAGGGCAATTTCTGCCAGGACCAAAGCTTAGGTTAGATGTGTTAAATGCTCATTAGGGGTTGATTCTGGATAGCGTCACCTCTCTCCTATAAACGTCTGTGAAATATGCTTGCCAATCGGCTACAGGAGCAGACTGAAGGCCTTTTATACGAGGTGATAGAGGACACATCTGTCTTTTTTTTTCTGTGTTTGAGTGCCAGTGGCCGTCGCAGCCCGCCTGTATCTCTGCCTCAGCCCTTATAGACCTCTTATATCTACCAGTGACAAGAACTCTCATGTGAGATTTATCATTTGCTCCTTCGAGTGGTTGCTGCAAGACGTTGTGCCTCGATAGCACTCATATTATATCCATGAGAAGGTTTTGGACTTGCACAAAGTAGAGACGTGTTCAGAGCTGGTGAGACTATCTGGATGCATATCAGTGTCTGAGGGCCTGGTAGGAACATACTGTGCTTTTTCTCCCCCCCCCCCCCGTGTTCAGTTCAGAAATGTTTTTTCTCTGCTCCATTTTCACTGTTGATTTGTATAGTTTGTTGTTTTGTACAAAAATGAAAAGTGAAACACAAAATATTTATAATTTTTGTATGGAGATAAAAAAAAAAAGAAGAATGTAAAAAAAACAAACACGAGAAAATGGAAATTATTTTTTATTGTGTTGGCTGAGAAGCGGCGTCAAGAAAAAAATGGTCACAAAAATACTGTCATTTCTTCATTTGTAGCTAATGTGTGTTCAACTACGGCAGCGAGGAGAATAAATTCATTTTGAATACAATAAGAAAACTGGTCCGGTCCAGATGATGAGAACCTCCTTCAGCGTCCCTCCATTACTATTCTGTGAGTGTTCGCTGACGGACCGAGCATGCATAATAATAACGTCATGTGACAGAGGAAGCATTTGCAAAAGGAAAAACAGATTCGTAACCCTCTGCTACACAGATAGGATCTCTTCACGGACACTTAAGTAGAGATGTTTTGATTTTCATGTTTTTCTACATCTGGGCTGCCAGAGAAAAAGATTTTAATCAAGTTTAAAACAAATCTGCTGGTTCCCTTTAATCCTCTCATGGACCCCAGCACCAATACCTCAGCACAAAGGAGCTAAGAAAACTCTGCATAGCAAACATTTGACTGCCAAGCCCCTTTGGTTTTGGGAACACAGCACAACAATGACACCTAGTGGAGACCTTGAGAAACAAACAGTGGCACTGATGACCACATAATCCCAATAAAAATCAATGTTTAGTAGTTCTCTTGTGAACATGTTCCCTGTTGTATTTCAGGATGGGTGGTAGTGCTGGTGGGGATAATGGACCAGCATGCAGGCACTGTTTTTCCAGAAAAACATTTATTCAGACCGGCCACAAAAAAGAAAAACAAACTTATTTAATTAGGTTTATCGCTTAGGGTTCTCTGGAGAAAATTACTCAAGGAGATGTCACGCATCATCATCAGAGTACAAACACATGCACAGTAAAATCTGGTCTGGAACCGCCAAAATTGAGCCAATAGCAACTCCAGTTACACTTTGCATGTGTCATCATACGCCATAGCTCAAGACCGTGTCCCAATAAGCCGTGCAATTAATGAGGAAAAACCTTCCGGTACATAAAACACTGGCCTTCCTCCATCTCCCTGTAGACCGAGAAACAGGTCAACCAGTTTGTTGCCTTCCAAAGACCATTTACATCCCGTCACCTGCTATCTGTGGCCAATCAGGGAGGATCTCTGGAATTAGTTCCTCTTTAACCCAGGTGGCATCAATCTCCCCCCATTTGGAGCCAACAAGTTCTCATCCAAACTCATCACATACTGACGCTTTGTCAAACCCCTCGGCGTCACTTTTCGGTCACAGTATAAACACATGCTTGATGTTGTGAATTAAACAAAAAACATCCCTAGTTGCAGCCTAGTGAGCATACAGACTGGAGTCTAAAAAGCCAAAGGCTAATTGATGGTTTTTCACTTCAGATTAAACAAATAAGATATAAAGTGCTTTAAAAAGTTGCTGGTAGGTGGAACCATTTCACAGAGCTAGGGTAGCTGTTTCCAGTCTTTATGCTAAACTAACCAGCAGGGAGCGCTATCAAATAAAGAAACACATTAACCCCATCAAATTAGTGCTATAAGCCTTTGAAATCTGGTTTGAATTAGGTGGACGGCACACAGGCTTATTCATTTCATCAGTTTCTACTTCCCAAAAAACCCAACATGTGTCTTCAGAGGCCGAACAAGAATGCTGGGCTGCAAACCACTTTTTATACACTTCCAAACACAACAAGGCGTCCTATTGGACAATCACTTCTCTGGTTATCAGGTCGTCATGTGCATCACCTGCGTTTCTTTGCCACCTGTGTGTGCTTCACTCATTATGGCACCATCTTGTGGTTAAATTAAATTAAAATACATCAATCCAACCAAAAGAACAAACCGAAAAAAACAAAATCATTTCCAACAAATTGTATTAATACTAAATAATAACAGTCTAGTTCTTCATTCAGTCCATGTGGCGGTAGTGTGTTTAGTTTATGTATACAAAATGCTTCACGTTTCAGGAGCAATAGATCCAGATTGCCGCCTCGTTAATCACAATGCTTTGGAAGCGTATATATATTAGAAATTGTTGTTACAGGAGAGGTTAGATCCAGTCTCCTAACAGTGCTTTTGTGTTTGGAAATACAAGTTTTCCTCTGTCGTTTCATCTTCCCAGATACATCACAAATAAACCAGCCAACTGGTGGCACAAGTAATGTGTCCCTTTACATTAAAGTCCTGTCTTGAATGGGGATGAATGGGGAGAACTACCATGTTGACAAGAAACCAGTATCAACTTCTCAGACATCAATCCTACGGAAATGTTTGGATCTGGATCAGTGCTTGAAGTGGGCCGGTACTCACCAGTATACCGGCACTTCTACATTTTACTCCTTGGCGCACCGTGACTTATCCTAGTGTACCGGCAAGTTGTGAGACGTGCCGGTACTCTTCTCTGCCCCTCTGCTCCATATCAGGTTCTCTGGGAAGATTCATAAGCATACGGCACAGCACCAGCGTATTTGCGGCACACCATGAACATAAACAATGTGTAAACAATGTGGAGAGCATCTGGATGAGGTGACGCACGTCACAACACGTCACGTCACGGCACGGCACGGGGGAGGAAGATTGAACGACGCTGCTGTAATTTATCAATATAATACGTCCTTCACCTCCCTTTTGTAAGATAATTAGTGAACTGTACGTCATAACTGTTTTTTAGTTGTGAACCAATATTGAAACATTATTTAAAAGTTTTCTCAATCTGCTCTTTTAGTGCAAACATTTCCAGAACAATTAAATGTTCAGACGAAGGCTGTGATATGTGTAAATAATATAATAATTAATCAACTATGGTAAGTCTTGTCTTTAAGCTTTTTTTGTAGTTCTCTATAGTAATAATAATAGTCCAAAATTATGTAAGATTGCGAAGTTAAAAGTCAAGTGCAAGTCAAAAACAGAAATTTTCTTGGGGTAGGATCCCTAAACCTAATATCTCCTATCATCCTTTATTCACTGTAGAAATTCAGAATATGTCTCTTTATCCTGCTGCATAATATATAAGTGCATCCTGACTCCTAAAACCTGAATGATACCCGACTATAGGCTACAAATAACACATATTAACACTAAACACACAACCTTAACCCTATAATGTTCCAGTTGGATTATCATTGGAGTATTATAGGCCTACTATAGGAGATGCATATCCCAAGTATGATCATAATAAATACATAAATACACACGCCAACGCCAACATGTGAATAAGGGGAGTACTGGCACTCATTTTTCCACTTCAAGCACCGATCTGGATTAATTATATATTATTAAAAGAACAGATGCATTTAAGTCCTGAACCCACAGCTGCTGTTTCCTCATACAGAGTCACGCTTGACATTAGTGGTACTTCCTCCAGCGATCACGCTCTGGAAAAACAAACAAACAGCCACAGACACGCTCAGTTATCTCCAAACTCTGTGCAGATAACATAACATAATAACACATAGCAGCACTGAGAGTAAATCACTTACTTATATGAGGGTAACTCCAGATGTAGCTGAGCACACAGTATCCTGCTAACAACATGCCCGGTCCACCTACACCACCTTTCCTCACGTTGATGTACCTCCTGTAATACCACCGCCAGCCTGATGGAAGAAGCACAGAAGAGGAAAGAAAAACACGTTAAACTTCCTACATTACTAAAAGCGTATTGATTTGCTTTCTTGCCGAGAGTTAGATGAGAAGGCGTCTGCCCGTTAAATACGAAGCTACAGCCAGCAGCCGGTGTGTTTTCTGACGATACATATATTTGTATGTGTGTGTTTTTCACCTCTTTGCACCATGTCCACCACATCTCTCGGGTGGCCGGGGGTTTTGCAGGCCAGCCACTCAGGTAGCTCCCTCAGTCTCACCTGTCCAAGACTCCGCTGTGTCAGAGCACCTACGATTCATGACAACAATAAAGAATCAATGCACTGACAAAGATAAATACACGCTCAAAACACATCATTTCATTTCACTAGTAGCTCACTTTGAGGAATACAAACATGTCTGTCTGAATATACCTGTCTTCACCCTCTGTCTGAAAGGCTCCGTTTTAGCTACTGTTTCTTTAAGAAGCCTAGTCCGCTCTGATTGGCTTGTGAGAAAAATATGGTGCACCTTTTGCAAAGGTATGCACACAATTGGGACATACTACTTCTTCATAACATTGTGCCTTGAACTTTGACCCTCTCACTTTTATCAAGGTCTACTGAAAGAGGCTGGAACGCGGGTCTTGAGGTATGGAGAATAACACGTGCAGTGTGACTGGAGCTGCTGTCGTGCGTTGCTCAATTTCGGCAGACCAGATTTTACTGGGCATGTGTTGTACCTCAAAGATATGACGCGTTGATGACGCGTGACATCTCCTTCTTTTCACCCTCCTTGGCTTTTATATCCACCGCGCAGAGGATTGTGGGTCAGAATAGTCAGGAAAGCATGCTGGCTGTTCTGACCTGAGATAATGAGATATTCAGTTTACTGTCATAGAGGAGTAAAGAAACCAGAAAGTAGTCACATTTAAGAAGCTGGAATCAGAGAAATTTGACTTTATTTCTTAAAAAATGACTCAGTCTGATTAATCGATTATTAAAATAGTTGGGCAATTAATTTAATAGTTGACAACTTATCAATTAATGGATTAATCGTTGCAGCTCTACATGTGACATAGGAAGGGGAGCCAAATCTGAATGGCTTGTTGAATCACGTTTTCTGATACCATACCTCATATACCGAACGTATGAGCACAAGCATTGATGTTGAGTTTTACCATGATATTCCTCCTTTAAATGTTCACATGAACAAGAACTTTGCCTAAATAAAGTAGTCTAAATTACCATTTGTCATGATCAATCAGAAAAATGCATACAAATCTGAACAGCTTTTGGCACTTAAGACACATTTCAGTCTGTAGTTTTGAGGTTTGATGCCCACTTTTTACTGCCATAGACTGACCTTTAGCTCCTTTATCAGCCGTGTTTTGTTTCCAGACCTCGAGCTGCGACTTCAACCCGTCATCAGCTCTCAACGTCCCCACCCCCGCTGCCGGCAGAGGGCTGGAAAACTTAGTGAGTGACGGTGATATGGCGAGGAGTCCTGTCATCTTGAGCCCCTCGGTCATGCTGCGGGTGTTATGTGGAGGGGATGTGGCTTTGCTCACCTCAGAAAGGTGGAGGGGAGCTCCAGGGGAAGCTAGTTCAAGCTGCTGAAGGGGGATTAAAGATGCTTGTTTTCTCTTAAATGATTGCAGCTGGTCTGACACAGTTTTAGTTGTTACCAAGCAGCTATCAACACCTTTATACCCCGCTGGGAGCAGAACTGGACTGATGTTGCTGCTTAGATACTCAGTAGTTTCAATCTGGCTCAGGATGCTCGGTCGGCCGGACTTACGGGCGGCGTTAGCTCGGCCTAACGTGGCTTTGACATCCTGGAGAGTGATCCTGCCCTGGTGACCACTTCCTGATTTCATAAGCATCTTATTCACAGATAAATCCTCAACTTCCCCCTCGTTGTCCACCCAGAAATCGTCTCTTACACGGCGTCTACTTTCATTTACTCTAGAGTCCGGAGAGCTAGAGGTGTCTTGAAGTGATTGTGCAGCCTTCTTCGTCTTTGACACCTTCATTTTAGAGGCAGCTTTGGTTTTGGTGGACAGAACGGCAGGATGGGCGTCGTCTTTTATTGAGTCTATTTTGTCAGGATTAGTTTTGGTCTCAGCTGTGGTTCTGGAGCTCAGAGGATCTGCCACAAATAGAGTTGAAGCTGAAGGCAGGGCCTCCGACGAGGCAGATCTGGCTCCCTCCAGTGATCCTTTATTAGAAACCTGATTTGCAGCTTCTATCAAAACACGGAGACTCTGCTTTCCGGGCTTAGAGATGGTGGGAGACGGAGGTAGCGATGAGGAGGAGGCGAGGGAAACGTTGGCTGTCTTGATTTGCTCGGACAGCTTCTGTTTCTTCTTCTTCTTAGATGATGGTGGAAGTGATGCAGGACTCAGAGACGATGACTCTGACAAAGGTGATGATGCATTCGGTGGTGCAAATGACACCTCAGCCATCTTTTTACTCTTCTTTGATTGTGCCGTCATTGACGGTGTCTGTGTGGCCGTCGGTTCGGACGAGGCTGCCTCCAGCTGAGAAGACGACGTCGTCGTCTCATTCACGGTGACATCGTGTTTGGTCGGAGGTGTTTTGGAGCTTGCTGCTGCCTTGCAATGTGGCAGGTGACTCTTCAACCTTTTGTAAGTTTTCCCGCAGAACGGGCAAACCTCTGTGGGGAGAAAACAGTGACAGAGAGTGTTGTTAAAACAAGTACACTTCTGTTCTTAGATGTCATCATATAAAACTAGAAAAAACCTGAGGAATCCATTGGTACCAATCATGTCATACTAGCTTGTTGTGAAGGACGTTAAATAACTCTTCAAAGTTTTGCCAAATTTTGGTGAGGAAAAACTGTCATGGCCATTTTCAAAGGGTTCCCTTTGACCTCTGACCTCAAGATATGTGAATGTAAATGGGTTCTCTGGGTACCCACGAGTCTCCCCTTTACAGACATGCCCACTTTATGATAATCACATGCAGTTTGGGGCAAGTCATAGTCAAGTCAGCACACTGACACACTGACAGCTGTTGTTGCCTGTTGGGCTGCAGTTTGACATGTTATGATTTGAGCATATTGTTTTATGCTAAATGCAGTACCTGTGAGGGTTTCTGGACAATATTTGTCATTGTTTTGTGTTGTTAATTGATTTCCAATAATAAATATATACATACATTTGCATAAAGCAGCATATTTGCCCACTCCCATGTTGATAAGAGTATTAAATTCTTGACCTGCTCCCTTTAAGGTACATTTTGAAAAGATAAAAAAAAAAATTGCGATTTAATTTATGATTAATCGTATTTAAATATTTTAATCAATTGACAGCCCTACTTTTCCCATAAAACAGAGTCAGAGTTTCCTTGAGGCTTGAACAAGTGATTTTCTTTTGTTTTTGTTGCCCCACAAAGGCATCAAGACTGCACATTTGAAATGCTAGAACCAGAAAATGTTTAGCATTTTTGCTTTAAAGGTCCCATATCGTGATAATTTTTAGGTCCATACTTGTATTTTGTGTTTCTAATAGAACATGTTTACATGCTGTTTACACATTATTTTTCTCGTACTGTCTGTCTGAATATACCTGTTTTTACCCTCTGTCTGAAACGCTCCGTTTTAGTGCATTTCAATGTAATTGCGTTGCTAGGCAACAGTTCGGGTCCATGTTTACTTCCTGTCAGCTGATGTTATTTACATACACTGCAACAGGAAATAAACTGGGACACATTTAGAATGTTTACATTTAAAACTGTGTAATGGTCTAAATATTGTATATTTGTGACATCACAAATGGATAGAAATCCTAACGGCTTGTTTCAAACGCACAATTTCTGAATACGGGGCTGTGGGTATTTCTCCGTATATTGAGCGTTTTGATAGTTTAACAGTATTTATATAGCACTTAAACCTGCTTTATAATATAAAAGACCTGAAAATCTCACTTTTTACAATATGGGACCTTTAAATAAAACAATAAATCATATATCAAAATTCACTATTTTTAGCTCTAAATATGTATAAACTGATGATATTGTAAAACACTAATAAATATCAACTAATATTTTACTAAAAGAGCACCTAGTAGTTATTATTTCTTGCATGGTGCACATTTATTTTGTCTTTATGGGCTGACCTTGTCATTGAAGGAAAAGTACTTACTGTACTCTACTGCAGATTCTACTGTATTCATTCACTCAGCAGTGCAGTAATACAAAATAATAACACAAACACATGTCATATATTAGTTGTGATTAGGGCACATTGTGGTGAATAATAAAACAATATTGTGACACTTACCAGAGCTCATTTTGCAGATTGAAGCATGTTCTGATAACTTATAACAGGAAACAGTGTCAAACAATATTATAAAGTGACATAAAATATCACATTAGTACACAATAATCCACTTTAAAACACTTTAAACACTTTTAGTAGACACATTTCCACATGGTACTAATCGTGCATGTAATCAGGGTCCTAACTGTTGATGTTACAGAGAAGGACCCTTTAGGTAACCAGTTAGGTGCCTTAATGTAAACAGCTAAAACAAAAATCAAATATCGTTAAATTAGGATTAAATTATTGCTATATAATTGATATTCATGAGAGCTGGGATTATAACGGTGAAGATACAGAGCAGGGAGTGAATTAAATACCTGAATGATCGTGTAGTGATGTGTTTAGTGGGTGTGGTGCGTCAGCGACATTGAGATGACTCTCTGCTGCGTACTTCCGGTTTCGCGTAAATCCCCCAAACGAACCTCTATTTTTTTGGCAGTTGTCGGTCAAAATCCCCGCTGAAGAGTTTTATATCTCTGTCAGATGGGTATTTAAGTTGTCCACAATAGTTTTGACGATATTATTTCGCAGAATAAAACATTTAATTAGTAAAAAACTGTTTTTTTTTGGCAGAATACGAACCTATTTTCCTCACAAGAGCATGTCAGCCATAATCTCATGGTTTTCTTCAAGCAGATGAAGTTGCACAGTTGTTTTGAAGTTTTATGAATCAATTAGTATTTGTGTTTAGTAGGTAAAGACTTTTTAATCTTATAGGAGTTTTCTCCCAAGAAGTTATGAAAGAATATCTTTGTATTTACAATAAAATACAAAGAAATACTGTAGATTTGTATAGACGTTGAGAGGATACGGTGCAAAACATACAAAAACAGGCACCTCACATGCATTTGTATTTTTAAATAACGTAAATTTAAAACATATTTTGAACTTATTTTTCAAAGAATGTTTAGTTGTACATTTAATGTAGAAATACAACATTTGGTTGTTCATTTTGTCTCTTAGTATATCCACGCAGTGTCTCTTTTGGGCCAATGTTGATCATGAATAAGAAGTTGAATATATAACTTAGTGATATGTAAACATTAAGAAAAAAAAAAAAGAGTCTACTTTCATTAGAAAAGTGTATTTTATTGATAGGGGTTAGAGTGGCATGAGACTTGGCACAGGAATGAATTTCAAGAAGGTGATGGAAAACACAATTACACAAAAATACATGTAAATCAGAAAAAACAAAAAGGTAATCTTCATTGGAAAAAGCAGTGATTTTGAAAACACATTCAGAATGGAAGAAAAAAAAATACTCCATTTCTACAACCATTTACATATACGGAGATAAACCTGAATATTATTTACATGGCAACAGATTACAGTATGTACAAGAACTGGAAGCAAAGTGGAGCTCACGGGAGCTTTTATTTTGGGAGAAAAACTAGAGAGTGTGTCGATGTGAACAGTTTTCCGAGAAGGCATCGGGGTGATTTGGCAGAGAAACACAGATTTAAACAGTGCCTGGAAGTCGTCCTCTAACAAAGATTGCCCCCCCCTCTACAGAATACAGTCGCTGCTTACAAAAGTATTCAACTCTAGTGGCTTTTTTCGTCTACATATTTTCCCCGACAAATCCAAAATATTTCTTTTAAAAAGGGAACTCCTAAACAGGACAATATGGCGTGTAAAACATAAACAGAGACGCCCGGAGTCACAACTCGGCTAAGTTACTATTACAATGTTGGTTACAGTATTTTCAGACAATCTAGAACACATCTCTGTACATCCATTAACAAACATTCATCATTCAGGCAAACAGCGGAGGTCTGTCCCTTTACAAGGCATCTAATCAGAGATGAAAACAAAGAGAGAGAGAGAGAGGGGGATTCTGGGTAAACGTTCAGGGGTCAAAGCCAGGAGGATACAGTACCAAACACCACCCAGCTAACTGTACTGAGGCCTGGCTGAGGCTACATCCACACTAATACGTTTTTGTTTTTTCTCCATCCAGACGAGCGTTTTTTAGGGTTGTTTCAGTCCATACTATCACGCCTAAAAATGCTTATCACATGACCATTCACGTACACTGTGTGGGTGTAAACAGGAAGCAGCACCGGACACGTGATTTGATGCTAAAGCGCTTGAATAATAGCTTCCCTCCTCCAGGAGTAGCATTATAAAATGCAGGATTTAACTGCAAAACAGCTGCTACCGAAGACAACAAGGTCAGCAACGCTTGTAACTCGTTATCCATGTTGAAATTAACCGCTGGCGGTCGAGGCTGATTTGTTTTCTTCCAGAAAAGGTTCACGTGATGAGGAGTGTGACGAATTAGGAAAGGACAAGTCATGACTGATACAACCCCGGAGTTTTAAAACTAAAACGGGCTCAGCAGCGCTTTCAAACGTCTCCGAAAACGCTGGATCGTTTGAACGCAACTCATAATTTACGCGTTTCAAAATGAAAACTTATTAGTGTGGATGTAGCCCCAGTCTCACCGCTCTGCCACCCAGATTTAGATTAAATTATTCAGTTAGTTCACCAACAACAACATCAGCATTACCGCTGGTTTTGATTCAACCCTGAGAAAACAGTGGACTGCATGTTCACTTGCCGGCACACCTGCCTAAATGTGCCATTTAAGGTAATTTTTGCCCTCTAAAAACAACCGAAAACAAAAGAGGACAACTTGCATTGGGAACTTGTTGAAGGCAGCTAACATTGGCTTTAATTCTATAGAGGCACAAATGCAGGATTCAAACAGTGATTAGGTCAACATAAGACATTATATAAGGAAAGGCTTTGTAGGTTCAGTCTCGCGGTTGTGCCCTTTTCTAGCAATTTTTTTCTCCCCACAGACAAGGTGCCAGTGCTGGAGCCATTAAACCAACATCAAATATGGAACTGTTCGGAGCGCTTTCGCCATCAATGAACTGGTCCTTGTCCCGGCAAAAAAATGGCTCTGTGCCGCCACTTTCAACCTGCTGATCTCGAGGCCAAGAAAAATTGATGATGGTGCTGCAATATGAGAAAAAAAAAAGGACAATTGTGCAGCCTCCAGATCATCAGCAAGTTGGCAAACCCTTCTACAAACTACAGGGGCTTAGAAACCACGTTCACAAAGCAGCACTGAAATAATGGAGTGATTCTGGACATGATGAATTCAGTGCTTGGACACAGACTGTTAAATCAATGCTGGCACAGCTGATCTAGGTGCATTTTGACTCTTTTGCTTACATGTTGTTGAAACATTCCTGTTTTTGTTGCTTGGTAAGTTGTGTATCTGGTTTAGAGAGACCATGTGCCTGGTTTGTAAAAAGTTCTGCTGGTTTCCACAGCCAGGCGCTGGCACCTTGTTGAGTCGAAAAGCCGCAGCGAGTCTTGTGCTGTCAGGCAGCGCTCCGGCCAGAGGAGAGTCTCAAGGTGAAGATGTTATCCAACATCTAAACCGCCAAACTCGTCGTTCTTTCTAACCACAGACAGTCTGCCCTACTGACTCGTCCCCCTACCAAACCCTGAACTAACAAGAAGGTCAACTCTTCAAAGAGGAGGGTAAAAACTAATATAAAAACGGCTGAAGAAGAACGTCTATCGGATTCTTCTGAGGCTGGTTTCTCCCAAGTCCTCGTCAGGAGCGAGGGGGTGGTTTGTCCCCATTCAGGTCCTCTACTTTCACAGGTTGACAGGGGTCATTGGAGCATGAGCTGTTTGAGGTTGTCGTGGAGGATGGTGTCCTTGACGTCCCGGAACACCAGCCTGATGTTCTCCGTGTTGATGGCCGTGGTGAAGTGGTGGTACAGGGGCTTCTGGGTGGCGTCGCGTCGCTTGGCGCGGAAACACTCCACCATGAACGCCTGGACGTCCGGCAGGTTGTGCTCCTGCCCGGTGTACTCGGGAAAGTAGTCCTTGAGCGGAACGCTCTTCACCTTCTCCTCCAGCAGGTCCGTCTTGTTGAGGAAGAGGATGATCGAAACGTTGACGAAGACGCGGTTGTTGACGATGGTCTCGAAGATGTCCAGCGATTCACGCAGCCGGTTGGTCAGCCTGTCCTCCATCAGCACCTGTTAAAGGACAACGCAGGTGTTAAGTACAACTACTACTGCTAGTAATAGTACTGCTGTTATTGTACTAGATGTAATTAAAGTAGTAATAAAAATAAACATAGTTGCAGACAGAAATGAATGGAGCCCCAGCAAAAAAACAAGCAGTCCAGTTCAGTTCAGGATGAACTAGAAGGTGGCGTTAAAACACTGCAGACAACTGATTGGTCAGAGAGAATCGTCATTAACGTGACACGGGACATCCAGCACAAACCCGTCGCTTTTAAATAGCCAAGCTACCGTCAATAGTGAATGTAATTTTTAATTAATGCAACCCAGATTTAAAAAAAAAAAAAAAACGGCAGCTTGCAAAAAACCCACACCGTACACACTGCGTACACTACGCCGTACGACTGGCGAAGTGCAGACGTTCCTATGTTTGGTTGCCGTTGAAATGATTCAGCGAGTGTCCCATTGAAGATGATATCACGGCAGTTTCACACGCCGTTGCTATGGCGATCAGCTGAGAGTTCCCGCCCACACTGAGGGGAGACTATCAGCAGTGGAAATATGGCACAGAGAAAAGGCCCCGGTACCAAAAGAGAGTTGAGTCGAGCAGAGCTGTACCATGCAGCAGTGGAAACACGGCATTATTCTGCATGGTACATCCATCCTGTCCTTTTTTTATAAAATATGTATGTGTACAGTATGTGTATTCGTTGAACGAATACACATACTGTACGAATTTCGTTCCAAACCGACTATTTTCTAACTCACAATAAAAAATAAAGAGATTAACAATGGGAATTTTTTTTATACTTTGTAAATCAAAATAGATTTAAAAAAGCTTTTTATTAAAAAAAGAGCCATTTCAAGATTTATTTCTGTAAAATTAAAAAAACCTTTTTAATGGCTTTATAGAGCACAACCTGCACATGTGCACAGAATAAGAGAGTTTTATTTGAGGCAATCTACCCACGCTGTGAGATAAATCACAACAGAATACGTAGTGCGTCTATAGACACAGCAATGACGACTTATCAAAAAGTCACCAAACATTATCTGCTAGAACAAACTGATTAATGAGCCACTTATCAGCCTATCACAAGTGTGTGTGTGTGTATGAGAGAAAATGAGAGGCCGTGGCCAGCGTCGGGCACAGCGGTGTGTTTTCACCTGGTCGTATTCGGAGGAGGAGACGAGGAAGAGGATGGAGGTGACCGAGTCGAAGCACTCGAACCAGCGCCTCCGCTCTGACCGCTGCCCTCCCACGTCCACCATCTTGAAGGGAACGTTCTTGATCTCAAAGTCGTACTCGTGGATGCCCTTGGTGGGTTTACGAGCCAGCAGGATGTCCTGCTGAGTGGGAAGATACTCCTGGAGGAGAGACGGAGGAACACAATGAATGAATATCTGCAGGTATAGAAGAAGAGGTTGTAGACGAAGAAGAAAACTAAACCAGAAAACTAAACCAACAAACACACAACAAACACACAACAAACACACATTACAGCTGACAGTAGAGAAAGTTTGTTTTGTATTGAATTAGTAGCCCGATGATAAGGAGATGTGTCTTTACCAAAACAATACTTCAGGTCTTCGGGTAATCTTTTCTGCAAACTTTATTTATACTATCTTGTTTTTTACTGTTTACTTATTTATTATATCTTTATTGTTTACATAATATGATGTCTTGTTATGTTTTTTTACCGATGTCTCTGTTGTTGTCCCCTTTGCTCCTGTAACTCTGCAAATTTCCCTGCTGTGGGACTAATAAAGAATTATCTTATGCTATCTTGTTTAAATCTTATTTCGGGCAATATTTCATTCAAACCAGGCCCGTGTGATGTAGGCTTTCAATGGTGGTCAAGAAAAGGGTTTGAATGAGTTTATGATCTGTGTAGAGATGACACATTTATGAGACTTGAGGAAATAAATCACAGCTAAGTATAAGACTACAAGGAAACACTTTTTTAAATATTTGAAAAAGCAGAGTTTTATTCATCCTGCACAAAACAAAATCAACCGAAAGGTCCATAAAAACATCATAAAAATCATTAGTTCATAACTGGTTTATATATCTGGTTGCATTGAGGGAAACTTCTGCTATATCAACTGGGTCATGCTAGAATATAAAGGTAATGGTGTAAGGAATGAAAGTAAGATTGGCTCCGTTATACGTTTTATTTAAAATATATGTTGTTAAAAATATCTGTTTGTTTTTAATAATTTGGGTGTGTAAGGCGGGGAGAAAGGGATCTGCTGTTCTTAAAAGATGAGCGCACGCAAGTAAACACACCAGCTACCATGCAGCGCTTTTTGGTTCTGGCTGTAACAGCAATATATAAACTAGGATTAACTATATGTTAAAAAGTGGTTGTCACTGATGGCAACCAAAGGCCAAGAATTGGTTGCCAATTTATGAAAATGGTTGCCAATGGCAACCCTTAATGTCGAGCCCTGTTAGGCCTTTTTTGAGGAAACTGAATTTAAAGCTTTTTAAGCCTTTTGCAGAGCTGCAGATACCCTGGTGTAACATCTACGGAGTTACTATACTGTCACATTTTCATGTCAAAGTGGTCCAGCTAAAAGGAGCTTCTTCGCCAAAATGTCAGCATCATCTTTGGCGAACGACCGTCCCCGCTGCTCGTCGGCTAACTTTAAGAAGGTCTAGACGTGTTGCAATATTAACTATAACATGTACACACATCTGATTATAACAATCGGTGCAGGCAGAAACAACTTACCGGCTCGCCAAGCTTATCCAGATTATCCAAGAAATACTTCACTGACTCACCCTGCGACAGGACAGAGGAGGGATTTCTGTTAATGCTACACAATTTATTACATTCAGACAGTTTAAAAAAAAATCAGAAACAGCACAGTTTGCATGTAACTTTTACTAACTGATATCATTGCATTTAACAGAATACATGTGTTGTAAAGGTGGGACAAAATCTCTCTTTAGCTGCCACACACACACAGACACACACACGCACACACACACACACTCAGGTAATCTGCTTGTTTTCAAAACTGTGTGTTCGCTGAGTCTGCTGAGTCTGCTGAGTAGCTGAAGCAGGATGCAAAGTATTTGGTATTGCAGTAGACACGTGTTAGTAAGTGTGTCTTTGATGTATACAGAAGTGTGGCTTGCTCTGCATATATGTGTGTATGTGTGTATGTGTGTGTGTGTGTGTGGGTAGGAGTGTTTTTTCTTCTGACGCTGTTCATGCGCAATTAGTGCAAGCCCAGACATGCGGCTGCCAAGCATTCCTTTATCTGTGTGTGTCCTCTACTCAACATAAACCAGAAACCGACTGCAAAAAGAAAAGCAGATCTCCCTGGCCATCTTCCCTGTGACCCACGGTATCTCTACTATAACCACACCACGCCTTTACAGAGGGGTTATTTTGCATGCATTTTGCATTAAATGACACCGTAAACCAACGCCCTTGCTATCAAATTCTAATGTTATCAGTAGTAGTGATTGTTAAGGTTGTATTTCTGCATGTTAGCAGCGTCCGTTCAGCTCCACAGTGAGCTTCTGTGTTAACCTTTTGATCTTTTAAAAACTAACCTGACCTGAAAAACCTGTGTGTGTGTGCACGTGAGATGTGTGTGTGCAAGGCTAAGCTTACACAAGGGAGGAGTAGAATGGTGGTGGTGGTGCTACGCTAAAGCCAAAAAGAAAGAAGAGCTACTTTTTCTGTGAATCTAACTTTCGGGCTTCAAATCTGAGGAGGACGGGCGGTTTTGAAATCGAAAAAAAAAATCAGTCCGATAATAAAAAAAGGAGAAGAGAAACACGAGGAGCAATCACTCTGAGCTCTTTCTGTTCGTTATAAAACATGACAGCAACGCCCGCAGTTTATAGGAGGGTGCTGTAAAAGCAAAACTGAAACATGAGATTACATAACAATGTCAGTGTGTCATTTGAATCGAAGCTACAAGACATTTCATATTTAGGCATTTTATCTGTTTTAAGATCTTGTCATAAGTATAAAACAAAAATCGAGTGAGAAATGATTTTACAGAGCAGCTCTGTGAACTTTGTGCGATGCAAAAGCGAGAGGATCCATGTGTGGTTTCAGTGTGTCTTTAATGATGATTAAGAGGCGAGCCTCAGGGCACGTGTGATTTGTGATGCAAATACTTTAAAAAGGGGGCCTGGTCACAACACAGTGGGTTGTATCTGCTGGCAGGAAAACAAATTAGTCCTCGCAAACAAGAGAATTTATAAGGCTCCCAACTACTCAGGTTTTACTGGATGTGTTTAACGGGAGAGATGATGCCCTCAGGTTTTACTGGATGTGTTTAACGGGAGAGATGATGCCCTCAGGTTTTACACTAAATTCACATTTAGACTTAATGTCAAGGTTTTATACGATACGAAGGGCTACAGCTAATGATTATTTTTTATCTTCGATTAATTTGCTGATTATATTTTTGGTTAATCATTCAATTGTTTGACGTGTAAAAAGTCAGAAAATACTTGGAAATCTCCATCATAATATCCGGGAGCCCAAAGTGATGTCTTAAAAAAAACAACATTTTTTATCAGAAAAAATACCCAAAAATATCAAAAATATCTATAAAATGTCACAATTTTTTTATGTTTTTGATTTTTTCATCTATCGATCAGAAATAATATTAAATAGATATAATTTTTTTTTTTAAATATGTAAACTTATAAACGTAAGAACAAAGCATGATTATTAAAGTATATCTATTAAATATTTTTCTGATCAATAGATAAAAAAAATATAAAAAATATCTATAATTGATTAGTTGTCAACTATTAAATTAATTGCCAACTATTTTGATAATCAATTAATCGGTTTGAGTAATTTTTTAAAGAAATAAAAGGTCAAAATTCTCTGATTCTAACTTCTTAAATGTGAATATTTTCTGGTTTCTTTACTCCTCTATGACGGTAAACTACATATCTTTGAGTTGTGAACAAAACAAGACATTTGAGGACGTCATCTTAGGCTTTGGGAAACTCTGATCGACATTTCTGACATTCAATAAACCAAACAACTAATCGTTTAATTGAGAAAATAATCAACAGATAAATTGAAAATGAAAATGAAAATAATCGTTAAAATGCAGCCCTAATCTAATTTATAATGATATAAAACACAGAAAGCCATCAAATATTTGTATTTGTGCTTCATAAAATATACTTAATTATTGATTTATTATCACTATCTCTATTAATATCTGTCAATGGACTAATTTGTTGCTGAAAAAATAATTTTCTGTACTAATATAAATCATCAGTAACATCCCTGATGAGGTTTTGAAGGACCAGACCATGTATATAGACCAAAATTTGCAGATGATTTGTCATTTTTTAAGCAAAAATTACAAAAAAATATTGTTCAAGCATCTAAAATGTGATGATTATATTAGCTTTAATATCTTTGTTTTAATTTTTATTGTTGGTTTGACAAAGCCAATAGGAAGATGTCAACTTGTGCTGTGTTTCTGATAGTTTATACACCAAAATATAAGAAAACGATGGTGAGTTGCAGCCCTATATGCACACAGGATGTATATATGTGTGTTTGTCCTCGTTACTGTGTAACTTGAGGTGTGACATTCTTAGTGTTTGTGCACCAATAATGCCGAGCGGGAGAGCCAGAGCTCTGTTTGTAAGCATAAAGCTGTTTAACTACAGATCAACATTCCTGCTCCGATCACTCTTATTCCCCTTTTCTGTCTGCAACACCAGCTCACACCAACAAGCCGAGTGTGTGTGAGGCACAAAACAAAACGCCATTGAGAGTTCAGTTCAGCCTTATGCAACCGACAGGGAAATGTACATTTTCTGCTTGTGTCTCATTACTGAAAGCAACTTGGAGAAGTGTGTCCTGTATTCTGTCCTCAAGCTGCTGGATAATGTTAAGAGAGTTCATCACATGACCTGACAGCTCACATAAAGTTAAAACATATCACGCAGCAGGTTGTGAAAGTAAAACAAAGCAAATTTTAAGAGCACAGGAAGGTCCCAGTAAGGACACGTGAAGGTACCGGCAACCGCAGCTGGTATTCTGGGGTAAAACGTCAAACATGCATGCTGACAGCCAAGACATAAGGAGCGGGGAGAGGTGTAAACAGGAAGCTGAGTCAATCACATGTCTGACCGCTCAGCGGAGAGAGAGAACCAGAGCTCGAATCACAGGGAGAGAGGAAAGAAAGAGAGGATGAATTCAGAAAGAAAACCAGTTTCACTTTCTATTTCCACTCCCGCCCTTCAACTCTCTCACTCTGACTTTTAGAAAAAGCCCAGAAAACTCTTACTGGATAAGAGCAGCATAAAGTATAAAAACAGGGCCACCATTATCTTTCAGTGTGGGTGTACATACCAGCTGAAACTCCCTACGACGATCATACGCGTTCTGTATCCCCGAGTCGTCCCACAGAGCTTTGATGGAAGACAGGTACCGCAAGAAGACGGACGTCTCCAGCAGCCCGCTGGCCATCTTAGCCGACCGGGTGTCGAACGCCATCAGGCTGTCCCCGTGCTTCTGGTTGTCCGGGTCACCCCACGGGATGTGCAGCTTCTCCCGGGCGTCCACCAGCACACGTACACCTGGAGAGGAAGTGGAGATTATCTCAGTAAGAGAGGCCCACTGTGTTAAAATCTAGCAGGCCTGAGGTGGAAGAGAGACCAGAAGAGCTGGTGAACTGCATGCCAACCAAAAATAACAGGTGTCCTACAAACCTGTTTAGTCTGACTAGAGTGATGTAGCAGCAGGGCTAACGATTAGTTTTATTGCTGATTATTTTCTCGATTAATCGATTAGTTGTTTAGTCTATAAAATGTCGATCAGTGTTTCCCAAAGCCCAAGATGACGTCCTCAAATGTCTTGTTTTGTCCACATCTCAAATATATTCAGTTTAGTGTCATGGAGGAGGAAAGAAACCAGAAAATATTCACATTCAAGAAGCTGGAATCAGAGAAATTTAGACTTTTCATTCTTAAAAAATTACTCAAACCGATAATTCGATTATCAAAATAGTTGATGATTTATTTAGTAGTTGACAGCTAATCGATTAATCGCTGCAGCTTTTTTTTTTTTTTTTAAATATATATATATTTTAACAATAATACTTCATTTTTGCGTTTACAAGATAGTATATTGTTGTTTTTTAAAAATATGATTCCTTATTTACAGATGAGACACAGGACTACACATGCATACAGATTATATACATACAGATTAATGTATAGCTGCAAAGATTTGTTGTAGTTACTGATTAATAGATTATTAAACAGTTGGTGATTAATTAATTAATTATAGTTGGCGACTAATCGATAATCGCTCTGAATTAGATATCTTTGAGATTGGGACTGTTGGTTCGAAAAAATAAGCATGTTGGAGAAAATGATGTGACATTTTAAAGATATTTTTTATCTATTGATCAGAAAAATATTCGACATATATTTATATTTAATAATAATAATAATAATAATAATAATAATAATAATGTAGTCTTATGTTTACAAGTTTGCATATATATAAAAATATAATATATAATATAGAAAAAAATCGTATTCCTTATTTACAGTCAGGGTATGCATAACAGACACAGGACTACACATATATTTTTATATACATACAGATAACCGCATAGCTGGACTGATTAGTCCATTAATTAGTTAATCAATCAACAGACAAGTAATCTGTTGAACTATTTTGGTTATTATTTTTCCAGATATTTTGGATATTATTTTATCTATGAATCATATTTTTTTTATTTAATGTTTTATTCTTACATTTCCAAGTTTGCATATCTGATTTCACTCGATTATTTTAAGGCACAAGATTAACCTATATCACATATTTGTGCAGATTTTCCAATGATTTAAATTAATTTATAAATGTTTCTGTAATAATAACTGACCACACAGCAACACCTGATCTTGCAAATAAAGCTTATAATATATATATATATATATATATATAAATAAATAAATAAATAAATAAATATAAATATATATGTATATATATATATATATAAATATATATATACATATATATACACACATATATATACATATATACACACATATATATATATATATATATATATATATATATATATAAATATATATATATATGTATATATATATATATATATATATATAAATAAATATATATATAAATAAATAAATAAATAAATATATATATATATATTTATTTATTTATTTAAAAAAATAAAATAAAATTCTTCCAATTTGAAGCCAGTCAGAGAGGTATTACTTATTTTAACTGCATTATAATGAGGTTTTGTTTACACTACATACTATAGTATAGTAGTACAGAGTACTCCCTGTACATACAAAGAGTGGAAAAACAGGAACACCTTACAGAGCACACTGGTGGGTTTACCCTCCATTAGCTACATCCCTATGTGAGTTGTTGAGCAACTAAAACATGCCGATGGCTATTTGAAACTACTAGCTAGTGTATGGTTATGAAACAAACTTAAAAAGTTAAATATATTAAAGCCACACGGCTGTGAAGAGTTAAAACAGTGATATTTCAGATGAACCCTGGTGATATGGGTGTGCCAGCAGATGTAGACTGTTTATGTGTGCTGCTGAAACAGATGTGGGAACTTTTTAACATGTTTTATCGTCTTTCTGTCGTCTTTCTGTCGTCTTTCTGTCGTCTCCTGGTTGTTACTGGAGGTTACCTTTGATCACATTGCTGTAGATCGTGGCTCTGAAGTCCTCCCTGGCTCGTTGGTCGAAGTCCTGGCCGTGGATGATCCGCATCTGTTTGAGGAAAGTGGACTTGCCGCTCTCTCCGGCTCCGAGCAGCAGGATCTTCACCAGTCGCTTCACGTACGTTTTCTCCCGGCTGAGACATCGGTCGATCTCCTTGGACTTGCGGAGCTGCTCCACCTCGCCGCTGTTCAGCAGGCAGACGGGCAGACAAACTTTGAGCACGGACCTGGTCGGCAGGAAATCCGCCATGTTCGCACAAACTTCATCGATGCTAATTTTTGATGCGCGTTCTCGCGGGGGCGCGGGCACGAGACCAAGCCCCTTCCCTTAAACTCACAGCCTATAAAAGGAGGTAGGGACACGCGTCATCTATACGTCATCTCTTTAAGGGGGATTGCACATGCGCAGTAGAATCTGGTCTGCAAGGCAAGTTTATTTATATAGCACATTCATACACAAAGACAATTCAAAGTGCTTTATATATATATAAAAGCAAGATAAAACATAAAAACGAATAAAAGAATATAAAAGTATAGGTTAAAAGAAAAAAAATTAAAAGGATAATAAAAACAATCAAAAGACAGTAAAGTGCAGCATTTGATCAATTAAGAAAAGCGTCTGAGAACAGTTTGGTCTTGAGTCTAGATTTGAAAGTGGCCATTGTTGGTGCATCTTTGATCTCATCTGGAAGTTTGTTCCACAGTTGAGCAGCAAAAAGCAGCCTCACCATGTTTTGTTCTGACCTTGGGTACTACTAATAGATTTTTTCTCAATGACCCAATGAAATTGAGCCAATCGTGGAAGGACTTGAGTAGATTCATTATTGATAATATTGACCCTGATTTTATTCTATGTCTAGAGAAGGTTTTGTTTGGTTTCCATGAAGGTAACAGTAAAATCAAAGAACATTATATTATTAATCTGATTATTCTCTTAGCTAAATTTCATATACATAAATCCAAATTTAGTAAATCTAAACCTTCATTTTTTGTATTTGAATGTATGCACCTCCTTTAATATATTTATCTAAATGTTTATTTTCCCTGGCTTTGTACTTGTAAGCTGTTTAAAAAAAATCCTTTTACAGTTTTGCATGTCTTTGTAATTGAACCTGTATGACCAGTTTGTGAAATAAAGGCAATAATAAAAAATAAAAAAAAGACCTTAGCTTGAGTTACACTGCACATGCGCGGTACCCCACAACACAAGACCCGTGTCCTAGCCTCCTTCCATAGGCCTTGCCTAAACTCAGGAAGTAGTGCTGCTGACTGTTTACCATCAATCTTAACTCACTTTATAGGTCGCTATTTATGTCTTTTTTGACTCTTAAAAGCGTAACATTTTACCCTGACACACACAGATACAACTACACGAAGTTTATGTAGAAATACGGCAGTTAAAGTTTGAATTTACAGGCAATAATCAGCACGGGACCAAGCCCCTTCCCTAAACTCAAGGCCTAGGGAAGGAGGATGGGACACGCCTCATCAACACGTCATATCGCTGGGGGCATTGCACATGCGCAGTAAAATCTGACCTACACTTTTTTTTTTATTGCCTTTATTTCAAAAACTGGTCATCCAGGTTCAATTACAAAGACATGTGCAAAACTGTAAAAGGATCAACAAGACAAAATAACAGATGCAAGTGGATAAACAGCTTACAAGTACAAAGCCAGGGAAAATAAACATTTAGATAAATATATTAAAGGAGGTGCATAAAATTACCATCTTAATAGCTTTTTTTGTTTTCGGAGGAGAGAATCAATTTAATGTATTGTTTGGTTTCATGTTCAAATACAAAAAATGAAGGTTTAGATTTTCCAAAATTGGATTTATGTATATGAAATATGAGCCAATCGTAACACACGACCCAACTTGAGTAACTTTTTTAGTGATATTGACTGGAAGAAAGTTTGGTCCTTATTGCAAAAGTTCCTTTTAACAAATAAAGGTAAAACAGGTGTCATTTAAGTTGATCCACAGATTCTATCCAGTGAAACATTTCTTACAAAAGTTGAAGAGTGACATATAGATGTAAATTGTTCATTCTGCAAATCACATCCTGAAACTTGCTCTCATTTATTCTGGTCCTGTAAATTTGTGAATTGTGGAAAATTGTGGAAAATTTGAAAATTGTGGAAAATTTGTGAATTGTGGAAAGATGTCAATAATTTTATACTTGTTAACATTTTCTCAGATTTTTGGACTGTACTATAGAAATATTATATTTGGTTGCTATGGTTACAGTGACAATGACAGTAATGCATTTTGTGTAAATTTACCAATAAAAAAAAACTAATTTCTTTGTATTTATGAAAGAAATGGAATTATATCGGTCAACAATTTCTTCCTCACAAAGCAAAAAAGCAATGAAAACAATGAATGTATGCAATATCGTTAAAGTTTTTAAGTGAAATTATTGTCATACTCTCGCATGGTCTTTTTTTATTATTATTTATTTACTTTTTTTAATTGTGTTTTTATTTTTTTTAATTTTATGTTAGTTTTGTTTCATTTCTGTTGTCCTTTTATGTTTGGCAAAACTCTTTGTTTTTATTGTTTTCTGCTGTTACTATGGATACTGTCATTTTGAAATAAATGAGTTACACTGCGCATGCGTCATACCCCATCACCCAGCCTCCTTCTATAGGCCTTATCTAAACTCAGGAAGTAGTGCTGCTGACTGTTTACCATCAATCTTAACTCACTTTATGCGTCGCTATTTATCTATTATTGACTCTTAAAATTGTAACATTTTACCGTATATATGTCCTGAAACACACAGATACAATTACACGAAGTTTATGTAGAAATACGGCAGTTGAAGTTTGAATTTACAGTTAATAATCAGCTTCAACGGTCGCGAAACGACATATATCACGATTTATAATTAAAACGCTCATTTTTACGGACGTGAAACTACATGTAAACGCTCCGTACTGTGTTTAACCAACAATATAATGTATAAGATTATGAGTTAACTTTGTAAAAAACGTTAACCTTGACTGATAACGGCACCGCTGGTGGTGTAATGTCGCCCTCTGCTAAGTTTATGTAGAAATATGGCAGTTGAAGTTTGAATATTGGCAGTTTAAGTTTGAATTTACAGTTAATAATCAGCCTAACGGTCACGAAACGACGTATATCACGATTTATAATTAAAACGCTAATTTTTACGGACGTGAAACTACATTAAACGCTCCGCACTATGTTTAACTAACAATATAATGTATAATATTATGAGTTAACTTTGTAAAAACGTTAACTTTGAGTGATAACGGCTCCCCGGTGGTGTAATGTCGCCCTCTGCTAAGTTTATGTGGACATATGGCAGTTTAAGTTTGAATATTGGCAGTTGAAGTTTGAATTTACAGTTAAAAATCAGCTTTAACGGTCGCAAAACGACACATATCACGATTTATAATCAAAACGCTAATTTTTACGGACGTGAAACTACATTTAAACGCTCCGTACTGTGTTTAACTAACAATATAATGTATGATATTATGAGTTAACTTTTGATAACAGCACCGGTGGTGTAATGTCGCCCTCTGCTGTTTCACTTTGGTAATGAGCATAACTGATAGAAAATGCCGCGCTCTGATTGGTTGATTCCCCCGCTCTCTCTTTAGCGATGCTGTCTTTAAAGGCTGTTGGAAATATGAGAATTTGTACTTGAACGCACTTTAAAAGGTCAATAAAAAGGGGAAATGCAGACTGGAAAGCCTTGATTTTCTGGTAGTAGTGAGTGAGTAGAGTCTTTTGGGCATTTATGAGGTGACTACACAGAATAGTTGTTAATATTTGTTGATTAAAGTGTTGAATTTGTATTATTTGGGACTTTTTTTTATAATTTTATGCAATTGGTTGATATTCTGCATTTCTGTAGTTCGTTTTTATTACATACTCTAAGTGTGTTAAAATAAATGTAATAATAATATCACTTTAATGCGAAAAATGATAGCGTTTATGTAATTTCCCACTTTCTATGCATAAGCTTATGGAGAGCACTTGAATGCAGCATCAGTGTCTATCATTTCACTTCCCCTCAAGCATCCCCACACGACACAGGGTCTCACAGGCGACAGTGGCATTGCATGCGTGTGTGAACAACATTAGACACCATGACCATTAGAAACGCTCTCCGGGATCATGGACAGAGGTATCGACCACGGATGGCTTGCCTCAGGAAGGTAGGTTATCCTTTTAACAATCACTGATGATGATCACAGCCCTGCACAGGCTTGCAGACTGTACCTGCAGACGCACCTATAGATAGGTTCTCCAACGCAATGCTTTGGGCTGTAGTGGGCTGCTGTATCCAGATAAACCCTGGCATTTGCACTTATAAAATGCATTTAATTTGTATTCTCTGCAGGTCCTCAGAGGAATTCAGATGCTTTTAGTGTATAGATTTATTAGTTTTTTTGCAAAGCAATGAAGCTCACAGGTGGCATTTGGACTACAGAATGCAACAAAACAGATAACAAATATGCCATGTTTCAATTATGCATGCAGAAAAATTATAATTTTAACAAGACAATCATTCAGAAATAAATGTAACAGAAAGACAAGACCTCAAAACAACAAACAAATGCCATCTTTGTTCATTTGTTAGGTTTTTGCAAAGTAACAAAGCTCAGGTACCATTTGGACTACAAAATGCAACCAAACAGATAACAAATATTACATGTTTCAATTATGCATGCAGAAAAAAATAATAATTTCATAAGACAATCATTCATCAAAACAACAAACAAATGTCATCTTGGTTTCAGTGGGCACTCTGTCTGTCTGTCACACTAAATGTTAGACTGTGTTTTCTTGCAACCTTTTCCCCATTTACCAAAGCTCACAGGTACCATTTGGACTACAGAATGCAACAAAACAGATATGTTTCAATTATGCATGCAGAAAAAATAATAATTTCATAAGACAATCATTCAGAAATACATGTAACAGAATGACAAGACATCAAAACAACAAACAAATGTCATCTTTGTTGCAGTGGGCACTCTGTTTGTCTGTCACACTAAATGTTAGACTGTGTTTTCTTGCAACCTTTTCACTGTGATAAGGTCATTCAGTTTAATAAGCATTAAGCCTGGATCAGTATCAGTGCTTCCATCTAACCAGCCACTGGAGAGAAGTTAATCCAGGCACTGTGTGTTGGACAAACAACCGCTGAACAGTCGATTCATCATCTCACATTTCACATTTTTATCCACTTCAGGAGCTGGATAATTTATCACAGTGGAGTTGAACTTTTGGCATTAGGGAAAATTATGCAGGAAATAATTAAGCCGTTAGGAAAATCTTTCTATTGTATGCATGCAGCACTCACAATGTGCTGCTCTTCAGGAGAATGCTAACTCATTTTTCCAGGAGAACTTTTGTGTTTTGTTCCATGAAAGCCCACTTTGGTCCGGCTCAGCCTGGAGCTTACAGCCTCTCCAGGATGACTTCAAAGCACAAAGACACTTCAAACAGGCCCGGGAGTCATGCTGCATACTCTCCATCTCTCTCGCTCTCTCTACCTCTCTCTCACACACACTTTCACACAAACTGAATTAATGTACTGCATGATTTCTTGCTTTCCAGTTCACACCTGAACTGTTGGGGATCTGATGATATGATAACTGTTCAGAGGGCAGTGACTCACCGCACTGCCTCCCACACAAGCCAAACAAAAGCCAAGCGATCAGGGCATGAAACAAACCTCTGATCTCACCTCTCCCCTTGTTTAAATGCAGCGTTAAACGTCTTATTGACAACATTTTTATGCAAACGAATATTTAAAAAAACAAAAACAAAAACATCTACAGAGCCTTTAGAAAGGCTGAATAAAAGTACGTCTTTTCCTGGAAAAAACCCCAAAATGATTGTGAATTAATCATTTAAAAAAGTTTTGGCGGGTCCAAAATGAATGTTTATCTCTGTGTATTTGATGTTTGATTCCCGCTTCTAGCAAGGCTTGTGAGCCAATAACAGAATGACGATGGTATCACGTAGTATCTCTGGGTCATCAGTAAAGCTGTGCATACACTGTACGATTTTAGAAATGTTGTGTAACTCCTACTCTTACTGTACGAGTAGATCGTTTGCGATGTAAAGCTAAAGCTTACGATTGATTTGCTCATACTGTACGTGTAAAATAGAAAAAAAAAACACGGCTTCTGGCTGTTGACAGTTGTCAATAAGGACTTGTTTGAAAGCTCCGAGGCAGGTATAGTTTGTTTGCTAGTAAAGGTCTGTACGGGTGACAACGCTAACAATCATCTGTGCCATCCTGTCTGCTTGAACGTCTAAAAAAAAAAAAGAGGCGCCGGTGTATATGGAGGCTAGATGTGGACAGTATGGCTTGTCCATTTTGCAGAAAGAATTGGAGATAAACTACGTTTTACTAGATCTATTGTACATTGTTATCTTGATAGCTACGCTCTGATTACTTGCTGAAATTCGGTCTGACTCTAAAATGAGTCGTGCGGCTCAAAATTCGGGCCAGAATCAGGCTAAAATCGTACAGTGTATGCTCCTTTTTTTAGTGTTGAAAAAACGGATAAATGGCTGAGATTGATGTTAAGTGTCCGGCAACGACTTGTTGTGAAGTAAATGCAGTGGAAAGGGGGGAGGGAGAATACGACATCTAGTGGCTGAATGTCATCAATAGCACCTTTTAAGGCGACTCAACTGTATTGCAGTTTTTTTAGAATAGTAGCACTGAGAGAGACACTAAATCATGCAGCATTTGCCTAATAGGAAGTATTGATTAGAAGCGTCGATAGCTTTAATATCCCAGGGGGACTATTTGCCTCAGAGGTTTCAAATCTATGAGAGGCAATTATATGCCATTTTTTTCCAAATCTTTTATTAAACAGAAAAACAGGGATGTTGTTCATGATGATAATTACCACCACCATGTCCTACAGTGAATTATTTCATCCACAAATACTTTTTTTACCCATAAATGATACGTGCTGCCCTGATTTCCCCGTCCATAAAACATGTTGTCAAAGCAACCTGTTGGCATGGTGACCCCTGCAACTCACAATCAGTTGTCGTGGTAACCTCCTCTCACCCCCTTAATGATGTTTCTCTGCAGGCGGAGAAGGTGCTGCTGGAGATGCAGGACCCCAAAACAGGAGTGAAGTCGCAGCCTCAGAGACTGGTTATCACAACGATACCACACGCCATCACTGGTAAACACACACACACCCTCTCACACACACTCTCATACACACTCATGCAGTAGCACACATGTTGTTCAGCGTCTGGCTGAGTGATTGTGCCTGCATAGTCTCACTGGAGGATACCAGAGCTCCGGGCTCAAACTGGAGAGCTACAGATTTAATCTCCATGACAACCCCCGCGGTCTCCGAGTCGGGGAGAGGGAAAAAAGTAGGAGGTGAAGGAGGAGGAGGATGATGATAGAGCGGGTGAGAGGAAAAGAGCAAGTAACAGAGACAGAAACAAGAGAACAACAGAGAGACAGTGAGGAGGAGGAGGAGGAGGAGGAGGAGGAGGAGGAGGAGGAAGAGAGGAAACCTAGACTTGTACGTCATTCGTGAGCTTTGAATCTTTGAAGCTGAATGAATGAAACCAAACAAACAGATTCTCTTCTTTATTCTCTCTTTTTAAATCTCCTTTTCTTTCCTGTCTCTCCTCTTTTCTCCTTTTCTTTCCCCCTCTCCTCTTTCCTTTCCTTCTCTCCTCTGTCCTTTTGTGTATCTCTTCTCCTACTTTCTCCCCTCCTTTCCTTTCCTTCTTATTCCTCCTCTCCCTTTCTTCCCTTTCATATCCTCTCCTCTTTTCTCCTTTCCTTTCCTTTCCATTCCTCTCCTCTTTTCTCCTCTCCTTGATCACTCTGTCCTTCCTCTCCTTTCCATTTCTTTCCTCTTTTCTTTTCTCATATCCTTTTCTTTCTTTCTATCCTCTTTCCTTCCCTGCATTTCCTCTCCTACTTTCTCCCCTCCTTCATTTCCTTCCCATTCCTCTCCTCTCCTTTTCTTTCCTGTCATATCCTCCCCTCTTTTCTTCTTTCCTCTCCTTTCCTCCTCGCCTCTCCTCACCCCATCTCTCCTTTCCTTTCCTCACTCCATCCTTTCCTTTCTTTTCCTGTACCTCCTCTTCTCTTATCTCCCCTCATTTCCTATTTATTCCTCTCCTGTTCTCCTTTCCTCTCCTTGATAGCTCTGTCCTTCCTTTCTGTTTCTCTCATCTTCTCTTCTTTTCTTCTTTCCTTTTCTCTCATCTCCTTTCCCTTTCCTGTCTCTCCTCTTCTCTTATCTCCCCTCCTTTCCTTTCCTTCCCATTCCTCTCCATTCCTTTCCCTTTCCTGTCTCTCCTCTTCTCTTATCTCCTCTCTTTTCCTTTGCTTTCATCCCCTCCTCACCTCACCTCATCTCTCCTTTCCTTTCTTTTCCTCACTTTTTCTTTCCTCACTCAATCCTTTTCCCTCCATCGTTTCCTTTCTTTTCCTCTTCCCTCCTTTTGTCCTCTCCTCTCCTTTCCTTTCCTTTCCTTTCCTCTCCTCTCCTCCTTGTCTCCTGCTGTGCTTCCTCCTCCACATCCCCCGTAGAGACTCACAGGCTGTTGACAGCAGCGTCAGCATCGTTGTATCCGGAGTCTTTAGGCATTCAGAAGCCGCCTACCTCTCGACACACACAAACACTCATTTCTTGATGTTCGCTGTCAGAGCTGCTTTTCTAACATGGTGGTGAATATTTTGTCACCTCTGACCTCCATCATTTCCATCTTTCCTCCTCAGGCGAAGACATAATTGCGTGGTTAGCGGACAGATTGCAAATAGACGCACAAGGTGAGCTGATGCCATTCATATATATTTACATACTGTAAAATATAAGAGAGTATGTCAGCTGACTCTCCGTCTGTTGTCTTCAGAGGCGAGGAGTTTCGGCTCTATGCTGGTGGCGTTAGGATACATCTACCCTCTACAAGACCACAAACGCTTAGTGATCAAACCAGATGCATCCCTCTATCGCTTCCAGGTAAACACACCACGTTTCTAAACCTCAGACTTAGGGAAGCTGCCTCCCTTAGAAATTTTTAAAGCGACTTTAAAGGTGCCTTTTGGAGTTTTTAACCACGAACAGCGAACAATGTTTTCCCGAGTTGGTCCCCATTTTTGTTTGTATCGTGCATTTACAAGAGGATGCACAACAGTTATGAGGTAATGTGCAAAATAGGAATGTGCCAACAAAGGCAGTGAAGAACTGAACAACAAGTAGAAAATGGTCGTCTCTAGACGGTAACCCGCAGTTTGGGAGACACTTGCGAGATGGTTAAGGTCAGGCATTGACCTTGAATAGTTAAGGTTAGGATAGGTCGTTGGGCAGTGAGTCTCACGAGAGTTTTTTGCATGTTTTTGCAAGGTTGCCTTCTAGACACGACCGCAAACAGAAGACAAAAGACTTCAAATGTGTTATAAGAAAGGAAATTAATTCCATGTGTGTTGTGTTGTTAGGTCGCAAGGATACACATTTTGTTGAGAAACTGGACATCCTGCAATGAAATACAATAAGTTTTCTAAAATTGTTAAATAAACTTTTTTGGTAAAATTATTAATAGGCTATATTACGTGTCTTTATCATTTTTATTCTACTACATTTAATATTAATCCATGAGCAGTTTTTCCACTCGGTGCAAGGAATGAAGTTTCGATGCAATGTGTGTTTTCCTCCGAGGCAATCAAAGCTGAATTTTGATGAAAACACATATTACTACATTAGTCAGAATTTGCTGGCTTTAATTATGCTATAATCATATTGACCTGGCAATTAGGGAGCTAAATGAAGCTTCACTGAGGAACTGAGTCATTCCAGCTTTTAAAATCACATTTTCTTTACGCACATTTCTGCAAAACTGCTCTGCTTGTAAAAGAGTTTACTGTCAGAGGATGGAGAGAAAAAAGGCAGAAACAAAGAGAAGAGTGTTCGCTAGTCACTATTATCTTTGTAAAACCTCAAAACCTCAAATTGTTTTGCTTTTGGTTCCTTGTGCAAATTTTCTGATAAATTATCAAATAACATTTGTAACTTTTGTCCTTCCCAGACGCCGTACTTCTGGCCCACACAGCAGTGGCCTGTTGAGGATACAGATTATGGTGAGTGTGACAGCAGTCGTACACATTTTTTTATCTCACATCCTGTGTCACCAACACTCACACTTCCTGTTTCATTATTGAAGCAATCTACCTGGCGAAGAGAAACATACGCAAGAAAGGAATCCTAGAGATGCATGAGCAGGTGAGAACGAGACGGTAAATGAGTGTGATTAATTTTGTCTCCCGGCGTTTACTGAGGTGCTTATTTTATGTCCTCAGGAGCATTATAACCGTCTTCACAAGTGGATGAATCATAAATGGGATTTCATAGTGATGCAGGCTAAAGAACAGTACAGGTAGGTGTTTGAGAAACTCAAGGACGTCGCTCAGGTGTAAGGCCAAGATGACGTTACGATGCTCCGTGTTTGTGTGTGACTTTTAGGGCTGCGAAGGAGCGGAAGAAACCGGACCGTGTGGTGTTTGACTGCCAGGAGAGAGCGTACTGGGTGGTTCACAGACCTCCGGTGAGAACACACACACACAAACACACACACACATAGATAGCTATCATGCACACACAGGATACAGCTTCATGTATATCAGTGGATAACCAGCAGACAGAGACAATAAATTGCACTCCACCTCAATACTTCCCAGGGTATCTCATTATCTCTACCCATGATGCCTCATTATGTGAGCATGTCCAGTCAGAGGAAAAGGGCACCGCTGATTAATATTTCACACTGCGTAGGAGAATGAGGTGCAGCGGTTTGCACCTCGAGCTTGCGGCATTGTGAGTCTTGAGTTTCAGACTGTTTACTGACTGGGCTAGGAGGCTAACCTCCTCACCTCCCAGGGTCCCTGATAGACTGCAGGTTCACCATGAATCATTTGGGTTGTGGTGATTTAATTGCCCACGAGGCACAGATATTTATTATTTCAGGTCAAATTGTGTTAATGTTGCAAATTTGTGTGACTTGGAGCCTATTAACAGCTCAGCCAGTGTACTTGTTGGTTTCTGCTATTGTAAGCAAAATACAATGAAGCTGCCATGAATCGTCTGTTGTTTGCACTGTACTTAATGGGCACTTAAAGCGAGCCTTTTTAATTCACTTGCAACTTTCAAATGCAACTTTTGCTGAATTGCAAAAGTTCAACACATTAAGTGACAATTACTGAAATCATAACAGAAGCACAAGTAGAGAAGAGTCATAAAGTCAGTGACCTGACTCAGCTGATTAGTTTAACGTATCCTCTTACAGCAGCTCGTATGATATCTTACAAAAAGTTATTCCTCATTTTTCGTGCGTTTTCTTATGAATGTCCAGCAACACGTCTCAATTTCAGCTCGTTACAAGCACACAGTCTTTTCAAAGAAAATGTCCGTCTTCACAGGAAACAACTTGGTTAGGTTTAGGCAACAAACTACTTAGTTAGGTTTGGATTAAAATAACTCCAGAAGTGGCGTAAATTAAGTACGAAAGTTACGTGACAAATAAATCAACGTTGACTTGTGGTTTCACACAGGGTACTAACAGCGTTCTCCTGGGCGGAAGTCCGATGTTTTTGGACCCACGACGTTCGCCTCTCTTAATACTTCCTGTTTCACAATTACTTGGATTACATACAAATTGATTTTGTGGAATATTTACAAATTACAGTGCATTACTTTTTCGTATGTATAGCTATGAACGGAGAACAGCTTGATCAGTTATACAGCAACATCTATCTAAAGTGTGCTTCCTTTAAGCTACCTGGTCATACCAGACCAATTAAAGCTGTAGCAGCAAAACCCTGAAAAAGGATACTTTTTATTGCTTAAAAATTAAACTTTTCATTTGTTTCAAGAGGAAGATTGTGTTGTCGTCTTTCAAGAGTCACATAGTCTAACTTCAAAATGCTTAGAGAGCCAGAGGAAGCATCAAATAAAGCAGAAGCACCACTTTAAATATAGAGCGAACACTTAAAGAAATAGTTGTGTCTGAATTCTTGTATTGTTTTTAATACTTGGCAGACAATGAGGCTAGCTGTTTCCCCTCCCTTCATGTCTTTATGCTGAGCTAGGCTAATCACCTTGTGGCTCTTTCTCTGTAACAAACATACAGACATGAGAGTGGTATTGATCTTCGTATTTAACGCTCAGCAAGAAAGTGAAAAAGCGTATTTCCCCAAATATTACAGAAACTTGCTTTTAAGTGCTTCACTTTTTATTCCACAGAAAACGTTGTGCACAAAGGAGGTCTGCACACTGGCTCCAAATAAACTGTTTATTTCTCTTTCGCTTTTAAGGCAACATTTCGATCTGTAAAGATCTCCCTCTGGCAGAAAATATTTACACTTTTTCTTGAGATGCATTATTAGAAAAGGACACTTTCTATAACTTTAAGTTAAAGTCTGTTTTCTATCTAAGATAATATAATCAAAGGACAGATTTATCCTGCTGGTAAATGTGGTTTCAAGTCAATTCATTTCTGCTGGAAACAAACACATTAATGTCGAACAGTGAATCCACAAAATCACATTTTACACGTGACCGGCCTCTTGTTGCCTCAGACGGTTGAGAGAAGTGTGACACATAAACAGCCTGTGATTAGCATTATAAAACAGCCATCTGCTTTAATTAATGGGTCCTTTGGCGAACACACATTGTGAAATAATTGTTGATGTGTGTGTGTGTTTGTGTGTGTTTGTGTGTGTGTAGCCAGGGACAGTGAGCGCCATGGACTACGGACTGGATCGACTAATAGATCCTAACGAAGACGAGGTAACAGGTGAGTCTCTGTGTGACCTGTATGAACATAATCAGCTTATATTCAATAAGAGGCTTTAATGCATGGAGCCAGGTGCTTCCCTTTCCCTTTCCCTTTCCCTTTCCCTGTCTGCTGTTTCCATCATTTCACTTCTCTTTTACTAAAACTAACTTCTCTTTTCTTTTTCTTCTCTTCTCTTCTGCAGGCCTTTCCCATGGCTCTCTTTTTAAACTGGTTATGAGCACCTACACACACATAAACACACAACCCCCATGTTTGTACTTGACACAATGCATTCCCTACGTCCTCTCTCTAACCTTGACCATTTCACACATCAAAACCAGTTTACAGGTCTTATAGGGAGTACTGCTGCATGTATGAAAAAGGTTGCGTAAAGCCTTTTAGTGGCTCCAGAGACGGAGCTGTGTGAAGTCTGATAAATGAGATGTGATGAGTCAGCGTGGGGTTGTGGTTGAAGATGACAAGTTTGAAAATGAAATAATTCTGGAGGTGTGGGGTTAGAAAGAAGTGAGTTTACACGACCTCTGGAGCCCGCTCCTCATCTCTGCTTGAGCCTAGAGGCTCGAGGCTATATTGGCTGCTGGAGTTGCATTATGGGTAATGTAGTTCTGCAGCATCAAGGTTGAACTTTTTTGAAACTGTCCATCATGAATCTGACAATGACTACATTTACATGCACAAAATATTCAGTTTTTTGCATCTATTCCAAAATAGACAATATTCCTGCTAAGCTGTTTATATGGTTAATGGCACTAATAGTCCTGTTCCCATGCAGCCGTTCATACTGCGATTAACGTAACCAGTGGAGGACTTATTCGACCGTGCAAGCACAGCCTCCCTCTTTCATTCCTTCAACCACCTTCTTGAAAACGTTGTGATATTTGTGCATATCCAAAAACCTGTTGATATCCAAGTCTTTCATAATGTTTAAAAAGGAGGTGTGTTTCTCTTTTCGACCACAAATGTGGGCTTTTCTTTTGGGCATGCATCTCTGCAAACTGTCGGCTAGTTGGTTTGTGTTCAACCCACATAGCTGGACGTAAACAGGCAAGAGGCCGTGCGTCGCAAACTGATGTAAAAACCCCAATTGAGACGCATATTCTGAATGTGCTGTATACATGTCTAAAGAATGCTCCTTAAACCTGAATAATATCAGCATATCCTACATGTCTTAATTGGAAAATGCTCCATTTGGAATAAGGCTTAATTCAGAATATCCAAACAGAATATGATGTTTACGTGAGCCGTATCAAACATTGTCATATTAAGAATAATAGTGGAACATTAGTGTGCATGTAAGCGTAGTCATTGTTGTAGGAGTGCAGTGCTAAATTGAGGCAGTACTCCTTTAACCATAAAGTCTTAATCCTCAAAAAAGCCCTTTGATGATCCAAAATGTCCTCAGTCTCAAGGGTCCAAACCTCACAATGGTGCTTAGAAAACACATGTACACAAACTAATAACCACAATAACCCTCTTTGTCTGTGGAGTAATCTGTAATGTAACATTTAATATATTTTCTTCCCCAGGCCAATACACCCGACTTCTACGAGAGAATCGTGAGTGAGAATCTATCGTCCACTCTTTCTATGACTTTTCCCCACTAACAGTTGTGTTAACCATCACTGATCCATAGAGACAGATCTGTTTTCCTGACATATTTTTATAGCAGCCTCTCTCTTCTGCCTCCCTGCAGATGATCTTCACCCAGCAGTCCATCATGAGGCCCAGAGTGAAGTCATCGGTGTCCATTGGCGCGTAAGCTGGTCCATCGTATTCCCAATCTGCTTGTATCTGTGACAAACAGTCACTTTAGATTGGTTACATCATAAAGTGTCTCAAAATAGCATCTCCACTGACTGATGGCAAATGCAGGACCGGTTCAGTGACTTGTTATCCTGTTATCACATAGACTGTATATAAGAAGTGAACGTATGACATCACCCATTGGTGGAGCTAAGCACAACCAACCACCAAAACAAGTCATTTGAGGACGTCATCTCGGGCTTTTGGAAACACTGATTGACATTTTTCAACATTTTCTGACATTTTATAGACCAAACAACTAATCGATTAAACGAGAAAATAATCAACAGATTAATTGAAAATGAAAATAATAGTTAGTTGCAGCCTTAATCTAAATTATAAAAATATAAAACATAGAAAGCCAGCAAATATTTGGTATTTGTGCTTCATAAATTACTAAATTATTGATTTATTATCACTATCTCTATTAATTTTCTGTCAATGGACTACAAAAAAAAATGTTTTATGCATTAATATAAATTATGAGTAACATCCCTGATGAGATTTTGAAGGAACAGTGCATGCATATTGACAGATAAGTCGTTTTTCAAGCAATAATAATCAATTAATTGGGAAAATAATCGACAGATTAATCAACAATGAGACTAATTGTTAGTTGCAGCCCTACTGTAGTTACTAGTTTGTCTATGAAATGTAAAAAAAAAATTGTGAAAGAACTTCTAAAATGTCTTGTTTTGTCTGAACAACAGTCCAAATCACAAAAATATTCAGTTTATGATGATATAAAACAGAGAAAGTCAGCAAATCCTCACATTGGAGAAACTGCTACCAGCGAATATTTGGCTTGGAAACTCACCGAAATCATTAATCAACATCCATTTTATAGACCAAACAACTAACTAATCGATTAATTGAGAAAATAATCAATAGATTAATCAACAATGAAAATAATCGTTAGTTGCAGCCATAAAATCTTTCTCCCCGTTCTTGCAGGTTAGTGAAGTACAGCGCCACCTATCACAGCCACGACCCGTTCCTCGCCGGGTGTCTTCCCAGCAACCCCTGGGTCACCGATGACGTCACGTACTGGACCTTGAACATGCCCACGTGAGTCAGCTGACGACGATATGCATAATCTATACTCAGAGAATAATTTAGTATAACTTGTTCATTTTATTCGTGTGTGTGTGTAATAGTGTGGAAATACCAACTAAGATGCGTGTGGAGAGGTGGACGTTCAGCTTCGCAGAGCTGCTCTCAGACCCTCGAGGACGAGATGATTTCAGACTCTTCCTGAAGAAAGAGTTCAGCGGTACGATGCTCGTTATTTTAATTAGATCACAGCACTGATTACAGAAGTGTTACTGAGTACAATGTTCCCTTTTCAGCCATTAGAGGAGGCTAAAAATAGTTTCCGTTTCTATTATTTTCTATCCTGAAGGTGAGAACTTGGCATTCTGGGAGGGTTGTGAAGATCTGAAGTGGGGCGAAGCTGCGACGATGAGAGAGAAAGCACAGCACATCTACAAGTAATGTCTTCATGTATTCTCTGGGTAGAATATATTAGTCTTCTCTGATGGATGCTGATTAATGATTTCAGTGAATCAAGCCAAATATTCGCCGGTAGCAGATTCTCCAATGTGAGGATTTGCTGACTTTCTCTGTTTTATATCATCATAAACTGAATATTTTTGTGATTTGGACTGTTGTTCAGACAAAACAAGACATTTAAGAAGTTTTTTCACAATTTCTTTTTACATTTCGTAGACAAACTAGTAACTATAGTAGGGCTGCAACTAACAATTAGTCTCATTGTTGATTAATCTGTCGATTATTTTCCAGATTAATTGATTATTATTGCTTGAAAAATGATTTATCTGTCAATATGCATGCACTGTTCCTTCAAAACCTCACCAGGGATGTTACTCATAATTTATATTAATGCATAAAACATTTTTTTTGTTTAATCAATTAGTCCATTGACAGAAAATTAATAGAGATAGTGATAATAAATCAATAATTTAGTAATTTATGAAGCACAAATACTAAATATTTGCTGGCTTTCTGTGTTTTATATTATTATAATTTAGATTAAGGCTACAACAAACGATTATTTTCATTTTCGATTAATCTGTCGATTATTTTCTTGATTAATCGATTAGTTGTTTGGTCTATAAAATGTCAGAAAATGACGAAAAATGTCAAACAATGTTTTCCAAAGCCCAAGATGACGTCCTCAAATGTCAAAGATATTCAGTTTACTGTCATAGAGGAGTAAAGAAACCAGGAAATATTCACATTTAAGAAACTCAAATCTAGAAAATTATACTTTTCTTTTCCTTAAAAAATTACTCAAACCGATTAATTGATTATCAAAATAGTTGGCGATTAATTTAATAGTTGACAACTAATCGATTATAGATATTTGTTATATTTTTTGAATCTATTGATCAGAAAAATATTTAATAGATATACTTTAATAACCATACTTTATTCTTACATTTATAAGTTTACATATTTTTTTTTTTTTTAAAGTATATCTATTAAATATTTTATACAAAATATTTATACAAAATATCTATAAAATAATGTGACATTTTATAGATATTGTTGATATTGTTTTTATCTATGGATCAGAAAAATATTTAATAGATATACTATAATAATAATACTTCATACTTACGTTTATAAGTTTGTATATTTTGTTAGTTTTTTAAAGAATATATATTAAATATTCTTTCTGATCGATAGATAAAAACTAGGGGTGTTTTTTCTTAAAAAATAATTAATTAATTTAATAGTTGACAACTGAATATTAATCGTTGCAGCTCTAAACTATAGCCATCAGATATTTGTAGTGGAGTTAAAAGTACAACATTTCCCTCTGAAATATATTTGAGTGGCATGAAAAGATCATAATCATGTCAAGTTAAAGTACCACAAATTAGTATTTAAGTGCAGCACGTCTGTCTGTTTCTTCCACTCTCCTGATCACAGGACATTCCTGGCGCGCGGCGCACCGCGGTGGATCAACATCGACGGAAAGACGATGGAAGTCACTGTGAAGGGCCTGAAGCACCCGCACAGATACGTCCTGGACCCAGCCCAAACTCACATCTACATGCTCATGAAGAAGGTCAGTAAACACACCAGGAGGTGGGGTTGTAAACACAAAATAATGGTGACGTTATAATTCCCACAAGCCTATCCTCACCATCATCAAACAAGCACCGATTCATGATGAGTTTATCTGTATTTTGCAGGACTCGTACGGCCGGTACCAGAAATCCCCGGTGTTTAAGGATACGGTGAAGAAGGCCATCTCTCCTGATGAGCACCGTTTCAGGTGAGTGACGGCTTTTAATTCACACATTTAATTAGTTGCATGTTTTCAGATGATGCTGAGCTTAAAGGGACTATTTGTAACTTTCAGAAATGCTTCTTAACAGCAACACCTGTGGCCGTTAAGTCAATGAAAGTCAGCGTCGGGCTCGCGCTTGTGCTCGCTCGTTTCTCGCTGCGGAGCCCCGTCACTTCACAGGACACGTAAAACCTCTGTTGGTCTGGAGGAGCTGCAGCATTTATTTCTGCACAAACGTCCACTGTACATTCACTAGATATTCTCAGAGCTAAACTAACTCTTCTGCAGTGTGGAGTGAGCGCGCGTTCACGTCTAGAGGTGGAGCAAGACAGCGAGGACGCGCGCGGTGTGTGAGTGAAGGCAGGCAGGCAGCGGAGCGGGGACTTCAGCAACACGCGAGCGCGCATGTGTCCCAACCCGGTACATTTATACGCTTAAAAAGTTACAAACAGTCCCTTTAAATCTCTGTCTAGTCAGTCTTTTGATTTGATCATTGCAACCAGCCTGATAAAGAACAAGTGGGTCAAATGAGGAAAAAGAAAGCGTTGAATATTCACTGCAAAGGATGACTTAGGAGTGACATTGGTCTGGAAAAGCAAAGTTTACATCTCCAATCTGTCTGGCTGATATTAATGTCCCTGTAGCTTCATGAATCAAGCACATCCATCACTCTACAGAACTTCATTTTCACCTCGTCTTTCCCTCCCACCTCTTCTCTTTGCTGTTCTCTGCCCAGTGATGCCCAGTTGGAGCAGAATGCAAAGAAGCGGCGGCCCAGCCTCAGCCCCATCATCCTCCGGCAGATGGAGCAGGAGCAGAAGGCCAAGATGGCAGCCAACGTCGACATCACACAGGTCATGAGCAAACTCAGCAAGCAGGGCAAGGAGGCGCCCCCTCCTCCTCCTCCTCCTCGTCCTACTAAGAAATGAACACAAACAGGGTTTTTAGTGAAAATTATTTAGTGGAATCATTTAAATAGACGCTGCAGGTTATTGATAATGTTTACATTTGAATGCAATTTAATTTAATTTTAAAGCTGCTATAATCAATATTTTTATGATAACAATGGATCAAATGTTTAATGTGAAGGGGGAATTATAACCTCACTGCAGGGAGCTTTATAGTTCAGCTCGTTGTTTTGGTTTTACAGCCCACAACTTTTCTGTTTTGGTTCACTCTCATCGCTCTTATAGCGTAGTATTTGGCGACTAAAAATCCCCTGTACACAACCTGCTCAGCACCAAACTGTGGACAGATACAGTTAGCAGTTATCTGGTGAACATAATGGAGCTTTTAGCAGCTAAAGACCCAGATATTAAGTTGGTGGAGACCAAAAACAGAGCTTAAAGGAGAGTGAATATTGGAGCTACGTTCAGAAAAATGACTCCAAATGAAAGCTAGTGTTGCTTCGTGTCTGCTGGATGTGTAAATAAGCAACTTGTTTGCCAACAAGTTCGTCATATCAACTTCAAAGGGTGATAATATGTCAATGTTGTGTTCAGCTTGTTTCCACTGCCCCATAAGAGGCGGAAAACTGCAGGTTTCATGATATTCAAACATCCACTGACTAATGTCAAAGAATCACAGATCAGATCTATTCCCAATGTGACGTTCAGTGTGGAGAAACTCTTAGGTGGTGGTTGTTTCAGCCTCAAAATGCCACAAAAATTGGTCTACATTATCCAAACCCCCACCCTGCGAACCCAGGGCTCAACTATAAGGATTGCCCACTTGCCAAGGGCAATTAAAATGCCACTTCGGGCTAGTACATCTAGCAGCTCACTTGCCCGATTGGGCAAGCAAGTAGGATAGGATGAACTTTATTAATCCCCAAAGGGGAAACCGGTTTGCAACCATGCACAAAGTAGTAAAAAATAATTAAACATGGAGCTGATGATGGAAGTAGCTACGGAGTGAGCCATCTCACTTCCTTCTCATGTTTGTTGTGAGTTGAACATGTGCAGTACCGATTGTTATTTGATAACCGCTAATAAATAAAACAACTTGAATAGGGGCAAGTAAAAATTTTATTTGGGCAAGTTGATTAATGAAACTCATTAACATTGAACCCTGAAACCGCTGTCGTATTATTAACTATTAACTAAAAAGTTACGTGCAGTACTGAAAAAATGCTTTTGCAATTTAGTTGCATGGTATTAAAGCCAGTGTTAAATATGCACATTAACTAATATGAGACTATTTTAAAGGGTCAGCTCACCCAACATTTCTCCACTTACCTGTCATGTTATCCAGCCCTGCACATGTGAGACTTTTGGGGTGTTTATCCACTACAATTTAAATGTATTTACCTGGAAAATGTCACATAAAACCGCTATGAGAGGTCTGTGAATTGGGTGAACTGAGACTTTAAACACAAACTAAATTACTCACATGTCTGTGACACGTTGAGAACTGACTACGGGCATAACACAACCAGCCATCTGTTCCATTTCTGTCCATACAAGCTGTAACTGTTTGTCATGTTGTTTCTCATGATACACGTGTTGTGTACTGTCCATCTTCACTCATACAGTGTTCTGTATTTTCTTTGTCATCAGTCATGAGTTAATAAAACACCCACAAACCACCTCATGTTTATCTGTTTGTCTTGAGTTCATCATTCATTCACTGTTTTCATGTTCTTTGATTGTCATGTAGCCCTAAAATAGTTAGGTGAAGCCTAAACATCGTGGCATTTCAGTAAGTATAACATTTTAAATGAACGTCTGCTTCCAAAATGCACACATGTATCTGATTCGTGTGTGTTGCCCTTTGACCTCACAGCTGTGCCGCTTCACCACTCCCGTCCCCCACCTCGCCGTCTACTCTGGCATCAGCGACTTCCCCATCGCCAACACCTCGCCCTCTCTCCCCTTCCTGGCCCACACCCCGGCGTGTCCGTCCCCCATCAGCGTGGCCTTGGACAGCACCTCGGCCTCCGAGCGGCGAGCGGAGGCTAGTGAAGGAGACGGCGAGGGGAACCCAGCGGCTCGAGCCCCGCTAGGTGGAAATGTGCCCAGGTCTCGCATGGCTGTGTCCCTGCGTCGTCTGCTGAAGCGCGGCTGCACCCCGGCCTCCATGTTCGCCAGCTTGTCGCCCAAATGCCACTCAGCTGCCGGGACGAGTAGCCGCATTCAGCCGATCAGCCCGGATCAACCTAGTCAGGCTCCACCCAGACGGATTGGCAAGTGAGTGTTAACGCTGCTGGTGGGTTTACATTGGAGATAGTTGAAAGCTAACGTCACATACTGTCGCTAAAGGGCGCCTCTGTGCGTCATTATCTGATGCCGAGGGGCGCTGACAAATCGGCGGTATTTGACAAGTTGAGAGCGAGACCCGGTTGATATAAACGTCTCATTCTAAGCTAACAAAAACAACAAATCTTATTTTCAGGTGATTATACACAAATGAAAACGTACTTATTAATATTATATTTAATTTCTGCCAATAGATCGCCCTAAATGCGACACACTGTTCCTTTAAAATGGGGGAGTACGTATAAAAAGGACCCACAGTTTATCTAATGTGAATGTTAACACTCATTAAAGCTGGAAGTTGGCACTTTAAGGTCATTTTTACATTTCAAATCAAATATTATGGAGTAGAGCTGATGTATTTTAACAGAATATGGATATCAGAGTGTGTCTCACTAAGTCCTTCCTGCAACCCTGCCCAGTTTTTTCCAGATTAAAGTGGATATTCCTCCAGAGTGCCGTATCTACCCCATAGAGTCTGAGGACGAGGAGGAGGAGAGCAGGGCCGCCTCTCGAGGAGGAGTGGGAGCCAAAGAGATCATCTGCCCCTGGGAGAGCCTCACGCCACAGAACGGGACGGGCTAATCGGCTGCTTTACACATTTACAGAGGTATAAAAAAATAAAAAGGGGTTTTTAATTCTGTGTCTGTCTGAGCAGGCAGATTTCCCCCCATGTTCTGACAGAGATAAAAGATCTCATACAGAGCATAAAGGGGGTAAAATCCCAGTGTAAACGTGGCCACATTCTCACCACCAGGCCACAAAATACAACATAAATACCAAACAACACGACACGAAACAGTCGATCTGGGACACTCTAGAGATGACTGTTTAGACTGAGCATCAACTTGTCTAAGTTTTAACTCCTTAAAGGAAACCTGCTGTATGTTTAGAGCGTCAAATACATGCTGCCCCGTAGGCCTGAGAGGACCCAGTTTCATGTCTGCTGCAGTATAATCCTCTTTTTCACCGTCCACGCTCAGTATTTTCAAAACAATCACAGTTTCTCCAAAATATAGCGAAATATAGTGTTTTTCACAGCTGTTTACGAGAAGAAATGTTTCATCAGCCACCAAAAAAGGCTTTAAAGGTTTTTTGTATTTTATTGTTTATACATTTAAAGGGGACATATCGTGCTCATTTCTAGGTTCAAACTTGTATTTGAGGTTTCTACTAGAACATGTTTACACGCTTTAATGTTATTATTTTTCTGACACTGTCTGTCTGAATATACCTGTATTCACCCTCCGTTTTAGCACCTGTCTCTTTAAGAAGCCCAGTTTGCTCTGATTGGCTTGTGTGAAAAATACAGTGCATCTTTGCAACGATAGTTCTCAAGCTGTGGGTGGAGATACTCCAGCCCGTTCTTATTCCCAGGGCGTCAAATACCGACGCTCTGTCACGACTGTCGGCGTGTGATACCACCGCATGAGGCACCCTCTAGCACCAGTATGAGACGCACCGGGCTTTCTGTTAACTACAATGTAAAGCCATCCACAGCAACAGTAAACGCTCAGCGAAAGAGTGTCGGGAGTGACAATGGTGACGTAGATTAAAGAGCGAAAAGTCACACTAAGGGCGGACGGTAGCGGAGGTGGATGGGTCCAACAGACACAAGGCTTTCATCCAGGAGACTGTTGTTCGTGTCCTGTGTTCACAACGTCAAGTCATTTTAGACACTTTCACTTTACAAACTTTGTCATTTTTAGCCCAACCGTGTTGTTTTTTCCTAAACCTAACTAAGTGGTTTTGTTGCCTAAACCTAAAAGGAGCGTGACAAAGTTGGGATGAGAACGTGTTGGATATAGGACATATGTGACATAGGAAGGGGAACCAAATCTGAACGGCTTGTTGAATCACATGTTTTCAGGTAGCCCACAAAAACACTGTCTGGGTTGTCTTATTTCATAGTTTATGGGTTGGTTGGCACTCCAGAGTCCCAAATGTGTGTACACAAGCACTGAAAAAGTGGGTTTTTTATGATATGTCCCCTTTAACTGATATGTTCTTTACATTGTGTTTGTTTTTGGCTGTTTCAAAGCCTTCTTCAGACAGCCAGGGACATACTTCTGGTAGAAAACCCCCACCGTTAGTAATTTGTATGTAATGTAAACATGCATCTTACAAGCCAACAGGCAGTTAAGTGTTTGACCCTCAAAACATATGTTTTTTCGGCGGAGTATTCCTTTAACTACAGCCTTATTGACACTAAACCTTACTGATGTGAGCACCAGCTGAGCCAGCTGTTTATGTTGGATGTTTAGTTTTTGTGAGGCGCAGCAACAGGGTATATATACAGTATATATATATATACGAACATCCAAGCGCTTTGGAAACTTGAGGTATAGCTTCACCTTCAAACCTCATTCTGTATTTATTAACAAACAAGTAGCCCGACAGCAGCCTTATCCACCTTCACACACCTGATATATCAGTTTTTTTGGCCTCAGATGTTTCTACAAAGCAGGCATGTACACAGACATTCAGGGCCACAAGATAAAAAAAACTATACATTAAAAGAATTATTTTTGTGATTGCCATGAAAGCGTTAATAAAAGTTATTATACATTAATGTTTACATCCTAGAGAGTGATGAGCCAAAGCAGACGGACATCTTTGGATCTGTGCACATGCCTGCTAAAGAATATAGATAATGTATTTATATATTTATTGAATAATGATCAGTTTTCTGGAGTAGCGAAGTGTTCTTGTGCTGCTAAATAGACTTAGATGCCTCATCCGCAATTTACTTCTTACCTCTTACACACACTATGTGAAAATGACTGAATAGATGCAGTTCAGGTAAAACGAGAGCACATGAACAGCTCGTCTGCATGTTGCTTTTCTTGCTGAATGGGGGGTTTTGTATTTAGCTCCACTGCTGTTTTGTAGCTGTCGTGTACTGTGCACTACTCTGAGCGAGGTGTTGATATTCATCTCTCCGTTGGCGGGGAGGGAGAACAGTAAAATGTGAATTAACTGTCAGAATGTATTATCTTTACCATGTTTACAGATGCAAGAATGTGAAAAATACCTTAAAAAATGTTGTATTTGATTTGTACATTCCATGGCTTGTGTCAAGTGCCTCAATAAATGACTGTCTTAACAAAAGATAAGTTCAACTTCTTAATGAGATGCTGCCTTCACATGTTGACTTTAAAGGGTCAGGTACTGGTGGTAATTAAAGGTCCCATATCGTGCTCATTTTCAGGTTCGCACTTGTATTTTGTGTTTCTACTAAAACATGTTTACATGCTGTATTGTTTAAAAAAACCTTTATTTTCCTCATACTGTCTGCCTGAATATACCTGTATTCACCCTCTGTCTGAAACGCTCCGTTTTAGTGCATTTCAACAGAATTGCAACGGAATTGCGTTGAAATGCAAAACAAACTGCCAGGTTAATGCAGGTAATGATAAATAGAGCATACAGCAAATAAGTCCAACATAGCACATGGTGGTGCCATGCAGAGGAGAAGGAGCCCAAAGACACTCAGAATGAGGCGGGTCTTATAGACTAGAAACAGCTGCGTCCAATTCCTTGATGATCGACCTCCAGCTTCAACCAACCAGGAACCAGTACCACTGAAAGACAAATTACACAGCACACAAAAGCCATGACGGAGGCCCTGGGGACGTCACAATGTCCACTTGTTTTGTACACTTTTATTTATTTTTATTGATTTAACCTTTATTTAACCAGGCAAGTCAATTAAGAACAATTCTTTTACAACGGGGGCCTGGCAAAAGACAAAGCGTCTTGAGAGAAGAGGATGGGATATACTATAGGGATGCAGCTATCGATTATTTTAGTAATCAAATACCGATTATTCCATCGATTAATCGAGTAATCAGATAAAAAATACTTTTGCTTTATTAAGGAACAACAGTAAATATACAAATGAACAAATGATTGGTTTCCTTTTCAGAAAAATTTACATTTTTATTGCTTGATAAATTGCATACAATAATATTATTTATCAAAACTAAACCTATTTAGTACATTTACATGTCATTTTACTTTCTGGCTTTTAAATGAAACATTTTCTGAAATGCAGACAAATAAATAAAAAAAGAAAAATTCAAATTGCTTTAAAAGGTACAGATCTATATATATCTATATATACAAATAGATTTTATTTTATTTTATTCCTTTCCTATTTTTTTCTTGTGTATATTATTATTATTATTATTATTATTATTATTATTATTATTATTATTATTATTATTATTATTATTATTATTATTATTATATCTTTTTATCTATTATCAATTTTTTGTATATAACATGTTTTTCCTGTATCTATACTGGCTTATTTTATATTAATATTAGGTTTGTTAAGTTTCTTTGTACCGAGAATGTTATTATTGAGGACGTTTGTGAATGTTTGTTCCGTTGTTTCAAAATTAACAAAAAAACAATAAATATAGTATTGAAAAAAAAAGGTAAAGATCTTATGGATCTATAAATTTAACGAACTGTAATGAGGTGTTCAAAATTCATATTGTCATTGTTCTGCAGCTGTTTCACCATCTCACACATTTTGCATCAATCAACAGCACAATAAAAATCAGGCATTGTTTCAGTGTGACGTTCATGAGTATACTTTTAATTTTGTCACTTTCTCATACAGAGACCGCTGGAATCGGGACAGATATTTGTCTTTTAATCAGCCTGATCACAAATTTGCTTGATTAATGAATAACAAACTCATGCAATTTGGGTGTAATAACCCTTTAAATGATTTCTTATTCGGCAGATATATTGTTCATAATGTGCAAAAAAGCCTCAGTAAGTGGTGATGACAGTAATCGACCACTAGGTTGCAATATAACAACGGCAATGTGGTTTACATAACACAAGCTGGTGGATGGGAATCAAAGATCCAGATGCATTAGTTCACTGAAACCTGAAATATTAAAAGAAACAATCTGCATTTACAAAACATTTGTCTACAGATTTTTCCTCATTATCATTTAGATTAAATGTGAAATACTATTAAACAAGCTGGACAGAAAACAGCTCCCCTGATATCTAATTTAAACCTAAACAAGGTCAATATTTTGGTAAAGGTATGAGCAGGACCATGATGTCCATACAGATGTTACACCAGAGTGCATCAAAACAAGCATGTGTGTGCTTGTAGTCAACATCATTTCTGCCATCAGCGAGGTTACTGAACTGAAGCCGGAGCACAGCTTTGATCTGTGTGTGTGTGTGTATATGTGTGTGTGTTTGGTGTCTAAGCAGAACCGTCCGATCACAATACCCTCACAGGGACGTCGACACCCGGTCCATTCATGCATTAGCTTACCGAGAGCGGAGGCAATTTATGCAACGCATTTAACATTCATCCGAGGTGTGCATATATTAAAATACATTTGCGTGGAAGTATCTTTTAATGAAGCCCTTGGTGTTTGGGTCTTACACCTGAGTGAGCTTTTCAAAAGCCATATACACACAGTTATCATGGCTTTAATGTTGTTGTTTTTAAAGTGTTTTTCTGTCACACAGCCTCAGTTTGGTTTGTACATTATCTGTTTTCTGCATTAGACTGTTTGATTTCCTAGTTACATATGGCTGGAATCAGCATTTTAAGAAGGAAATTGCAGCGTAAACTAAAAAAAAATCTGTTTTTATGACCCAACTATCTGCTTAGACACTAAAAAGATGAGTAACAAAAAGGTTTAAATCCCTTTAATGTTCATTAAAGCAAAGATTCTACGAGGAACTTTTTATTTTGTGTTGATTTTGGCGTTCCCTGTGGACAAAAGCGGTAGCGTTTCCGATCACCAGGGTCCCTTTAGGAAACCTTACATTTTGCTTAGTCCTGGTTCTGGTTCTCCTGTACCTCCCTTCCCTCCAGCAAGCCCAGCAATACGGCCTCGGTCTGCTGGAGCACCGAGCGCAGAGCTCTCAACCTCCCGCCGGAGCTCCGACTGCAGGTCGAAGGCGGCAGCGAAGCCGGATCTGGGTCTGTCCGCGGTGGGCTGGTCGCTTTCTGGTGAATCTGCATGATTTCATCTGATGTTACGCAGAAACCAACCTGGTGGCACTGATGACAAGCATTAAGAATAACTATATAGAAATAGCCAATATTCTCGCTGATGGTCTCGTTTACTTATGCAGGGCATATATAGACATAAGTATTTAATTGAGACTATTAAACCAGTTAAAAGTTCTTTGTATTGACTTTAAACACATTGGAAAATATACTTATTAAATGTTTCGCTGAGAATTAGGTGAGAAGATTGAAACCACTTTCAGACATGAGAACTGTATCGAGCTTCTCATCTCATTCTTACAATAAAGACACAATAAAGTAGCTGTAATACTGATATAAAAGGATTGTTGTATTACACATTTCATTTGTTCTGTATGTTTACAAATCAGTTTGTTTGATGCTGCCTTCAAACAGAACTCATGAGGTTGACTGCTTAATGTGTTTGCTTAGTAAAAAGTAGCTTTCTTTAACATCATCATCCCATTAGATGTTGCGTTTTAGACCACCTGATGAATGTTGAATTTCCAATATTTACTCTTCTTTTAGCTCTAATTTGGTCTCCACCATCTCCTGAGAAAAATATCTGGCTCTTTAGTTAAATTTATTTGATAGTGAAGCAAATGAGTTTAATAATTCCCAAAATAGTAGAATTATTCCGTTATTATTCCTGCCTCTCTTTGATTTGAGTCGAACAATATTGTAGAGCCGCCTCTTTGTCTGACCTGAAAGGGAAGCCGGACCAGGACAAACAGGAAAACAAAGCACCCTTTCATGCCAACACAAACACACACACACACACACACACAAACACACACGCACACGCACACGCACACACAGACACAGATATTCTCCGCAGACATAAACATGTGTCGGCTGCCGTGTGTGACCTCGCTGTGACATGATAAATGACCAAATCAGAAGCGTAATGAAACGCCGCGCATTCGCCTGCTGCTGCTTCCCTATGTATGCATGTGTGTGTGTGTGTGTGTGTGTGTGTGTGTGTGTGTGTGTGTGTCAGAGTGCCCAGGACCTCAATCAGAATCACAGGTGACCTGGCGTCTCGCTGAGCCTCTTACGTTTTACAAGAGCAGATAATTACCAGTGACCCCCCACCTCGAAAAATCAACCAAGGTGAGAAAGCCGAGTGGCGTTGAAGAGGAAGAGGAGAGATGACCTTGAAACTTCAACTATATTTAGGTCACCTTTAATGGTCTCCTCTTCACACCTCCTTTACTTCTCTCCCTCTGTGTTAGCCTTTAACCTTTCTTCACACACTCTTGACCTCCTTTAACTCTTCTTCCCTTCCTCCCTCCGTATACCTGCAGGAGTCTGATCGTTATCTGAGAAATACTCTGCTGATTCAGACATAAACCTGTCAGCATGCCCGACCTGTGAAGACTTGTTCTCACTAGATAGTACAATACTATCTGTGAGATTGAGGCTGACTTGACTCCTCATATACAGTATTTAATAAGGTTTTTTTAGGTCAACGTATCCTCATACATCGGTTCGTATGATATCTTACGAACTTATTCTTCATTTTTTGTGCATTTTTTTTACAAATGTCCAGCAACACGTGTCAACTTCCGCTCGATACATGCATACAGTCTTTTCAAAATAAACTTAAGTCTTCACAGGAAACAACGTGGTTAAGTTTAGGCAACAAAACTACTTAGTTGGGTTTAGGGAACGATTGTGGTTTGGGCTAAAAAAGCTACGGAAGTGGCTTTACTTATGTACGGAAGTTACGTAACAAATAAGTCAACGTTTGGGTTAAAATAACTACGGAAGTGCCGTTACTTATTTGTTACGTAACTTCCGTACTTAAGTAACGCCACTTCCGTAGTTATTTTAACCTAAACGTTGACTTAAGTACGGAAGTTATGTAATAAATAAGTCAACGTTTAGGTTAAAATAACTACGGAAGTACCGTGACATAAGTACAGAAGTTACATAACAACTAAGTCAACGTTTAGGTTAAAATAACTACGGAAGTGGCGTTACTTAAGTACGGAAGTTAGGTGACAAATAAGTCAATGTTGACTTCTGGTTTCACACGGGACACAAACAGCGACCTCCTGGGCGAAAGTCGCTGTTTTTGACCCACCCATCCACCTTGACGTCCAACCTACGCGGCATTTGTCACTGTTTATACTTCCTGCGACATGATTACGTACGAATTGATTTTGTGGGGTATATACGAATTACATTGCATTTCTTTTTATAGGTAAAGTTAAGCGTGTATGAGAACAGCTCGATTAGGTAGTGACTGGACTGAGATCTAATTTTCAAGGCAGTCCTGAGTACATAAGATATAAATTGTGTGTATTTGAATGGTTATTTTATCGGGATAAGTACATATTGAGTATTGTTTCATTTAGCTAATGCATACATAAAAAGCAAATACATACAACAACGTGCATTCCACTTTATTTCTTTGACTGATTTGAGAGATTTGTGTTTAAAGTGTATTTTACAAAACTTAAATATTAAATAATATGCAACTCAGCTTTGGCAATAATGTAACTTGTGCCAATAAAGCTTGAAGATGAATTTCAGCCAGAATAAAACAGTAAAATCTCTGTCAGCTACGCCGGAGGGTGACGTTACACAAGAATAACAAACCAACCAACCACTTTCCTTCTCCGTCACACACACAACCATCAAAATATGCACAGACATGCACATGCATTGCTTGCACACACACACACACATGCGCACACACATTTATGCACGCCCACGCGTACAATCTTTGTCTCATGAGAAATGGTATTAATACCTGGCAGGCTTTAAAATGTCAGCCAGTCTCAAACAAGGTGCACAAAGACCCAATTTATTTATGGATCTGACACTTCTCATGTCTATCTGCTCTCCAGCTATTTTTGTTTTCAAAGTGTGTCTTTACAAGGAGGAGGAGGAGGAGGAGGAGGAGGGGCGGTAGATGAAGATGCAGACAGACAAACTGACCGAGTGCTGGGAAAGGTGTGTGCGTGGGGCCGGCAGCCAAATAGATCAGCCAGCGAAGCCCCGAGGAGTTGGTATTTTAACCCACACTTGGGGGTAAAATGTCCCCTCAGGATGAGTCTTCCATTCCTGACACATGGCTGTGATCAAAGAGTCGCATCGGGTGATAAAAATAACACAGATGTGGGCTAATCACAAGTCTGCATTCACTCCGCCCTGATAGCTGCTTTCTAACATGAGCTGATGGAGGTTATTTACTCTCCCTTCTGTCTGCTTCCTTTTGTCTTTTCATTGTCTCCTCTCTTAGTATTCACCTCCACAGTCTCTCTCACACACACACATATTAGTCCCATCTCCAGAGCTGTTGACTCATTGAGTGATGATTACCTGTTTAAACATCTGTCCACAGCCGTGTACACAGCTACACACACACACAGTGCCATGTCTGATTGTATCCCAGACAGCCAGTAACATCAGTGTCTTTTTCACTTTAAGATTTAAAGACCTACTAATGCGGCATTCACACACATTTATTAACCTTATAATAATGTAGTGGAATGCTGCAGGAATGAGCCCTAAACACGGAAATGAGTTCGCGTTTTAGCACTTCTAGTTCCCTTGTCTGGAAGTCAATGTGTTTTTAGTTAGATGCCTGAAATAAGGTCTGTTGTTGAGATTTTAACGTTTTGTTCTACGATATAAAATACATAAAAAGATACTCCACTTGTGAATTTTGAAGGTTTTACGTGTCTTAAAAAAGGCGGTTGCTAACAAGTGGCTAAATGAGACTACTAAACGTCATCACGCCGACTCGTCCTCATTTACAGCCTCGTTGTTTATACTCACGCTCATGCATTTATAGCCTAATGTTAGCTTTTTACTTCTGGCGATTACATTTACACTTCAAAAATCATAAAAGTGTTCGTTTGTGGAGAATATCTTACGGAACAAATCGTGTAAATATCATAAACGTGTGTTTGCCACAGAGCTTATTTTCTGCAATAACCCAAACCATAATGGAAAAATCCCCTCGGATTTTGTTGAGGGAACCAGGGCGATGCTAACTTTCTGGTTGGCCGACAAAAATACGTCATCCCTGCAGCGCTCTATACTGGAATTATATATTTAATGCATGTACTGTTTATCTTAATTATTCTGAATCAAATGAGAATTTGTTTTAGCTGCATGCTGCCTGCAAATTGAATTTGTAATGTTGTATTGCTGACAGGATATTCAGTTTCATTATGTTGAGCAAGTCAAGTGATTAAGGTCAAAGGGAAATTGTCGCTCATCGACTAACAACTACCTTCAGTGTCATTTTAGGAATGACAAATAACTGCTACAAAAAAAGGACCAGAAAATAGACGACCTAAAGGCCTTCAGACACAGGGGAAGTGGGGAATAAACAACATGAAAATGTGAGACACTCACCTGCAAATATTATATGTCAAGGGCTTTTATTGTGAAAGGTAAGAACAAAAGGTGTGGACCTGGTATGCGCTGCCTTTGTCTACTTTGAAGTTAAAGTTTGCAGTCCTGGTTTAGACTGCGGAAGCCTCTGTGTTGTTTCATAAATATAGGTGCAACTCAACCGGTTCCGCTCAATGTGATTGGTTGATGCCTTTATTCATGGTGCGAAAGGTCAGAAAAATCTACCTTGTTGTGGTAAAAAAACATGTTGATTTTTCACCGAGTAAAACACTTCTTCCTAACTGGATGCGATGTTAACGAGCGAACATCAGATTGTTTCAGTTTTTCCCAATGAATATGTCCTAACCTGCTCCATGCATCAGCTGTCACTTGTTTGAAAAAAACGCTCGCCCTGGCTCTATTTATGCAAAGTTTTGCGCACCTCCAACCTCTTTTCACTGATCAAAATCAACGCTGACAGTTAATCAATATCACTCTCTCTATGTAATTGAAAGTTACATCGCTCGTTGTTCATCTGGAGAATTTCGCGCTTCATTGGCCAGAGTTTCGCTCGGTCGCTGCATGTTAGGAAGAGGTGTAATATTCACGTTTTGTGTGAAAGTATTCTTGACAAAAACAACAAATCGCTAAAGATGCACTAATCATTATTTTTAGATTAAAAATTCAAGCCAAGTGATGCCAATTTTATTTATAAAGCCCAATATCACAAACCACAAGTTTGCCTGCTTTACAATATGTACAGCAATACGACACCCTCTGTCCTCAGATGCTCGATTCAGATAGGGAAAAACTCCCTAAAAAAAACATAGACAGGGAAAGAAATGGAAGAAACCAGTAGATGTCGTGTGTACAGAATAGACCATGTTACGCCCCACCCTTGGGCACTTTAACACTGACCCAAACCAAACACAGAAGACACCTTTAAAACTCTCAAATCCATGGGATTTATTAACAAGAAAATATTAAAAGACAATATATCAAGTCCTAAGCTGAGAGGCAGCAAAACCAAAAGTCCTCTCTCTTCTTCTGCTGGCACATGAAGCTTCTAAGCACCTCCTTCCCAACCTCGTTTAGTAAATGCAGCACACCTGGCCACCTTGTTGAGCAGTGCAGCACACCTGGGCAGAGATACTGGAGAGGGAAAAGGGACAGCACAGAAAACACATACATTTTAATGCTACCAGACCGTTACGTATCTCTGCCTTCGACACAGCTGACCTGGCAACGCAGACTGTAACTTGTAATGTTCCTGTAAGAAACTTTTTGTAATGCTTGCTCATCTCTGGTTCCCTTCACGTGCCTCTGTTCCCCAGTTTTAGGATGCGTTGTTTTAAAATTTGCATTCTTCCTTTAGGGCATATCATTTGTAAGCATGAGCACTTGTGAGCATAATATTGTTTTCTAATTACTATGCAGATGATGCAGCTTTGTGTCTAGCTGACACTCAGTGACGCTGGCACACCGTGGTTTGTTGTTTCTCAGATATTAACTGTTGAATGTCTCAGAACTCCCTCCAACAAAATCAAAGATTTAACACGGTAATGTTTAAGAGTCTTTTATTTGTCAGGTCGAGATGGTTCAGACTTCTTTTAGCTGTAGATCATCTCTAAAATTAGGGGGTTCATTCGTAGGCTGCCCTTCAGAAGGTTTTCTATGCTTTTATCTTTAATCACAGATTATTGTAACTCCCTGCGCTCCATACTATCAATACCATTTCATCCCTGCGAGGCTTTTATCTATCTCATACAGTAGATGGATCATATTATCTGTATCATTTACTGATTAATTTTTCAGTTTAAGAGCTTCTGCGGTTTAAAGCCCAAGAGGAAGTAGGCTTTAGCAGTCAGGGTATTATAGTATTTCCTTTTCGTTCTTGCAAAGTCTTTTTTATAATTCTTTAAAAAGCCTATTTTTATTTAACCTAAAGGACAATTTATCCCTCTTTTTTTTCAGTTCTCTTGTTCTGTTTTATCACTTATCACAAAAAATTGAGTTTCAGAGACTTGTTTCTGGCATTCTGGTGACTTTTAAAGAATAAAAATAACAATATTAAGTACACTGCAACAGCAGTTTTATGTTAAACTTTTTATTCTACCTTTAATTCTCAGGAAAGAAAACTGAATAATTCGCCCCTCTGGTGTGAACTTGGAGTGTGAAGCTCTGGCATAAACTAATATTCATCAGATTTTATTACTTTTTTGCCCCTGCTTGAGTATTTCTTTCTCTTAGTTCTCTCCATATCTCTCTCCCTGAAGGCCCTTTCAAACACAACGCGACAACGGCACCGCTGCACTCTGAAACCGTTATTTCCAACGGCTTGCGCCACGCCGCGACGGCTTTTTGCTACATCGAGCAAAGCCCAACTTTGGGCACTGAACCCAGTTCCCGCAGCTCAAACATGAGCTCAAACTACGCTGTGTTTTGAGCGTAGACTACTTTCTTCCGCCGGGAAACGACATTTGGTGTAGCTCTATTGTCGTCCGGGTGGAAACAAAATAGGGAGTATAGATGCTGTACAGTTTCAGAAACAGGTTAAGATAACAAAAAGGAAATTAAGTGGGAAAATTTGTCATAAATCGGGAGAAATGCGGGAGAATTGTCACCCCAGGAGGAAACCGGGAGAGGGCAATGAAAAACGTTAGTCTCCCGGGAAAATCCGGAGGGTTGGCAAGTATGATTTAAGAGCTTCTACAGTTTAAAGCCCCAGAGGAACCAGTCTTTAGCAGCCATGGTACTATAGTATTTCCTTTTCGGTCTTGCAAAGTCTTCTTTAAAAATCTTTAAAAAGCATATTTTTATTTAACCTAAAGGACAATTTATCCCTCAGCTTTTACTTCTCTTGTTTTTTTTTACTTGTTTCTTTTGTTATTTTTGTCCTTTATTTCATTGACGTTGAGTGATTACCAATTTTTCACCACTTCACTCTTTTCAGTTCTTTTATTGTGAAAAACTGAGGTCCGTAAGCTCCCATGCTTGGGGTTGAACTCAATTAGTAAGGTTATTTTTTTATCCGTTTTGTACACTTTTCAGTCAGAAAAGTTTATTGACATGAGAATACAGCGCAGTAGTAGAGTTAATGTTGGGCGTCTTGGCCTCATCACACACTGCAGCGTGGATGTAAGCCCACAGAGAGAGAGAGAGATTGGGGAGTGATGATAGCAGACATCTTCCCCACAGAAGACTGGAGTCGTACAGGTGGATGCTGGGTGGAGGTGGGGCTGATTAAAAGCTAAGCGGCAGAGATACTTTCAGAGAGTAATGAAGCAACGGTAGAATGAAAACGGAGTATTCTGGAGACCTCCCAAGAAAACAACAGCATCAGTTGTGTTTTTCAGGACTTGTGTTTTTAGAGAATTGGGACTAGTCTGGAGCAAAGCTGGAAGAAGTGTGATGTTTTTATAGAGATGTTGAAGGTCAGGATGGGTAGTTGGGTCAGATTTTCACATGGGAGAGTAGTTTTTTAAAAACTTATCCACCTTAACTTACTTAGTTTTTGTGTGTCTAAACTTAAATAAAACTTGACCATAGCTATGGCTGATTAGAAAAAGCTAATATGGAACATATTTATTGGTTATTTGAAACCGTTTTTGAAGGCAGTAAAAACAATAAACAAGTCGTCACATCAGAAAACTTTTCATATATGTGCATGTATTTTTGGAGGGCAACAACAAACAGCATATTTTGTGGATTAGTTCGGAGGACTTGTTGGCATTTGAGCGGCTTAAAGGAATACTTTGACATTTAGGGAAATACACTTATTCACTCTCTGGTGGAGAGTTAAGCCCCTCTCCCACTGGACAACAAACCCACTAACACCCACTAACATCTGGCTTTTGTCCTTAGAGGGAAAGGTTACAATCACCATTCATTACGAGACAAATTACTTTGCAGTAGTCACGGGTATTTATCGGCTCCAGCTCCGATCGGCAATGACTGAAGCATGACACCCTAATTTTTCTATGTGACACGCGTTGAAGTGAATGTATAATAAATAAAATCAACAGGGATTTGGACAATTATTATAAGGTACAAAACATATAATTTATATGCTTTCTTTTAAAGCCACCAGACTCCATTGACGGACACAGTGATTTTACCTCACTGATCGTCAAAACACTCTTCATTCAAACTTGAAAGAAACAAAATATAACTCATCCAAACCATCTTTGTTAGTCGTTCCACTGTTCCAACAATCACTTCCTCTGCTTTGGTCGAAATAAACCCTTAATTCACAGAGTTAGGTGTGAAAGAAACAGCCATTATATCCTCTACTCAAAGCCACCAGACTCCATTGACAGAAACAGTAATTTTACCTCGCTGATCGTCATAAAACACACTTCAAATAAAACTCATCAAAACCATCTTTGTTAGTCTTTCCACTGTTCCCAAAATCATCAACTCTGGTTTGAGAGTTTGAAAGAGAGACTGAATAAATAAGATATATATATAAAAAAAGAAGTACCATTTTTACCGTTGACTAGCCCTGCTTTCCAGCACATTTATGACAATGAATGTGACACAACAGAAAAAACAGAAAAGCTACTCGTCTACTGGCAACAGGAAAAGGAGTCTATCGACCAATTTTAGAGGGTTCTCCCGTGTTTAAAAAAACTGCATATATGTGCTAATTTTGTTGGAAAAAGGGTATATGATTGATGAAGATTGATGCCACCCTAGGATATGAGAATCTTGTCAATCTTCTCATCTAACTCTTCGCCAAGAAGCGAAATGGAGCCCCATATGGTGAAGTGTGCATTGGATGTGTGTTACACAGAGTGGATTATGGATGCAGCAGCAGAAACTTGAGGGGCCTGATCCGGTTCGCAGGCTTGGCTCTCTATTAACTAAATGTATATTCTGAGCCATGTTGCACAACTAAAGCCTGAAAATAGCCCGACCTTCCGGCATAATAACAGAATTGTCAACTAGGAGGATGATTCACCAAACATGCCAAGACCTGGAGGACCGTCGTCTTGCCTGAAGTCTTTTGAGTGGCCACAATGTGAAGCGCTGTCCGTGGTGCTGAATCCTTTGCCAGGCTGTTTTACACACGATTAGGGCGGCAACTAAAGTCTTTTCATGGTGGAACAATCTGTTAATGATTAACTAATTGTTTAGGCGATGAAATGTCCAACAGGTCCTCCAAATTGAGCAATAAAATACAGAGTTTGTAGACACAGGTTTTCTGATCTGACGGCCCTATAGGCAGGACAACATAAATTGTCATTGACAAAAGAAGTTGAGTGTAGGACAAGCGAACAGCGCTCTCTCATGTCTCTGATGTTTTGTTTGAACTTTGCTCCCAATGGTTCCCAAGAGCCATAATTTCTACAGCAGTTAGAGGTTGTTTTTGGTCATGTGTTTGAAATGACTCATGGTATTGTTTTTCCCGGGAGGAGAGTCTCAAAATATCATGAAATAGTGAAAAATGCACATTTTCCCAGATCCAAAGATGATACCTTCAAATTGTCTCTTTTGTCCAACAAACAGGCTTTCGTCCAGGAGACCGCTGTTGGTGTCCCGTGCGTTAAGTTTCACTTTCACGTTACAATCAGCTGTTCATTCGTGTCCTGTGTTCACAACGTTCAGTTTCATATTCACTTTACAAATGTAGTCATTTTAAGCCCAACCATGTCGTCCTTTCCTAAACATAACAAACCGGTTTTGTTGCCTAAACTTAAAGGGACGTTGATGGGCGTGACAAAACGGAGGTATGTGACAAGTTGGGATGAGAACGTGTTGATATAATTGTGAACCAGGACGTGCAGGGCTGCTGCTAAGGAAGTCAGATGACATAGCTTAAAGACCGACAATGTCTGCATATGGAGGAGGTTGGGTTGGATGCATGGATGGATGGGTCAAGAACTTAACTTAACGCTGCCTGCCTAAGTTACATAACAAATGTAGTTATTTTAACCCATAACCACAACCTTTTCCTAAACCTAACCAAGCAGTTTTGTTACCTAAACACTACAAGGGCTTGCACAGGCACACTAAACGCTCATGTTGCTGGGTATTCGGAAGAGGACACAAGAAAAATGACAAATAACTTTTCTTAAGATCATACGAACCGCTGTATATTGATTTGTTCCTTAAATGATTAATTAATCATACAAATTGTAACTTTTCCTTTGTTAAACTAATTGTTTCATTCACGACAACCTCAGATGTTAATACTACACAATGAGTATGTTACCAGTCGGCAGCCTCTGGTTCTGAAAAGTGAAGCCAATGCTGAAGTGCCTTAAACTTGCATTCTTTCTAATTGCCAGCAGGGGGCGACTCCTCTGGTTGCTAAAAGAAGTCTGATTGTATAGAAGTGATGATTGATTTATGACCTCAGTAAACATTGTAAACATGAGTTTATGGTCTCAATCGCTAGTTTCAAGTCTTCTTCAATACACCATGATGTTCATTTAGTAAATTATGGTCCCATTTAGAGTTAAATAGACCATAAAGCAGGGTATGCTTTAGGGCGGGGCTACCTTGTGATTGACAGGTCACCTACATGGCGTTGTCTGGGAGTTGTCCGTGTTTTCGTCTTACAACTTTAACCCTTTCACAATGTGTTTTCAGTTCATGAAAGTTAATTATAACCTTTTTAGTCAGCGATCGGTTGTGCTTAGCTCCACTTTCTCGTGTCTCTTCCAAAAAATGCCAAACTTGAGGCTCCAAAACCACAGTCCTCAAAAAACCAATGGGTGAAGTCACGGTGTCCACTTATATACAGTCTATGTATGTATGTTACGCGTTGAGCTGCAGATGTTCCTGGCAGAAGCTGCACATACAGAGGATTTGTCGACAATCTCAGAAGAACCAAATGTTGTATCAGCACACAGTATTGCTTCTCAACAAATCCACATCTCACAAGACATATGCAACATAAATCCTTGTGGACAACAACTCAAAAAATTGTAGAATTAATTATTTGCCAGCAAGCTTTTCCCAGTCAACATAATTTAGTTTCTCGCTGAATCAATCTGAGTTAATCTGTGGCTCCGATCGGGGCTGCTGGCCGGAGAACATATGTTCCCTGCTGGCTGCTTTACAGCTGCTGAGAGAGAGAGAGAGAGAGAGAGACTATATCCTTTGAAACATCTGTCCTCTATTGTCTGCTTCCATTCATCAGAGGTATCACCGTATCTACTACACACATCTAATACAGATATAGATGCCTCAGTCACACGTCTCACATCTCAAACACTCTATTTTAACACTCGTCTGTATTTATAGCGCTGTGTTAAAAGGCCTGTCACCTGACCGAGCTGCCTAGTGAGCAAAAAAGAAGAAAAACAGCTTTTATTAGGAGTGATGGTAACCTGTGAAAGACAGCGCTCTTTAAAACTATGAAACGCCTGTCCGACGACGTGAGTGAAAGAGGGGAGGTGTGCAAAGCGAAATTGTTTGTCTCTCCTCCGCGAAATTACTGTCACAAGAAAGCCATGAAGAGAGGGGGGAAAAAAGTGAGAGGGAGTCAGACAGTTTTCTCTCTCTCACAGTCACACTCGGCATTACTTCCTCCTCTCAGCACACAGACACACTTATATGCATGTCAACACGATTCCAGTCAACATTACTTAAAAACCATGTGTTTTCTCTCTGCAGAACGAAAGGTGAATTATGATTCTTTTTCAAATTTCCCCCTCCAGCTTTATCAGTTTCCTCTCAGGCAGATTGGCTTCACAATGAGCACTTTGATCCGTGAATGAGACGGACAGCAGACAATACCGAGAGACACATTTGTTATGGGGTGAATAGCTCTTCCGGGTTCATTGTCATATTTGCTCTCTTTGATTTTCACTGGCTTGCGTGTTTGCCCTGTCGATAATCCGAGGTAAATGTGGTGTTTGTCGGCTCGACTTTTTCTTTATCGATTCACTCCGTTTGGAAAAAAATGCTGCAAATAGATAAAACACGAGCAAATGCTCACAGTACATATCCAATATCTCCATTAATACCACAATCATACTATCAGAATATGAAAATTAAAGAGGCCCTATTATGCTCATTTTCACATGCATACTTGTATTTTCTACTAGAACATGTTTACATTAGGGCTGTCAATCGATTAGAATATTTAATCCCGATTAATTGCATGATTGTTCATAGTTAATCACGATTAATTGCACATTTTTTATCAGTTAAAAATTTACCTTAAAGGGAGATTTGTCAAGTATTTAATACTGTTATCAACATGAGAGTGGGTAAATATGATGCTTTATGCAAATGTATGTATATATTTATTATTGGAAATCAATTAACAACACAAAACAATGACAAATATTGTCCAGAAACCCTCACAGGTACTGCATTTAGCATAAAAGATATGCTCAAATCATAACATGGCAAACTGCAGCCCAACAGGCAACAACAGCTGTCAGTGTGTCAGTGTGCTGACTTGACTATGACTTGACCCAAAACTGCATGTGATTATCATGAAGGGGTCTGTAAAGGGGAGACTCGTGGGTACCCATAGAACCCATTTACATTCACATATCTTGAGGTCAGAGGTCAAGGGACCCCTTTGAAAATGGCCATGACAGTTTTTCCTTGCCAGAATTTAGTGTAAATTTGGAGCGACAAGCTAATATGACATGCTTTGCTGCGTTAAAAAAAAGTGAAGTTGGAACCAGTGAATGTTTGATGTTGAAAAATAGCTCAAACATCAATTGATTATCAAAATTGTTGATTAATTTTTCTTTCCAATTAAGAGTTTCTTCAGCTGTTTCACAAAGTTGGGAAAAAAATCCTACATTTTCCCACAATGCAAATCGATAGCATCAGTCATTAAAGTGTGTTCAGACGGAACATGAAGAACATTTAGAAGTGTCATAATTGTATACAAACGTCAATGGAAAGATGCAATCGAGCGCTTCACTAGGTGGCGTTAACTGAAGCGAAGAAAATGTTTGAACTTGTTTTGGACTTCCTGGAGACTTCTGAGATCGGTCAGAGTCTGAGCCGACACACAAACACACGGTGCAGCTCGCCATGGCTTGTTGGTACATTGGTCGAACAAACACAGACTATACAAACAGTCTGAACTCTTCTCATGATGAGTAAGCTGAACTTCATGTGTTAAATTGGTGGAAATTCCCCTTTAAAGGGACTAATTGTCTCAACAAGATCATTGCAATATGTGCTTTGTCTCTTTGTTAATCTACTGGCTTGTGTGTTTTCTGCCAAAGTAGATGAAATGTGTGTTAGTCTGTTGACTTTGTAAAAATGTATTCACACTGATGAAACAATAGACAGAGCCCTAGGGGTCCAGATTGGAAAAACAATGGGATTCATTTTGGACCTGTTGATGGGAAAGAGAAAGAGAGGGGGAATGAAACAGCAGAGCAATACAGTGAGGTGATTTGAGGAGAAGAAGGCAGGATACGTGACAGGATGAAGGTGAACAATACGGTGAAAACGGGAGCAAAAAGTGGGCTGGGAGAGGAGGAGGAGGAGGAGGAAGAGGAGGAGGGGTTGCTCTGAAGTGAGCGAGAGGGAGGAGAGGAAGGGAGGCAGGCTAAATCCTCACACCATTATTATCAGGACTCACATGCAGCCCCTCCTGTGATGGAGTGAGAGGAGATAGAAAGAGATAAAGAAAAGATGGAGTTAAAGAGGAAATGGAAAGCGGGATTACTGGTGTGACAGCACCGGCAGATGAGAGCGGCGGCAGTGCAACGGTGAGGGAGAGAGAGAAACTCTGGTGGGGGAAAAAAAAAACAAATCAGTGCAACAGGATGAGGACCTGCTAGTGCACAGCCGGCCCAACCTCGCACAACCTGCCATCTGTCCCGCTGTTCTCTCCGTGTCCCTGGCGCTCCCACCATCAACCAACATCTGGATCACCCTCGCATCCATATGGGAAAGAGAGCAAGGGGGGACACACAATCACACTCTCCCCTCATCCTTTTTTCATCACACAGGACCTGAGGAGACACATCATCAGGGATCCCTTTTCTGCGGAGTACCATCACTTCAGTGGCTCATAACTGGACCGGAGGAGAGGAAAACTTTTGCTCCAAACATGCAGAGGCGTGCACGGGACTCCTTCCACATCTGCCTGTGAGATTTTTCTAACTTCCCATGGATCTGCCGTGTCTCGTGCCCCCGAGCAGGGAGAGGGAAAAGGAGACAGAGGAGGTGGAGAGGGGGAGAAAGGAGGAGACGGCGGGGAAGCGTCACAGCCGCCGCTGCTGCTGCTGAAGTGTTACCGGCGTTCGTGCTCCTCCGCTGAAGAGGCATTTTATCACTCTTCCTCCCCCCCTTCTTCTTCTTCTTCACTCCTCTCCTCTCCTCATCCGACCAGCAGGGAGCCTGAGGGATACAGACAGAGAGCTAAACACCGTGGGTTTATGCACATATGCACACAAACACACACACACACTGGCTGCTCTTCTTCTTCTTCGTCACCCTCCTCTTTCCTCACTTTCCTTTCCCCATCTCGATGTCCTGTCTTCACCTTCATGACCACTTGTAAATCTGTGACACACACACACACAGAGAAAAGTGAGAGAAGGAGCGAAGAAAGAGGTTTTTTTTTGGTGGGGGAAGAGAGAGAAATCACATACGCTCGCTGTCACGTTGTGAAGTCCTCCAGGGGAAGTGTGCAGACATCCAAAGCTGCCAAACACACACTGATAACTCACATATACACACACTTTCTCTCACACAGAGACTTGGTCTAAATGCGTACTCCTACAGGTGCTGAGAGAGGCAGGTGAAAACCAGGTGAAAAAGGAAACAGAAATAGAGGGAAAGACATTTGGAGGAGAAAAGCAGTTGGGGGAAACGATGGAACAGCTGGAGTTCAAGTTGGATGACAGCAGAAAGCACAGGTAAGTCTATCACACACACACACATATATATATATACACACACTCCTTCACACTCTTTTTCTGACACTGTTTCACTGTCAGGTTAGTCGCAAGTTTATATATATATATATAAGTGTTATATGGAGCAATAGAGACAAGAAGCTCAGGAGGAATAAGAGTATATGAGTGCAGACATACTTTCAGTTTTCACGAGTGAAGAGTTTCCTCGAGAGGAAGCTCCCATCTGCTGCTGACAGAAACAGAACAGCCAGTTGTTACTATAACAGGAACTAAGAGGACATATTAGCATTTCTCTCTCTGAGGTTTAGTGGTTAGCTGCTTGTCTGGAGTGTGTTTAAGTGTGTAAGTGTGTGTGCACAATCCTTCCATACCTGCACGCTCAAGCTCGCTCACTCAATATGAGTTATGGATTATAGATGTTGCAGTTGCAGTGTTTTACTGTCGTATCAGTTATCTGGTAATGCTCATTGATTTGTCCCATAAGCTGCACGTAGCGGCTCTCGTTTTTCTCCATTAGTGACAGAAGCTTTCTGCTCCAGTTTAGATATATCATGTTGCAGCAGCATGTAACACAGTTCACAGTAACATAGAGCAGCGGTTCCCAACATGGGGTTCAGGGTCCCCCAAATGGGTCCCAAGATAAATCAAAAGGGGGTCTCAAGATGATTAGGGTCTAATTCTTGTGTTTTTTTTGTGAAATACTGGCTACTTTTACCTCTTAGGGCAACTGAAATCCTTTCCAAACATCATAGTTACACAGACCAGACCAGTGGTTCCCCAAAGAGGTCGCAATATGACAGAGTAGGTTATTAAAAGAAATGTTTCTTTCACACAAAATTGTATTTATTCTTCTGACTTTTGTCGGATTTTACTTTATACTTTCAGCCCTTCAAGTTTCTGAAAATGCTTTAAATTAAAGAAACCAGGGAAGATATGAGGAAAATATGTGATAACGATATTACTTGTGATAATAATGATCCTTTCTGCTGCTTTCAGTATTCTGCTAAAATACAACAAATTGCTTGTTGAATTAAAAAAAATGAGATGAAATTATTTTCAATATTATTTTATTGAAAAAATTTAACAGGCTGTCAGTCAATTAAAATATTGAATCACGATTAATCTCATGATTGTCCATTAATAATTGCGATTAATCATAAATAAGAGCTTTGTTAAGTATTTAACACTCTTATCAACATGGGAGTGAGCAACTATGCTTACGTTTTGCAAATGTATGTATATATTTATTATTGGAAATCAATTAACAACAGAAAACAATGACAGATATTGTCCAGAAACCCTCACAGGTACTGCATTTAGCATAAAGAAATATGCTCACATCATAACATGACAAACTGCAGCCCAACAGGCAACAACAGCTGTCAGTGTGTCAGTGTGCTGACTTGACTATGACTTGCCCCAAACTGCATGTGATTATCATAAAGTGGGCATGTCAGTAAAGGGGAGACTCGTGGGTACCCATAGAACCCATTTTCATTCACATATCTTGAGGTCAGATGTCAAGGAACCCCTTTGAAAATGGACATGACCGTTTTTCCTCGCCAAAATTCAGCGTAAGTTTGGAGCGTTATGTAACCTCCTTCCCCGACAAGCTAGTAGGACGTGGTTGGTACCAATAGATTCCTGAGGTTTTTCTAGTTTCATATGATGCCAGTAGCTTTAAAACTGAGCCTGATACAACATCCGAAAGATGTATTGCGTTAATGCGTTAAAGAAATTAGTGGCGTTAAAACGATTTTGCGTTATTATCGCATTATCTATAACAGCCCTAATTTAATGACATTTTAAAGTGCATTTTTCTGCTGATACTCTTTCAACTATAAATCCAAAAAGAGTGCAATTTCACAGTCTTTCGTGATGTGTTTATCGAGCAAGTTGACGTTGCAATGACGATACAAAATAAACAATATATTGTGAAAAAATAAGATGTTTACAACTGATGTACACACTAATAACGAGTTGAAAGTAGATTTGTGTTAAAGGGTCACAAGCCAAAAAGGCTGGAAACTACTGACAGACAAACAGGAATATGTGTGAGAACGTGCATGTTGCATCACTACATGTATGTTTTGGTAAGCGTGTCAGCGGATCTGAGATTTCGATTGCTTTACGTGTGATTGGCAGGGGGCCAAGCCGATCTAGAAAGGCCCCGTCCCGTCAACGTCACTCATGTTGACTGATACGTCCGGCCCGCAACGATTTCCTGTAAAGCTGTCAGATCTTCATGTGTGAGAGCAGGAACCCACAGAGAGATGGGGTTGCAATGTTAGCAGTTGAAACCCCCTAATTATGATGAATGTATGTGGCAGACGTGATGTGATATATTTCATAATAAGCTCTGGGGTTCATTCATATTGAGAGTTTAATTTGTATGTGGAAGGTTTATTAGCTGTGTGTGTGTGTGTGTGTGTGTTGTAGCATGAGCATGGACTTGCTAGAGCTGCACACACAAATCAAGCTTCACCATCCGTCCTAATGGAGGAGAGACGGAGGAAAAAGAAGGGTGGAGCAGTTGGTTGTCGTTGACAGAGTGTCTCTATGGTGTGTTTACTGTCATATACATAATTGTTAATGTAACTCCTTTAATGATGACTTCAGGGAAGAGTGATGGAGGTGCTCCGTTGAGCGGAGACTCATTAATCCAAAGTGTGCTGACTTGTATTAATCAATTTGTCAAATTTTTGTAAGCACATGTCCAAAAGACAATATATGGACTGAGGACTGAAATGGATGAATTAGGCGGTGATTCAGAGGAATGGAAGTGAACTTCATAGCAACGTATCAGGAAGAAAAAAAGTACATTTTAGGCGAGTGTTAAAAGATAAACAAATCCAATGAAAACACCCAAACCAGCAATGCTTTACTCCGTCTGTCAATACATTTCTTCATATTTTTTGGCCACTTGGAGGCAGCAGAAACAAGCTTTAAACACAACGTTAACATATGATACAAGCGATATTAGCATTAATATGGAGTTGTGTTTCTGAGGACTGAATGTAGGTTGAATATTCACTCTACTTTTAGCTCCGTTTTTGGTCTCAACCAACTCCAGAGGAAACTATCTTGATCTTTAGCTGCTAAATGCGAAATGCTAACGTGTTGGGCAGGTAGCGTAAAGTGGGTTTGTGAAGCAAAACAATGACATTCAATCAGGATAAACGCTCCATAGAGGTGAGGGAAACCGTAGAGTCGATGATAGTTGCCTGTGAGTTTGTCACTACGAGCGACTCCTTTCACATCCATGTAGTCATTTGATCTATTGTTAATATGGAATTATTAATTACAAGTAACAAAAACACAACCTGCCCAGATATCAGTTAGATAACCAGCATCAGGAAATGGAGTCATTGCTGCAGAATAAGTTTGGGATTCCTTGGACTGATCTCAAGTCTGCATAATTGAGGCTCTAGAGAATCCTGATGTTTCATGCAGCTGTCAGAGCGCCACGCCTGCAGTATGTTGATGAGAGGAAGGCCGTCTACTACATTAATACTAGCCCCGCTAATTCAAGCTCCCTAATTAATGCAATCAAATCAGCTACGAAGGTGCTGTATAAAAAGGTTCAAGGCAGACATGTTGATAATTCTCTGGTGGTGACGCTCATCCCATCAACTAGATCCTCTCCGCTCATTTCCTCCTCACCCCCTGGGGACTCAGTATAGGGACTCCATCATATCCCAGCTAAGTAGTTAAACGACTGAATTCTCCCTACTGTATAGACGCTATATGTCCCAGGAGGTATATGTGTGGTAATTTAACAGAGGTAAAGCATCAGCTGAACAAGTTGTCCAACAGGTTTTCTCATAATGAACAGAATGGTATTGTTTATTCTGGGCATGTGTGGTAGACAGTGTAGCAATGAATGTTGATCTTTTTTTTGCCCACTGTTATGAAGGAGTCATATTATTATTCTCTTTTAAGACACTTGAAAGTGCGACATGTTAATCGGCTTCTGGACAAACAAGAGTTTGTGTTTACACTATAGACTGTATATAAGAAGTGGACGTAGTCAACGTGACGTCATCCATTGGTTTGTGGACTGCAACTAGAAGTAACTCGACAGGGTGGAGCTAAGTACAATCAAAAGCTGACCATTAAAGTTGGGGGCGGGGTGGGAGAAGTGGATATAGTCATCGTGACGTCACCCATTGGTTTGTGGACTGCCGTGTTGAAGCCTCGATTTCGGCATTTTGGCCGTCACCATCTTGTTTTTTTGCAACCAGAAGTGACACCAAAGGGTGGAGCTAAGAACAACCAAACGCATAAACGAATAAAGACATTTTTAGGCGACCAAAAAGGTAATAATTGACTTTCGTGAACTGAAATCACACTGTGAAAAGGTTAAAGTTGTAAGACGAAAAAACGGACAACTCCCAGACTGGACAACGCCGTGGTAGCAACCTGTCAATCACAAGGTAGCCCCACCCTAAAGCATCCCCTGCTTTATGGTCTATTTGACTCTAAATGGGACCATAATTTACTAAATGAACATCATGCTGAAACTAGCGATTGAGACCATAAACTCATGTTTACAATGTTTACTGAGGTAATAAATCAAGTGAGAAGTAGGCGCATTTTCTCATAGACTTCTATACAATCAGACTTCTTTTTGCAACCAGAGGAGTCGCCCCCTGCTGGCTGTTAGAGAGAATGCAAGTTTGAGGCACTTCAGCATTGGCTTCACTTTTCAGATCCTGGTTTATACTTCATGAGCAGAGCGGTGAACAGTTCAATGGAGGAATGATTTTGCATTTATTGGATGTTTTATTTGATTCTCCGAGGCCAAGAGGCAGAAAGTACAAAGTATTATTCTGGAAAAAAAATTTTTATCATTCGATAAATCATCCATAAATCTTCTTGAGAGCTGCAGCCAATATGAGGGTTCTTACATGGGTAGAAAGAGGGCCGGTAATGGAGGATAGATGCTTCATCTATCCTCCACACTTGATGATGAAAGGTAACTAGCCGCACACTCCTCTGATGTTGTCATGCCTTTCTTTCACTCTTTTGCCAGCACTGCCACACAGTGATCCTGTTGTTCTTTCCTCCCATCATGTCTTCCACAATGTATCACCACAGCTGGATGGTTAGTTTGTTATTAACAGCACGTTGTAGGATGAATTTGGATGTGTGTAATCATATCGATGCTGACGCAGGTACAGTCTGACGTGGGTCCCAGTGAGGGAGTTTTTCCCACATAGCAGAGCAGCGCTCCGTCTGGAAATCTCTATAATAACAGACAACCTGTGCACGCACCACCACGCTCACTCACCCACTCAATCTGCACACGTGAATATCATTTTGGAAAGTAAGTGCACAAACACAACAGGATTGAAGGATTACGCATTTTTTTGATGATGTGGAGTCTGACGTTTTGCTGTCTCTCTCTCGCTCTCTTTTTGGCTGCAAGTCAGACGTCGTTTTTCATTTATTTAATTTAAAAATCAGTTAAAAAGATAAGAAGATAATCAGCTGATTGTTGTTGTGTTTGTGTGTGATTTTTAATTCAGACGCAACACATTGCGGTCCGTCCCTCGTGCTCACATCCTTTCTGTGTTGTAATCACACTCTGTTATATTGCTGCTAATCTGGAGCAGACACACCCACTCAATCAATTTCCCGACCACCACCCCCACCACACAAACACACACTGCTAATCTGAGGCCCCATTATGCTGCCTTTTTTCCAGAGATTACACTGTTAAATGTACACTTGACCTGCTCTCCGGTCGTATGATCCACCCAGTCAGCATTCGCCTGTTCTCTCGCACGCTGTTACTATCATATGCAATCATCTTCCTGTTACAACTACCTTCCCCCTCCACCTCTCTGATCTTTACATTTTGAGTTATATAATTACTTCTAAAATATTACTTTTGTTTTGTGAGTGTTTGTACAAATCGCCCATACTTGAAATTCATTGCTTTTCCTGAATTACTGTCATTTGCGTAGTACTGTTTGCAAATGCAGGGAGTTTGAATTCTTAAAAGCAAATAAAATTCAATACAGATATTGCAAACTCTTCTCAGTTTCCTCTGGTTGTTGAAAAAAAAGGAGTAATTTAAGAAATGATTTGAAATAACAAATTCTACTTAATTTGTGGCAGTGCAGCGCTGAAGAGTTTACACACTTATTTCTGCATAAACCACCAAATTAAAATGAAACCACGGGTGTAAATCTCCACATAATCTTTATTTTTAGACACTTTTTCCTCCAGACAGTAGACACACAGTGTAATTATTGTGTATATTTGCAGCTTGGTTATAAATCTACCTCAGAATATGAACATATTCTGATCCACAGATTTTTAATAATGTTACGCAACAACTTCTCACAACCCAAAGATATCAAGTTGTCTCCGTCCACAATATTAATCTCACTCTGTACCTCTCAGGTTGTAAAATTAGCTATATGCACGGCGGTTGGTAAATAAAGGAGTGGGCTGAGGATTATAAGTGTTACCTTGTTTTTTTTAGTTTTATTTAGCAGTACATAAATAAATATTCAGAGTAATTGTTTGTCTTGTATTCCACAGATTATTCAAAATACAATTGGATGCAGTTTGTCTCATGTCTGCCAATTAGAATCTGTTCCCTTTTGAGTTTTGCTGCGTGGGGGGCGGGGGGGTTGTTTGTTTTTAATCACAACCTAGCACTAGTGGGTGGTGGGTTAACGGCTGCTCTCTGCTCACATCAAGATATGATGATTCATTGGAGACAAAGTGAGTCAAAACAAGCAATCCCAGGATTTACAAGAGAAAACGAGTAAAACAGCCTCCTGCAGTGGGTAAAATCTGCATTAACTCCCCGGGGGATCTGCATAAATCATAGTTTTTATCAGAGATTTTGAGAGGTGGTTTAATGTGTGCCCTCCAGGAAACCCATGTCTCTATGGATTTGATACTACAGCTGAAATGTCACTATATGCAGATGACACTGCTCAATATATTTCTATTACATAACTCGGTTTTACAGAAAGACAATGTGCAACATCATTTACCTTTTGCATACTCAAATATCTTAAAGAAAACTTCAACAACAAAACAAAAACATTGCAATGTTTCCACATACAACGGTTTGTATGATATCTTACAAAAAGTTATTCATTTTTCGTGCATTCTCCTACGAATGTCCAGCAAAACTTCTCAATTTCCACTCGTTACTTGCACACAGTCTTTTAGAAATAAAGATTGTGCTTTGGGTTAAAATGACTACGAAATTGACGTTACTTAAGTACGGAAGCTATGTGACAAATAAGTCAAACATTGACTTCTGACTACTGGGTGAAAGTCCGGTGTTTTTGGTGTTTCGAGTTCGTTGCTCTTTATACATCCTGTTTCACAATTACGTGGATTACATAAATTGATTCTGTGGGATATATATACATATTACAGTGCATTACTTTTTGTAGATATAGCTACGAATGGTGTATGAGAACAGCCTGAAAACACACAGGTCTTTGAAGTGATCCTTAATAAAGGCAACTCCATGTCCATTATTCCAGGTATAACCCTTTATTGACTAAAGGTGCATCTATCGGTAGCACGTAATAACAGGGATGGATTGTCTTTCAAAGGTTCAAATTAGATATTTCATTCTAAGGGCACCTAAAGCCCAGGAGCTGAAAACCTTATTAAGATGAATGATGATTGATATGCCGGGAGCATGAACAGTGAGGAGAGGTGGGACACATTTAACCCAGTGTTGCTTTGAAAGAAGCTTTGAATCAAAGCTTGGGAGATGTTGTTAATTATCAGGGTGTCTCTGATGGCCACAGATGAGACCGACACTTTATATAAAACCCCCTACCAAATACATGTGTGTAGTTGGCGATCTTTATTTGCTGTAAGAAAGCCCACCTGCCTTTATTAAAGCTTCAAAGGTATTGATTCAATAAGGGAAGATCTTCAAACAGCTAAAATCTGATTGAAGCGGCCTGCTCCAAATGCAAATGTTGAAGGTTTACTTGTCGCTGTGAGTTGTATGGTGAACGCACAACAAAAAGTAGGTGTTGATCGTAGCAGTGAGTAATTTTAAAAGAGGGTTAAACAATTTTGGGGCATACTTTACGTATGGCTTTCATGTTATGTTTCTTGTTATGTATATAACTGTTAAAGCCTCAGCGAAATTACATATTTCTGACTTGCATTAGTGTATACGCATGTGGCGTAATCCACGACATTCATTTGTTTTAGTTACGACTTTGTAATAATAATACAAAAACTAATCAAAAAATAAATTATCATGTATTATTATAGATTAAGATAAGACTTCATTGATCCCCTCGGGGACTTTCACAAGCTACCCAGCAGTATATGAAATAATTAAAATGAGCTCCGCCTTTACCAGCTGCAACATTAAAGTGATGAAAACATTAATGCATCAATAATTATAATCCAAAAATATGATATCCATCACTCTAAAATGGGCCATTCTGCATAATGAGTACTTATACTATTTGTAAATTTCATACATTTTGGTGTGAATACTTTTGCAATGACGTAAAAATTTGAATGCAGTTTTTCTATAGTGTGGTATTGCTACCTTTACCAATCTGAGTACTTCTTCCACAACTATTTTTGTTGTATTTAAACTACTGATGACACCAGATGGTGTATGTACATTTAACGCGGTACCATAAACTTGTGTTAAACTTGCCATGAAGTGTGGTTAAAACTAAATAGTTATTGGTTTTTAACAACATGTGCACATGTAATTAAGTTCAAATAAAGTCACCAAAACTGGAATTTTACACGTGCACCACCAGCCAAACACGTTTACAGATTTCAACAGCAGTTAGTGTCGTAGCTTTTTCACTTGTTGTATTTTTAGGCTGATGACATCACCCCACGTGGAGCGAGGCAGGCTGAAGTAATGTAATGTAATGTAATACCAACGACGAGGGTTGAGGACCTGTGCGACAGTTTTTGGCATCCTGCTTGCAGTGTGTGCGTGTGTGTGTGCGTGTATGTGCGTGTGTGCTGAATCAGAGATGTGTAGAGATGGAGAGGTGATTACAGTCACGACACTGGGGGTTGGATTATGGAGGATTACATGCACGCATACTTGCATACACTGACACACACACACACGGTTGTCCTCATGACACAGGAGTCTAAATGCAGAGCTAATACTGTCATACAAAAGGGTCATAGAGGGAGAGAGAGAGAAATAAAGGGTGGATATGTACAGACGGATTATGTTGAATTATGTCAAAGACATCATAAAAATAAAGCAGCTTGTATGTTTGACTGTTGCTCTCTTTCCTTTCGTTCTCTCATCCCCTCCCGCCTTCTCTCTCTCTCCCCCTCCTTTCCAGGCAGTAGGCTGCCAACATGGCCATTCCCAGGGGACATCCTCCTCCCTCTCCTTGGCCTCCTCTCTTCCTCCTCCTCCTCTTCCTCCTCCTCCTCCTCTCCTCCCCGCTCCCCCTGCAGGCCCGGCCGCTCCTCCTCCACCCGACCATCAACGTGGCGGTGGTGTTCAGCGGCTCCAGCTACCAAAACGAGGTCAGAGGTCGTCTCAGCGGGGAGAACTTTGTCGACTTCCCCGTGGTGGTCAGCCCAGTGACCGTGCTGGTCAACGACACCAACCCCCGTGACCTGCTGACACGCCTGTGCGATACCATGGCAACGGAGAAGCTGCACGGCGTAGTGTTTGAGGATGACGTGGGCTCTGATGCCGACACTCAGGTAAAAAATGATTAATGCATTTTGGGAGTTTTTGATCAAATATCATCTCCAGAGTCACAGTGTTCAGTCACCCACATCCGCGTTTCCTGATGCACAAGGCAACATTTTTATGTAAAAAAGCACCTTTCCTTTCAGCTTTAATCACAAAGCGGGTTGCAAAAAAGAAGAACTATTTGAGATGCCAAGCATGTGCATCTTTGCTCAAATTTAATTATGGTGTTGGTTTCTGATTGTAAAGGGAGAAGAAGTGACAAGAAGTGAAATGTAAATAGTCCCCGAAACAGTGCTCCTACTAGGGGAAGGTGAGCTCGAAGTATGGTCATTTAATGCAACTAAAAAGTTGCATTTACTCTTCAAAATACAAAACTTCTACTACAAACTTCAATGATTTTTAGTACACAAGATTGCTGCATTACAGTAACAAGAGTAGATGTAATTTGTTACCGCCTGATTCAGCCTAAAACTTACGTTCCCATATTACGAAACTGCATTGTCAATTACATTTCAAGGGAACGTATTTTCTCCCGAATTATGTTTGTTTTTGACGAATCACAAATACGTTTCTAATCAAAGTCTGCGTAGTGAGGAGGACGGGGTGGACGGTTGGGTCAAACACATGACTTTCACCCAGGAGACAGGTGTTTGTGTCCCGTGTGAAACCAAAAGTACTTATTGTAACCCACACCATGATCTTTTACTAAACCTAACCAAGTAGTTTTGTTGTCTAAACGGTTAAAAAACTAAAACGTGCATATACACGTATGTAGAAATGTTGATATGAAACATATTTTTGGTTCAGAAACATTGAGATTCCACATATCTGGGGTTTGTAGAAACATACAATGCCAACGTTTTATTCTGGCGACTGAGTTGACTGAATACATTCCCCTCCTCAAAACACATTTAAACCTGGATTGTTTACATCCATGTTTATTTGCAAGCAGTTTTCTCTTTCACTACCTTTTCCCGGGGCACTGCTGCGTTTCTTGGTGCGTTACCTCCACCTGCAGATTGGTCTAATAATGTGAAAACCATTGGCAGGAGTGTGTATCGCGTCACCTGCGTGCTTGTGTGTGTGTGCGCACACGAACAAACAAAACGGTGCTCCATAGCGCTCCTAGTGGTCCAAAAAACTCCACACGATACTTGAAAGAAGTTCTTGTCAAAACCCCAGGAAGAGCAAATTTTCGTACTGGAATTACAACTTCCGCGTCCGTCACGTGATGCCATTGGGCCCCAAAAAGACCTTTTCCCATAGACTTACATTGGGAAAGAGACGTCTTTCATAGGAATGAATGGGAGTCCGCCTCCAACGCTGTATCCAGTTCTCTTTATACATCCATGTTTCTCATCCACGTGTCTTAAATGTTGAGACTCAAAGTTGAAATTTGAAGCATCAAATGATTGAAAGCTCCAGAAAGCTTGGCAGTGGAATGAATTTTCATTCTTGAGTGGCATTTTGGTTTGACTCATGCCTCTGGTTGTTTCACTGTAGTCAAGTATCAGAATTTAATCTGAGTTTAAGGTCTCTAACCGTACAACGTGATCAGAATAGCTCTGTACTATCACTGGTGCAACATTTTTTTACTTTCTTTGTCTGTTTTGTCTTCAGGTTGCAGAAGTGGCACAGATCCTGGACTTCCTCTCCACTCAGACAGCTCTGCCAATCGTGGGCATCAGTGGCGGCTCCGCAGTTGTCATACCATACAAGGTAGTGTCAAAATAATGAGCCCATCATTCCAGCACTGGAGCTCTCGAACCGGAGCTGGAGTAGTAGTCTGCCTTTCTTGCTATGCTACAGTGATGACACACAAAAAAAGTCCCAGAGGTGGTGGTATAACATTTGTCACCGACAGCATAATTAGCGATTTAGGAGGCAAGAAAAAAACAGATTCTAGTAATAAGATGAACAACAACGTGTAATGTAAACCCCGTCAGCAGCAGCCGCTCACAGCCTCCTGTCTTAGTCAGAACTCTTCTACAGCAGCGTCATTCAGCTTTAAACAACTTAAGTAGGTCAAAGCGGTGAAACCTACTTTGGCAAGCAACTGGCTGCATGCAAATATTTGGAAATGAGCAATACAGATGGGTGAATTATCAGCGATGACTGCAGTCATCGACCTTCATCAGCTCCCCCTAATCCCTGGGAAAAGTCTGAGTTGTGGGAAGGGAAACTTTGCGAGACAAATGCTACGGACGATCTACGCCTCAATCAATCATCCCGGCGCACTTGAAGAGTAGCAGGTTTTTCCTGCTATGATATAGCGTGTATCTCGTTGATGAATGGAGATGGAGAGCTGTGTAGTGAGATTGTAAAGAGGAGATTGATGACACCAGACAGATTCTTAATCTATACTTTCTCTCTGCTTTTGCAAAATGGCTCCATCCCTTCTTCCTCTCACGCTCCACGCTTTTCCGCCTGTCTTCCCTTCCTTCCTTTAATTGCTTAACCGCCATCATCAACACCTTGTATTTATAGAGCCAACTCTCACACATAGAAACACACATGCAAATGAACACCCTCTTCATTTTAGAGCACACACGCGAGAGCCAAACGGGGATGCATTCCTACGCCTATCCACCGCAGCAGGAAGCATCCAAAATGAATTGAAAATGTAATCTATGTGGCTGCGGGGCAACATTTTGTAAACCATAGCATGTTGTATTTATCAGCTTCCTGTTAATCAAAAGGTACGTGCAGATGTCACGTCATAGATATTAAACAGGAGGAGTTGTAGCTGCAGGAGGGTGATTGATTTGCTGCATTTTGATGGCGGAGCGGGAAAGGCTGAGTGAGTGAGCAAGAGACAAGAGAGAGGAGGAAGATGCTTCGATGAAGCTTGTCTGACAGCTGCCTGAAGGCAGTGTTTCACTTTCTCACAGATGAGTCTCTCTTCCCTCTTTCAGGAGTGAAATAGTCAATTGTTTCCTTTCCTTCTCCGTGTTTTGTCTCTGTCCACTTCTCACCTTCCATATTTCCCACAAGTCTCTCCAGTTTCCCTCCATCACCTTTACTCTTTGACACATTTTCGATCCAGTTTTTTTTGCGCGCTGGCTGAATCCATTAAGGCTGTGGCTAGAAGCGAGAGGCCTGTTCTCCTTCCTGCTCTCTCTGAGCTCCAGGACCCCATTAAACTGTTAATTAGACCCTTCAGGAGGCTGAGGCCCCCCCACAGCTCTCATCATTCACCCACAAAAAATCCAAAACATTCACTTCTTTTCCTTCTATTTTTCTGTTTTGCTTTGCTAACACATTCTCACTCCTAACTCGTCAGATACCGCTGCTTGGTCAGCGCCCCTCGGCATCGGAGACGACGTACGGTGTACCCCTATACTTGCCAACCCTCACGATTTTCCCGGGAGACTTTTTCATTGCCCTCTCGCGGTTTCCTCCCAGGGTCACAATTCTCCCGTATTTCTCCAGATTTATGACAAATTTTCACACTTTTAATTCCTTTTCGTTATCTTAGCCTGTCTGGAACTGAACAGCGTGTATAATCCCTACTCTTTCCACCCGGACGACAATAGAGCTACACCAACTGTCGTTTCCCGGCAGAAGAAAGCAATTTCCGCTCATGTTTAGGCTGCACTCGCTACAGCGTGCAGCGCCCAAAGTAGGGCTTTGCTCGATGCCGTGAAAAGCTGTCGTGGTGCGGCGCAAGCCGTTGGAAGTAACGCGTTTCAGAGCGCTACGGTGGCGTTGTCGCGTTGTGTCTGAAAGGACCTTCATTGAGTGACAGATAGAGAGAGAAATGGAGAGAACTAAGAGAAAGAAATACTCAAGCAGGCGCAATAAATAAATAAAAACGGATGAATATTAGTTCAGTATCAGAGATTCACACGGCAAATTCACACCAGAGGGGTGAATTATTCAGCTTTCTTTCCTGCGAGTTAAAGGTGAAAAATCAAAAGTTTAACATAAAAATGGTTTTGAAATCCTTCCTTTATTTAAGGTCTCAAGGTCGGCAAGTGTGTGTACCCCTCTTGCATTACTTTTGGTTGTGTCAGGGATGGCGTGCCAATATACGGTCGTTATGTGCATAGTGTCCTTTCAAAATAAACTTCTGTTTTCACAGGAAGTTAGGTTTAGGCAATACAACCACTTTGTTAGGGTTAGGAAACGGTCATGGTTGGCGTTAACTTCACTGACTACTCACGTCGACACGTGACAAAATAAGTCAGCGTTACTTTTAGTTTCACACGGGACACGAACGTCTCCTGGTTGAAAGTCTTGAGTTTGTTTGACCCCTCACATCCTCCCGTCCTTAGCTGACTCTCACGCTCTTAATACTACGTCATTTGCTCCGACCGCTGAGTAACGATGCGGGTGGGTTTACATTGGAGTTAGTTGAAAGCTTGGTTTGTCACATACTGTCGCTAAAGGGTGCCTCCGTGCGTCGGTTTCCGATGCCGAGGAGCACTTACCAAACGGCGGTATTTGCCGAGTTGGGAGCAGGAACGAGTTGGCCTTGCATAACCTCCCTCTTCACCCTACCCGTCGCTGCTTCACCTTATATCGACACGGAGGTGTTCGTATCTACCCCAGACGTGCTTTTGACGGGCAGTTCATCCACTAAAGTGTCTCTGAGCTTTCAAAATATTTGGGGCAAAGTTTGTCAGATATCTAACAATCTCTCGGTGTGTAATTTGCAGAACCAATCGCGACGGGTTCAATCTGGGTTATTTAACCTCTCTGCTTGACAGCGGCAAAAGACAAACGCACAGATGGGACGTTATCTCTCATACTGAGCGACCGTTTGCCTGACGAGCCCAAAGTGTTGAGTGACAGTTCTCTATATAGCACAAAGAGTAAAGCACTCTCCTCTGAGGCCTGCCTGTCGAAGGCCTCATTCAGCCCTCCTCCTCCTCACACTCCCCCCGCCTCGGTCTCTTTCTCTCTCTTATGCACTCCTTTGTTGTCAGCAAGGAGGGAAAAAAAAGCTTGTCAGAGGTGTCTGGCACAATGGGACAGGTGGATTGGACGGAGAAAGACATATGTGTGAGTGCATGATTCTCTTAGCGGATAAAAGAGCTCAATAGTGCTTGATTATCAATAGCCTGATGATGATGAATATCTTTGATGGCGGGTTTTAAAAAGAAGCAGCACCCGCCTGAGCCGCCTATTTATGGTTCCTGTCTCAGTGATCTCTCTATGGCAAACAACAAGGAAGGAGGGAATGAGACAAAGATGAAAAGATTGAAGGGAGGAGAGGAAGTGTGTCTTTTGTCAGATGGCACACGAACGTCGAGCGAAAGCAAAGAGGAGGAAATGAGACAGCGTGAGGAACCGGCTGAGAAAAGACATAAAGACTGTTCAATAGGGAGGGAAAAAAAAATACTGCGATGTGTCTCTGTGAGGAGTTTGAAATCAGGAGTGTTTTGTGTGTGTTCTCGGCTGGCTGGCTGAAGCACGACATGGCCAAGTATGTATGTATATGGACACAAACATTACACTTATATGTGACTGTTGAACATTTCCTTCCAAAACCACTGGGCATTCATCTGCTGCTGTAACAGCCTCCTCTCTTTTGGGAAAGCTCTCTACAATATTTCTGAATCTGGCTGCAGGGTTTTGCTCTCATTCAGTCACAAGAGGATCAGTGAGGTCGGCCACTGATGTCGGTGCTCCGGTTCATCCCGAAGGTGTTGGATGGGGTCGAGGTCAGAGCTCTGCGCGGGCCAGTCGAGTTCTTCCACACAGAAAAAAAAACCCCAAACAAAAACCTTTCCCAATCTGCTCCCACAAAGTTGGAAGCACACTATTTTCTAAAAAATATTGTGTAAACAACGAAATCAACAATGAACTTGTATATTGTTGAATGAGCTAACACTTTGGTCGTTCAGTTGTACTTAGCTCCACCCTCTTGTGTTACTTGTGGTTGCAAAAAGCCAACATGGCGATGGCCTAAATACCGAACTCGAGCCTTCAAAGCAGCAGTCCACAAACCAACGGGTGAAGTCACGGTGACTACGTCCACTTCTTATCATCTTAGGGTGATGGAAGGTGTGGTTCGCCTAGACCAGGGGTCGGCAACCTGCAGCTCCGGAGCCACATGCGGCTCTTCAGCTCCTCTCCAGTGGCTCCCTGTGGATTTTTAGAAATGGATATGAATAACTGTTTTTTGTTTACATTTTCATTTTTATTTATCATTGCTGTAGTTCTATGGTACGACAGTACGACGGAGTATTAGGGCCACATTGAGGAAAAAAAAAAAATCGGAGATTTCAAGAATAAAGTCATATTATGAGAATAAAGTCTTAGGTTTACGAGAAAAAAAGTCGGAATATTACGAGAATAAAGTCATAATATTATAAAGTAGTAATTTGACATGCTATTTTCTTTTTTTCTCGTTAAGTTATGACTTTATTCTCTTAATATTACGACTTGTTTTCTCGTAAAGTTATTACTTTATTCTGTAAATCTCAGATGTTTTTCCCCTCAATGTGGTCCTAATACTACGTAGTACATTTGCACTTTGGAACTCACTAACTCAGTAACATTGTGACTCGTACTATGCTTGAGTGAATTGTGATGAACAAAAGGAAGAATTTACATTTTTATCCTGCCTTGAAATGTTTTCTCGATTAGACAGTGGATAACACCACTATAGTAATGTCGTACCGTAGACCTACATCAATGATAAATAAGAATGAAAATGTAAACAAAAAACAGTTAACCATTTCCATTTTTATAAATCCACAGGGAGCCACTGGAGAGGAGCAAAAGAGCCGCATGTGGCTTCGGAGCCGCAGGTTGCTGACGCTAGAGGGGTACCTATAGCGTCATAGTTTGAAGCCTAGGGCCACTGACCAAGTGTCGATATTTGAATAGTTGGGAGTGAGAATATGTTGGCTACGAGTCCAATAAAATAACCTTCTGTGTAGCTCTGACTTGATACGAGTGGCAAAGATCATTCAGACCGGCACCGGTGAAATTATGATATAACACCGGACTATCTAAAAAACATTATCATCCCTGAGCTTCAAATACGGCTGAGTTTTTGAAAAGGTGACATTTCGTAGATGAATGACTCTCCCAGGACATATAACAGAAGATAATAGCTTTTTGTAAAACCAGTCGAATTTAGTCTTAAGCACTTGTTCAATAATGAGGGTGTAATAAAACATTCTTGTTATGGCTGCTCTGAGACACTTTTGGAAGAGAACAGTTAACTACAGATGACAACTCGTATCTATTATTGTGAGGCACCATTACAGTAAATCTCTGTGTTTGATTTGAGGAAACACATAGTGAATGTTTGATCACTCACAAACCCGTTTTTTTGTTCATTACGGTTACAAAACATCAAATATTGAGTGATGGCGGTTGTAGACGATGATAAAGGCTGGAATAAACAAAGCCGACAGCTTTATGTGTTTGCCAGTAAACAGGAACAAAAGTGCCTTTTAAGTGTGCACATGATGGATTTTTTGAAGCAAAGAAACTGTTGAGGTTGAGTATTCAAGCATATAACGTCATTTATTACAATTTGAGGCTGTCAGTAGAAGATTATATTTCAGGAGTTACAGTCTCAGTCCTGGCTGCAGTCTAAGGTCACACTCTGTTTGTGATATTGGACCGAAGTGATGCAACGAGCCAGACGTGTCTCATTGGATCAGTTTCTTTTTTTGGGGGGAGGTTGTGGCCAGACTGACCCGCTTTCTCCCGTTTGTCCTTCTGTCTCTTCTCTCACTTCTGTCTCTCTTGGCCTCATGATCCAGAAACTTCATAAACAGGTCATGAGAAGCCCAGATTGGCTGCACAGTATCCCCACTGGAAACAGTTTTTTTATCGCTGGGAATGAAAGCACGTTAATGTCCAGGCCACCCTCAGAGCTTCACAGTAATAATTTCAATAAGGTAGTCGGTCAAACTACTAATGCTGTGGTGTCAGAAACAGAAGTGTACTGTAGTGTTTGTGGATTGTTTGATTATACGCTGCTTAATCAACCGCCTTGATTGAAGCCCCTGCCTTTTCTTCCGTAACGTGGTGATGTCACCAAGTAACACATTTGCATAATGGCTAGTTTAGCACGCCCTCAAACAAAGTTATGCCCGGTTCAGACTACACGATATCAGCCCGATTATAGCCCGACACGGTCCGTCGAAGGGTGTTGACTCGGATCGAGAATGATAAATGAGTGTCGTGTGCGAAAATCATTCGTTTTATTGGAGCACAGACGCAGACACAGCTGTAAACAGAAGCATATGGCTACTTATTATGCAGAATGATGTCATCAGACCTTCCTCGCAGTAGGATATTCAATCTAGGTTGTGTCGGAGTAAAAAAACACCACCGCCGTTGCGTCTTTGCACATGGAGCATCCTATTGCGCTTTCGCTTCTCCCTGTGAAATATATTTTGATTGTTTTCACCTGGAGCCTCGTGGGCCCCTTTACATGGTCGGGCCCCAGTAAGCCCGTATATTAAGGGGAACATGGGACAGACGCGTAGTCTGTCATGTGTCGCGGCCAAGTCACGACAAGAATTTATGACTCTCCCATAGTGACCATCGTAACCGTCAAAAATATCGTGTCTGATCCTGGCATTAGATAGAGCGGAGCTGGAGCGGAGTCCGAAGAGTTTGGTTACAATCAGAGCGTTTCAGACAGAGGGTGAAAAGAGGTGCTGCAAAGAATGAGAAAAATAAAGCGTTTTTTATCATTAAAGCATGTGAACATGTTCTAGTAGAAACACCAAATACAAGTATGCACCTGAAAATAAGCATAATAATAGGTCCTCTTTAAGCAGCAGAAAATGGTAATAATGAAACAAAAGCTTGATCTTGTAAATGTACTTTCCACCACTGGAGATGGAAGCTTCCATTTGTACAAGAAGGAAGAGTGACACATATACTGTACGTAGATGTATCTGAGTCCATATGAATGAGTATCTGCGACCTACTTCCTGTTTGACCCATCGACGGCGCGCGGGGGGGGAGGTACAGCAGAGTTCTCCCCGTGAGAGGAGACGAGTGCGTGAGCAACCACCATGTCCACCGTCTTCCTGTCACATTACCATACGCTCCTGCAGTAGGACTGCTAATTACGTCTGTGTGTGACAGCCTCACTGCCAAGGTGGCGAGAACAAGACGGCTGGGAAGTGGAGGACGGGCGCTGGTGGTGGTGGTGGTGGGGGGGTGGGCGTTGAACTCTGTCTTCTCATGTGAGCGTACGAGTTAAGACGCAGAAAAGAAGGTGATTTTGTTGTAACTCTTGCTTGATTGCACTGTGAAGAGGGAACGTGGAGGTTTCATCACATTTGCTTGTTTGATTTTTCACATTTTAAGATGCTGCTAATTGGATGATGAAACACTTGTTGGCCCGAGGGAGGTCACTACATTATTTGCCTGTTTAATAGCTCAGACTCAAAACTAATTGGATTTTAATGACACTTGTTCAAATGTTGCCACTCCTCCGTCATATCACAAAGTGAAGTGGGCCACTATAGAGCTAACCAGGGCTGCCAATCCAGAGCCGCGTCTTTATTTATTCAGTGACAGCCTGGCATGGTTGTGTATACGGCTATTTTTAATAGCTATTTCTGGTGCACAGCCCAGTCAGTGGTCTGCTGGAGTTTGAGCCGACAGAGGTGATTCTCAAACAGAGAATAAAAACTGGTCAGATTGAGTGAAGCAAGTTGTGATATTCTTGTGTTATTCCTCGGGCTGCCCGGCTCTCTGGGGCTTCGCAGAGCCTCCGAGCTGTGGGAGAGGAAAAGAGCAACGGGGGGGAGATATGACAGTTATTCACCTCTGAGACGAGAGCAGACTGAGAAGATCTGAGACCTGGTCCCAAATGGCACTTGACAGTTTAACACTATCTGCTCCCTCCTGCTTCACTCTCTCTTCATGCATGTTTGCCTCCGTATTTTAAACTTCCTGTCTCCACTTAGTGTAGGATGCTGCTGTACAGCATAAAGAGAGAGACCGTATTACCCCGATCTTCGCCGTCTTGCACCAGCAGTCCGTCATCGAAATCAGAATAAAGCCCCTGCATGTTCTTGCACCTGCTTACATCACAGGTGCGGTTATGGCCTGCAGCACTGTACGGCCCCTCAGATCTTCCATCCAAGCTCTGATATTACACAGTTCCACCTAAAAAGACGCAGGGACACGGCGTCCAGTCTGTGGAACACTTTCAGTTGCATCTGTTAAAATGTGTTTCAAGTTTTGATGTTTACACGTGATCGCATTTTTTAGTGTGTTCTGCACATACTTGTACACATATAAGGTACGTGTGTATCCACCCATTAATAAAGGACTTCTCCTGGACCTCTCGGTATAGGCTAGTCCAGGGGTCTCTAAGCAACCTGCGGCTCCGGAGCCTTTTAAGCCCCTCTCCAGTGGCTCCCTGTGGATTTTTTAAAATGGAAATAACAGTTTTTTGTTTGCATTTTGATTTTTATTTATCATTGTTGTAGGTCTATGGTACGACAGAGTATTAGGGCCACATTGAGGAAAAATAAATAAATCGGAGATTTCGAGAATAAAGTCATAGGTTTACGGGAAAAAAGTCGTAATATTATGATAATAAAGTCATAATAATATAAATTTGGAATTTTACGTGTTATTTTCTTTTTTTCTCCTAACGTTATGACTTTATTCTCATAATATTACAACTTTTTTTTCTCGTTAAGTTATAACTTTATTCTCATAATATTACAACTTTTTTTCACATAAAGTTATGACTATATTCTCGTAATATTACGACTTTATTTTCATAATGTTATGACTTTTTTCTCGTAATATTATGACTTTATTCTGGAAATATCTGATTTGTTTTCCCTCAATGTGGCCCTAATACTCCGTAGTATATTTGCTCTTTGGCCCTCACTGCATTAGACTTATATACTATATACTTAGACTATAAACTGTTACCTTCATCACAATGCTCAAATGTTTTGCAGCTCCAGACAGATTCTTTTTTTTGTTGCCTGATATGGCTCTTTTGATGGTAAAGGTTGCTGACCCCTGGGCTAGTCTAAATTTGGTTGACAAGTGTGAGTTTTTTAGAAATATAACCAACAGCAGACTGAATTTCAAAACGTTGTTAAGACGTGTTGAAGTATAGTAATTTAAAGCCAGAGTTGGTAATCTTCCTCAAAAACATTTTGTTATATTTGTTGAAAATCTCATTACATCCTGACAGCGATCAATAAATCAAATGCTCTGACAAAAAAAAAGAGAAACAAATCCGATATCTGCGGCTGTCGCAGGACTGTAATTTGGTTTTTGATCTGCCAATAAACACAGAGAAGAAGAAGAAGAAGAAGAAGAAGTGAAGCTGATTAGAGAGCCAAACATGTCGTTGACGGCGTGGATGTTTTTCACAGTTTCAGAGGAAGATAACACGACTGCAATTTGCAATACAAGTTTTTTTGATGTACTTCATGAACATTTGAAGAGTCAGAACTGGTTTGTTTTTGTTGTGTTAACAAAAGTGATGTCAGTTGGATTCGGTCAGAGCTGTGGAATATAAAATCACCCATCTTTGCTCACTACATCTTAGCCTTTCTTACCCTCAGGTGTGCATAAACTACAGGTTTTGAACTTCTTTTTAAGATACAAAAATATGAGATTATTGGTTATCTTATCGGCTGAAAAAAAATCCATATCATGCATCTCTAATGATTTAGGGAGAGTGTCTTTGGAGGGAGGCCTGAAGGAACAGACTATCAGTGTTGCTGACTTGGTGGCGTTCTCGCTAGATTTAGTGACTTTTGGAGCTGGTGCTGCTGGCTACTTTCATTGGAAAAGATTCGGCAACACTGGGCTGAGTTTTTTTGGTTGGATCATTTTTAAAATCTAGTGAACTCTTGCTAGTTTCTTAAGAGAAGCAAGCAGACTTGTTTCCTGTAAGTGCATTGAAACCAATGGAGAATGAGTTTTCACCTGCTGTATGACATATAATAGTTCTGTGCAACTTTTATTTATATGGAACATGTAGATAAAAGTCCCTCTGAAAATAATAAAAATCCCTACTTTTTTACTGCTTATTCTAGGCTTTTTTCTACCATTTTTTGGGGGGAAAATGGTAGAAAAAAATGCAACCTAAATGTCTAAAAATGTCAACTAAATATGACCCAATTTTGTCATAGATGTCTAGAAATATTTTGACCTGCAAATCACCAAATCATTGCTCGGAATATACCTTTTACTCTTCATACAAATTAGTTTGGTTGTTAGTGTTGCTGGCTGACTTCTCCGTTAAGGTTACGGTTCTGCTCTTAGTGTCTACAGTATATCCAGTCCCTCTTAGTTACACCTTCCAATAGTCCTCCTCCTCTCATAGCCTGCTTTATTTGAAGGACATGGGTTCATCTGGCTCTAACAACGTCCATCTTATCTGTCAACACACGGCGAGTAGGTATGCAAATGTGTGCTAATAGACGCAGACACATGCTACGTTGGACCACCCATTCCTGACAGAAAGAGAGCAGCAGGACTGATTGAAGACACTTGTAGCAGAATATGGACAATCAAAACTCCATCATTGAATGTGAGCGACAATAAAGGTGGAAACTAACATAAATATTCATGGTACCTGTTCCTTATTTGACAGCTGCATGCCCAGTTTTTTATGCTTTATTATTTAAACTTTCCAAGGACTCTTCTTAGGACATTGCAGATATTTATGAAGATTTTCATAAAGCCCATTCATGTGCGATTGTCCAAGCATAGCTCACCTAAAATTTAGTCTTTTCCTTTTCCCCCCATTTGTCACTGCTCATCAAATTAATTGGATTTAGAAGGCCGTTCTGCTGTGTCGTGACTTTTAACAGTGAAAGTTTTTGTTTTTTTTTTAACAAGTGATAGTACAAATTATTAAAATGCACCGTCCAAGTTGTGGTAAAGTTTCATCCAAATTTAATTGTTCCGCAGCAGTAACGATGTTAAAGGTTCTGCTAAAATGAGGAGCAGCAGACGAGTTCACTTGAAAAGCCTTTTCGTCAGTTTTGCTTCCGTTGTGGCGGAAAGTTCAACACAGTTCTCGGATGTTCATTTGTTGATTTATTCGAGATATTAGTCCATGAAACCCGTTCAGATCTCATGATGCGTTTTCAGAAGTTCATGCTTGACTGTCTTAAAATCAAATAAAATGTTTTTTCCACGTTTTTGAAACGGCAGGGCAGCATAGTGCGAAGAATAAACTGTAGTTCAGCGTCAAGAAACTGCTTCAAAATCGTGTCTTTGAGCAAAACCAGCTCCGTTGATGCTGTGACGTCTTTCCCCTTTAACCACATTGTGTCTCTCTAACTCTTCACAGGCTGAGGGATCCTCCTTCTTGCAGATGGGAGCGTCTCTGGAGCAGCAGATTGTCTCCATGTTCAAGGTACAGAAAAGCAATCGCACTGTTACAATAAGTGACCTCATTTTTGGGATTAAAATCGGAGGTTGTCGTACCAAATGGTTATCCCGGGTGGAGCCTGACAACTGGGACCTTTCACGCTGATTAACACCATGTAGGGACAACAATCAGCGGGGAATCCCTGATCTGAAGTTCTGGCCCGGTTTCCACAAACTAAATACAATCTGTATTTATGATAGATTGTACAAATAATTCTCATGAGATCAGAGAGGCTTTTGGGAGTCGACGGGATAATCTCGATTCAGGCTGTGACACCCTGACTTTACCTCGTTGTCTAGTGGAGGCATTTCCACAACAGAGAAACATCCATTGTGACGATGACAGGTGTATTTATGATGAACAAAATCTGCCCACCGGCACCTCTAACGCTCACTTTATCCAGACAAAAACAATGTGTAAAAACACCAACTTCCCATTACTGGTCTTTACCCACATTACCTTGGATATTATCACCATACTTCTTTATTTCTATACATCCCTGTTTCAGATAATGGAGGAGTACGACTGGGGCGAGTTTGCAGTGATCACCAGCTTGCTGCCGGGCTACGACACCTTTGTGGATATAGTTGAGTCCTACACAGATACTTCCTATTTCATGTGGAATCTACAGGATATCTTGTCTCTGGAAATGTCTGTTGGGTCGAACGACGCGAAGACGAAGCGCATGCTGCAGCAGGTACGATGAGATATAAGAATCCCAGAAACAGGTAATATGTTTGCAAGCACAGCTACAACTAATGTCTATGTAAGAACTAGTCTGTTAATTTAGTGTGCGAATTCACTGTGTCACTTTAATTTTGTGAAGCTTAAATCTCTACTTAGCAAAAACTTTTGAACGGAGGAACAGCTGGCGCTGCAGGCTCTAGATGACCTACAGCAGTGCTGCATGTTTTCCCTCTTAACAGACTTATTTCCTGTCTGCAGGTGGACTCTCAGGTCCTGCTGGCGTACTGCTCCTACGAGGAGGCGCAGTACTTGTTCACTCAGGCAGCCGAGGTGGGTCTGCTGGGTCCGGGCTACATCTGGATCCTCCCCAGTCAGGCCGTGGGCAACCCCGACAGCCCTCCACCTGTCAGCTTCCCCGTCGGCGTCATCGGCGTGATCACGGACCAGTGGAGGAAGAGCTTGCGGCAGAGGGTGAGGGAGGGTGTCGCCATCGTAGCTAAAGGGGCCGAGAGCTTCAGGAAGCAGCACGGGTTCATTCCTGAGGGACACGGTGACTGCACCAAACTGGCTAAACACACAGACAACAATACTCTGTTCAGGTGAGTCACTCTTTAGTCAGGAAGTACACAATCTGAGTGAATTGTTACAGAGAGTGATCATAACTGATGCATGGACAGAAGAGCACAGCTTCAGGGCGTGAAGTGGAAGTATATCGCGCCTCTTTTTCACTGAAATGCAAATTGCCCTGGATTCATTATTCACAGCGCCAGTCTGTCACGGATGTATACCTTAACAGACAGCGAGATCACTCAGTAGGAACACTCTGCCCTCCACCAATCAGCTGCCGCTCTCATCCCCTGATGAGCTACTTCCAGTCTCCCACGTTAGATTAAGCCCTCCAGGGGAGCTTTAGGTTTAATTAGGAGGTGATCATAGTGTGTTTATCTGTGTACATGAATATGTAAATTCTGGCGAGATGTAGAATCAAAGTCCTTGATTGCAAGCTCCATATACATTGTTTATGTTTTTTTCGCAGGCACATGCTGAACGTGACGTGGGAAAGAAGAGATCTGTCATTCAACAACCAAGGCTTCCTTTCCAACCCTTCCATGGTCATCATCGCTCTGGACCGGGACAGATTCTGGGACAAGGTACTGGGCACCAGAAACCAGATCACTGAAACATGCTGGCACTGTGATGGCATAGGAACGATGAGATGTTTGTCCTGTTATGTGCCCATGTAGAGAGGACTCAAATACATGATGGACTCACAGGTTACTGAGGCTGACTGACATTTGCGAGTGTTTTATAGACAATGAAACGTTTTATTTTTAGGGTTCAGGTTAGTTTTATTGGAGAGAAACTGCCCCTTAATATAGTTATAGGTATAGAGTCTGTTAACAACAGCTATTGGCCATGTAGTCTTGGTGTTGATCTCCATTTTTATGTGTATTGTTGTTGTTCCTGCTTATAAAAAAGGCTAAATATAGATGAGAAGATGTCAGTGACATACTGAGCAAAACCCCAATTGCTCCCGTTGTTTTTTGTTTGCATGTTGGCAAATTGGCATCATTAAATGTATGCCAAATTATCTATTAGTAGTACCTGTTAACAACGTACCCGTGGATGTAAAAATAACTGTCGCTGGATTAGTTTGATGCTGAAATACTTAAAAATGTGATGATTCTCAGGCAAGTTCTGGAGTTTTAAAGGAGCATCTTTTTTTCTATGACCTCTAAACGGATTTATGGACTTTAATTGCGATAGACATCAAAGATAATGATATCCTCAGAGAGTATAAGTCATACTGAATAGTGTAAGTATGTGCATCATGTCTGTGTGTTCAGATTTGACTGATGAGTTATGACTCAAAGGAGGGGATTTTTGACGCAATTTACGGCAATCGGGCGCTAAGGGATCTAAGTTAACTTTACACCTTCAAAGTCATCAGATTGCTGTGCTGTTCACATGACAAAACTTGCTGTTTTGTAATCTGGAGTCTCGAAGTCGTTGTGTTTTTCACACTACATGACTGATCAACGACAGGGGGGTCACACACTACAAGTTCTTTCGCCAGGAGGAATACCCGATGAGTATGTCTGGTCTCCAAACTATGCTTAATAATGAAAACAAACACAAGAGGTGATACCATATGCGAGACAGGATTTTTTTGTTCAAGCAATACTTGAATAATAATAGCTTTCCTTGTATGCTTGTTGATGTTGTCGTTTCCACACGTCTTCACTATTTATAGCCTGTTTCTTCTAGATGTAACAACAACTTTGGTCCATGTTGCGAATGCAAAACATACAGTAAAAGTTCCTACGGTTACAGGCAACCCCTTCCTCCCCCAGGTTTCCCCTCAACCCGTGTCTTGCGCTCTCATTGGCTGTAGCTCCCCGACAGGTCCAGATATTTAGCCTGCTAGTGTCAGCGATGCATCGGCTCGAGGGACGATTTGTCCCTGATCTGGGGCTTTTGTTGGGGAGCTCCAAGAACTGTTCGGCGATTGGAATATCAGAGCTAAAGTCACAGTGCCACATCCGCTGCTGTGTTGGTCAGCGGGCCAAATTTTGTTGTTGTTGTCCGTCTCTTTCACCTCACGCAGTATCTTTGCTTCACGTCTCTCCCTCTACATCCCCCCTCATTCAACCTCACAGTATGAAAACCTGCACATATAATCTGGCTGGATGCAACCAAGCCCCCAGGTAGAACGCCGGTCGTTGATGCCAATTTTCGTAGTGGCCAAACGGTGGTACTACAACTTCCGTGTCCGTCACGTGATGCCATTGGGCCCCAAAAATACTTTTTCCCATAGACTAACATTGGGAAAGAGACGTATGTAACTCAGCGGATTATTTTTTTTTATTAGGTAAATCAACTTCCCAGTACGAACACTTGAACCTTATTTAAATCATTGGGTCCTAAAAGTTGTAAAATGCACTAATAGCGGGATCTATACCGAGGCTGGAGCGAGGGCTGGGAGGCGGAGTTAAAGATTTCTCGCGGAAGATCGCCACATGATCCGAGTATTTTATCACTCGGCAGTCGAGCCAGTTTTGTTTAATTCGTCACTGAGCAACTCTCAACGGGAGCCCGCCTCCAACGCTGTATCCAGTTCTCTTTACACATCCATGGATGCAACTTGTTTATTATGCTTGTTGCATTGGAGATGTCAAGATGCATTTTGCAGAAAGCAGAAAATAAAAGTCTGGTTGAGGAAAAAAAATCTAATCTCGAACAATTGATCACAAAATAACTTGTAGAATACTCTGAACATCACCAATAGATGATATTTGAAAGTGTAGTCAAATCAATAATGTGCGTCTGTGTTTCCTGTTGAAGCTGTTTCCTTCTCTTACTCCTGTTTCATCGTCACCATGCAATTTTCCTGAGTATTTTCACTCCCTTTCACACACACACACACACACACACACACACACTTCTCAAAGCCCGAGGTTGTATTGAAAGAGTGCGACTAAACAGAGAGACCTGAACGTAATCTCACAGCTACAGTTGAACTCATTTATTTCTGGCCTGGAAAGACCAACCTACTTTATCAATGTCACCTCCTGGCTGCTGTGTATGTATGTGTGTGCGTACGAACACAGACATGTAATTGTGCTGAAGTGGGGTTTTGGTTTGTATGTGTGTGTAGATGTTAAAGTGTTGCAGCCAGCACTTCATCCGATCCTCATGTCCTCATCGTGTTCACGTGTGGTGTAGATGTACTGCTGTTGTTCACGCTTATCAACAACAAGACGCCACTTAAGACCTGCATGGTCTCTACGTGTTCCTCCTCTCCTCTACACCTCATGTAGCTCATCCGTAATGGCAGGTTGTTGGTGTACTTGCTCTTTTCACGGCCCCCATTGTGACACCCTGACAGTTTAACATGATGTTGTTGCTTTGTGTTGTTTGAAGGGTGCTGCTGGGTGACATTTTGAGCAGGAACGGGGGAACCCAGATCTGTTAAATTGAGCAATATGTTAATGGAGTCTGGCAGTCACTGGACTCCAACAATTCTCAGAACAATGAGCAGTCCAGCATGTGCGTGACATTATTGGTTACAAGTGAGGCATTTCAGGGCTGAGATCCGTTCACACTGATGTCAGATATATGTGACCAGTCGAGGCAGAGAGATCGGATCAATGCAAAATATGTGAATTGAGCATTAAGCCCTGTAATTTGAACATAGCCTCGGCTTCATTTTACATTCATTTGGCAGAATCTTTTGTCCAAAACAACATGACAAAATTGGGATAACAAACAACTAAATGTTAGGTGCAACAGTGCACGTGCTTACAGATAGCTTTTATTTTACTAGCAAAGATGTGGTCAGATAAGGTGGGTTTTTAGCCTGCAGCAGTGACTCTGAGTTCATTCCACCACTGAGAAGAGCCTTGACCGAGATGAGCGACCACCGGGTTGTCTGAGTAATGGTTCCCTTCACTGCCCTGTAGGTCAGCACCAGAGTTTTGAACTGGATGCAAGCAGCAACAACAGGGAGCCAGCGTAATAAACGGAGAAGAGTGGTGGTTCATTTGCTAAAATGAGGTCTGCATTAAATAAAGGAAGTATCAGAATGCCCTCAGTGTTTGATTCATTACCTCGCTTAAGAAGGGGCGTCGTCACACCCTGATTTGCCAAGAGGGGAAATGATCCAAGCTGCTCTCAATTCTTAATTAGGAGCCGGTCCCCACAAACCTGAACAACAGGTGATCTGAATAACCCTCCAATCAACTCAGGGGAACTGTGACGTTCAGCTAAAATTAATTGGAAAATACTAAAGAATGAGGGACTGCTATGACGTTGTCAGCGCATCTGTTAGGAGTAATGACAAATATAAAAAAACATTAATTTAAGTAAGCTTTGGTCTATGAATCTTTTGATTTCAAACCGTTTTATGACATCCATCAAAAGGACAGCTGAATATTTCCAAGTACATATGTTTTTTTTATGGTATATGTGCACAATTGCAGATAAAGATCAGGTTACTCTAATATTATTAGTATTATACTATTTATAGAATCAGATTCCAGTGGTGGCTGTGAAGGATTGTTTCCGACTTGTGTGATCCAAACATTTCCAATAACTCCAGAGCAGTGTAAAGTCAAATAGTCAAAATTTATTGAAAAAAGATAAATGTAATCATTTCCAAAATTCACAATATGTTTTTATCTAACAAAATATTCTGCTTCAATCAATATTTGTTGGCGTTTAGCCTTTCAAAAACAACATTTTCACTGCTGTCAAAAAACTGTTTCTCTACCGCTGGTCTATCAGCAATCTAACAACACCATAAAATACATTTATTTAACCAAAATAACATTTATGTATCTGCATTCGCTTGACAAATCATGTCAAGACGTCATCACTTTATTTATGTTGACAAAACTGACAAGTTGTATCCTAACACGTTTTCTGATCTAGGCAGTCCATAAAAACCAACCGGGTTGTTTTATTTCACAGTTTGTGGGTTGGTAGGTGCTCCAGATACCAAAATGTATGAACACAAGCACTGAAGTAGTGAGTTTTTCATGATAAGTCCCCTCTAAATAAGTCCTACAAATGCATAAAGACATAAAAACACAGCTAATAAATGGCTCTAATCACTTGAACAGTTCCCATTTATGAACAGCGACATTTCAATTTGTTTATTCAGTTGGAAAAAAGAAAATTAATAATTGAATAATCAGTCAACAAAAAGAACACAGATTGAAGGCAACACATGCTGGGATGTATTATTAATGTGATGCCGTCGGTTTTGCTCTTTGTTTTATATTCTGGCTTTTTTCCTTCTCTCCAAAATGTCTTACTCAAACACTTTTAAGTCTCCTCGTTCATGCATTAATGAACTCTACTCTTCTTTCATCTTCTAATCCTCTTCCTCCAGGTCAGCAAATGCAAATTTCCCATTTTTTAAATAATAATACAAAAAAACATCCTGTGAAGTAGAGAAAGACAAGACAGGTGGGGAGAGAAAAGGGGTTGATGTGCGGAGAAGGTCGAAGCTGAGATTCAAACACGTGTCTTTCACCCTCCTTCTTCAGGTGGGTACGTACGCTCTGGGGATCCTTCAGGTCCGCTACCCGGTCTGGCCTCGATACGGCAGCTTCCTGGAGCAGGTGTCCGATGACCGCCACCTGACCGTGGCCACGCTGGAGGAGCATCCCTTCGTCATGGTGGAGAACGTGGACCCGGGTACTGGCACGTGCGTCCGCAACACGGTGCCCTGCAGACGCCAGTCCAATCAAACAGAGAGGTACATACAGCAACGCAAACACAGGTAGAGCTCGTTACATCTGCACAGATATATGGATGTAAACGTACCCGATCAAGTACCCAAGTACCGTAAAGTACCCAAAGCTGGTATTGAATGTTGGTCAGGTTCATAATCTTGTTTACTTATTGGCTGATGAAATTATTTCAACTCCACTTAAGCCTCGGTTGCAATCTGTGTCAGACTGCACAACATCAATTTTGGGATGAAGGCATTTCCGCTTGTGGCCTTCATCAAGGTCATCCACGCTGCAACCCGAAACACGTTGGTCTCCCAGTAAAATTGTTCTTCATTCTACAAATGTTGCTGCGGTTTTGACCTCTTCCAACAAAGAGAAGGATATTGTGAAGCCGGTCTCGGTTCAGGGAGAAAAGAGGGCAACATGAAATCTTGATTTTGCAAAGTGAGTTTGAGGTGTTTGTAGCAGTAGCATTACACTAGCATGCCAATTTATTTTAACCCCGGCCCGCCAGATGGTTTGTTTCACAGAACCATCTGAGAAGCCGTCATTGGAAACTGTTCAACTTGGCAGGTGATTGGATGAACCATCTGTCAATCAAACTCCTGCCGAAGCCAGTCGGGAGAAGAGCGAAAAAAATTTTTCCATCAAGAACAGTGCCGATCTTTGCTCTTCTTCCAGTGAAGAAATACTCTCCAGTTCTGATATAACTGATGCTATAGCAGCAGCTACGCTAACCTCTTCAGGAGCCACCATTGTTGTTGCTCTCCGTGTCGCGTCACACGCCTAAAGCCACGCCTGTAGCTGCCAGTAGCTCCTCACAAGACGATGATTGGTTCGTTGTCTGGCTTGCCGGACACAAACACATTACTTGAAGCCTGACAAGATGGGTTTTTTGTGTGATAAGTGATGAGAATCCAGCTGCTGTGCATGGTATAGTGAATTGTGTCATGCTGCGTTCTGATTGGTCTTCTGAGATCATACTGTAAGACACAAGAATGTAACCGCTGCTATGATCCACATTTACAAACCAACCAAAGATTTCACCACGTTTCTCTCGTAATTGTCGACTTTTGGCTTTGGGGACTTTACTCACTTGTTCTGGAGCTTTCAGCTTAATCACTGTGTCCTCATCAGCTGTTTCAGTTTGCTCTGTTGCCATGGAAATGTAGTTCTAGGTTCAAACCATAGAAATAGAATAGGAGTAAAACGGACATTGAAATGTTTGCTGTGGTGATTTTGACTAGCACAAAAATGGTGATTGTTGTTAGTTGTTACGGTGACAACACATGTTACCGTAAAGTGTGTTGCATCGCCGCTAAGCCGGCAGCGGAGGTAGTCACAGAGCCGAATCGACGTCTGTTCAGGTCAATTCATACTTTCTTTCTTACAATACTTAGGCTACTGTTGTTTTGTTGGTTTATAGGGAAGGTTGCAATGTCAACGGTGCACATAAATGTGGCTGCTAATGGCTGCTATGTTGATTTGAATGGGAATGTCCGCTCTACTCTTATTCTATTTCTATTGTTCAAACTTTCCATGATTCTGAGCATCCCCTCATCCACAACAAAACTCAACTTGTTCATTTAGTCCAGGAGCTTCAGAGCAAGCGAGTAAGTGGACCTTGAGTTGAGTTCGTCAGCTGCTGTCAAACTCAACTGTTTATTCTTTGATCAGAAAGTTTCTGATTTGACTAAAAATTGCTGCCAATTTAAGACAGTTTTGTTGAGGCAACGTCAGACAACATTTGACATTTTGGCTTCTTTTGATAAATTAAAAAAAACACAAAGTAAAGTATCATTTTGATAAGGGTACCAAAAAAATCGTCGTCGTAGTATTTAAATATTTCAAATGATACCCAGTCCCACACACAGGCATCTGCACCCTCCCTCTCTCTGTTTCTGTGCCTCAGTTTAGTTCTGAGTAGACACTGCAAACTCCACACTTCATTAAACACAGAGTAATTGTGTGTACTGAGTGTCTAAGCACTTTAAAAACACACCTCCAGTGTCAAACACGCAGCGCAGCATGGCAGAAAACAGCCATTAAACAGCGATTACGTCTGACTACCTACAACTGGTGCTCGTCAGGAATACGCAGCGTCTTCATTATGTTCAAACAAACCGACAATACAAGAACAAGTCTGTCATAAATTTAATTGCACTCTGTCAACCACTTTAGCTTTATTGTTTCCACACTGACGACAGGATGTGTTACAAAACACATAATATATTTTACAACCGCTATCGGGAAACGTGATTCTCATTTCAAATGTTGTCTTTCTGAAATCCGGCTGAAATCAATAGTCTTTTGAGATGAGAAATGGGAGCTCAAAGTCTGACTAAAACACTCCCAGACAAGCTTATCTTGCTCTTCTATGTGCTGTAGCAAACTCTTTCAGATTTGACAAAAAAAAACTCAAAATCCACTTACTGACTTTTCTTTCTGGAAATTTTAACCCAGTTGTTATGGCAACCCATTCTCACTCCCAACTCGACATGTACCGCCTTCTGGAAGGTGTTCCTCGGCATTGGATACGTCACACAGAGTTACCCTTTAGCGACAGTATGTGACGAACTAACTCTAATGTGAACCCACCCGCGGCGTTATTCGACTGTCTGAGCAACTGA